>NC_134208.1:61574848-61877878 GCF_965140235.1 Caretta caretta | reverse complement strand
ATGATTGCATATACAGCTCCTCAGAAAAAAAAATCAAAATTTTTCAAGCAGCTCTGATTACATGCACTAACTCTCTCCACTCCCAGGGTCGGTCTTACCATGAGGTGAACTGAGGCGACTGCCTCAGGTGCCAGACTGTGTGTGGGGGGGAGAGGGGGCGCCACCAGGACCCAGAGTGTAGAAAATTGTGTCTGCTGCTGGTGCATATGTATTCTCTCTGCTCTAGATGCACAGAGATGGTGGTGTGCTGTCCTGGAGGAAGGAGAGAACAAGAGGCAGGCAGGAGAAAAGGTGAGAGGGAATAACAGAAAGCAGCAGGAGCTGCAGGGAGAGAGAGGAGGCCTTTTATGTACCTCTCTAGCATCCCCAGGAGCCTGGACTGATTAACACCAGCTTCTCAGGGAGCTTCCAGTTTCCTGCTGCTTCCCTGAACCCACTTGAGGAGAACAGGCAGTCAACTGGAGTAGTAGGACCCAGTTAGGCCCTTAAGATGCTGAAATCTTCCCTCACTCAGGTCCTGCTACCAGCCTGCTGGTTTGTCCCTTTCAATTGAGTGTTGAGAGCCACTATAGCTGGCACAGAACAGCAGTCATGAGTGAAAGAAGAAAATGCCCCTCTAGGGCAGCATTCAGAAAAAGAAAGCAAGCAAAGGAAGCTTTTCTATCTAAGCAGGAAGGAGTCCTCCTGAGATACATAGACACAAATGTTCACGGTGAGCCTTCTGGCTCCAGTGAGGATGTGAGTGGTGAGGAGATGCCTGATCTTCCAGTTAGTCAGAGTGCAGGTGACCTGGCAGCTACTGTAGCATCCATATCTCCATCTCAAATGGATGTAACCACGCACACTCCTGAAGAAAAGCGTAGATCAGAGAAGAGTGTGGTGGAGGCGCAAGAAACAGCTGCTGCTGAGTTAGTTCCTTAAGTCTAGATGATCCAGTAGCCTGAGGGACTTCCTTGTACTGCATGGGGCCACAGCAAGTGAAAAACTTCATGTTCCTCAAAGACAATGAAAATAGAAATTTCCATCCAACACATTACTTGCGTGAAATCCCCTATGGTGACAAAGTGGAGAGGCCATGACTTATGTACTCAAAAACCCAGAATGCCGCATACTGTTTTTGTTGCAAACTCTTCCAGTCTAATGTTCCAGCCACATTGGGTTCTACAGAAACAAAGGATTGGAAAAATCTGGCTTGAAATCTGGCATGCCATGAGAAGGCAGCAAATCTCCAGAGAGCATTTCATAGGTGGAAAGAGCTTGAGATGAGACTAAGGTTAAAGGCCACCATAGATGATCAGCATCAAGAGAAGATTGTATCAGAGTCTCTTTATTTGCAAAATGTTCTGAAACGGCTCATTGCCATTGTGAGAATGCTTGCTACCCTAACACTGCATGGCACTTCAGATCAGCTATATGTGCCAAACAATGGAAACTTCCTTAAAATTGTGGAGCTGATGGCTGAGTTTGATGCTGTTCTCCAAGAGTGTCTAAGAAGAGTCACCACCCAAGAAATGTACGTACACCACTACCTTGAAAAAACAATTCAAAGTGAGATCATACAGTTACTGGCAACAAAAGTCAAACAGAAGATTGTGGCAGATCTGAAGTCAGCATGATATTACTCTGTTATTCGGACCTGACGTCAGCCAAATGGAACAAATGACTTTAATGGTGCATTTTGTAACAACAACAACAGAACCTAGTGAAAATGTCCCTGCAATGGTGATTGTCAGAGAGCATTTCTAGAATGTATTGACATTGACGATACTACAGGAGCTGGTATGACAAATGTGCTTCTTAAAAAGCTGGAAGATAGGGGAATTGCGATAGCTGACACGAGAGGTCAGGGCTACAATAATGGTGCCAACATGAGAGGACAGAACAGAGGAGTGCAGACACGGATCCCAGAGTTAAACCCTCGAGCTTTTTTTGTCCCATGCAGTTCTCATTCATTGAACTTGGTGGTCAGTGATGCAGCATCAGCTTCTAGTGAGGCTACTGAATTTTTTAATGTAATTCAAAGCATCTATGTATTTTTCTCTGCATCAACTCATCAATAGCAAATTTTGAAGCAACATCTGGGAACATCCTCTCTGACACTGAAACCACTGAGTGCCACATGATGGGAAAGTTGCGTGGAGGTGATAAAGCCTATAAAACACCAAATTGGGAAGATAGATGATGCCATAGTTGCCATTATGGAGGCTAATGCTATGACAGGAACTCTTCGTGGGAGAGCAGTGGCAGAGGGAAATGGAATCACCAGAAACATACATAACTTCAAATTTCTGTGTGGCTTAGTGTTGTGGCATGACATACTGTTTGAAATAAATGTTGTAAGCAAGAGACTCCAAGGTGTGGACCTTGATATATCTGGAGCAATGGAACAACTGAACAAAGCAAAGTCATCCTTACAGTCTTACTGTTCAGATGAGGGATTTCAAAACGTTCTGAAGAGTGCACAGAAGTTGGCAGAGGAACTTCAAACTGAAGCTATTTTCCCACCCATTCAACAATACGAGAGTCACCAAAGAAGACATTTTGATTACGAGGCACGGGATAATCCCATAAGAGACCCCAAACAACAATTCAAAGTTGAATTCTTTAACCAGGTGCTAGATTGTGCAATACAGTCAGCTGAAGAACATTTCATGCAGCTCAAGGAACACAGCAGTATATTTGGGATGTTGTATGATATTCCAAAACTCCTCACTATACCTGAAGAAGACCTACACCAGCAATGCAGGGCACTAGAGACAGTGTTGACACATGATGACATGTGCGATATTGATGCGAGTGATTTAGGTGATGAATTGAAAGCCCTTTCAAGATACATTTCAGCAGGATCAACTCCAAAGGCTGTTCTGGAATATATGTGCACAAATAAGATGACCACCCTCTTTCCAAATGCTTTTGTTGCTCTGTGCATACTTCTAACACTTCCTGTAACAGTTGCCTGTGGAGAACACAGCTTCTCCAAGCTGAAGTTAATAAAAAACACATCTACGCTCCACAATGTCACAGGAGAGGCTGGTCAGCCTTGCAACCATCTTAATGGAGCATGAGCTGGCCCAGACTGTGGACCTTCAGGAAGCAGTTCAAATCTGCAACCAAGAAGGCACAGAAAGCACCACTTTGATTATTTAAACAGATAAAAATGCCAGTGTTTACTATGCAGACAAGAAAAGTTACATTTGCTGTTCAGGCATCTGAAAGCTAAGTGTTACTTAAAATTTTTGAACAAGGCATTTTAAGTTGTTAGTTCTCCTTTATTGGGGTAGGTAGCAGAGCAGTACCATGAGAGGAGTAGAACAGGAAGAAGGCAGAATTGAGACCTTTCAAAGTTTTGGCCCAAGCAAGGGAGCATGGGGGCATCATTTGAGCTCCCCGCCTCAGGTGCCAAAATGTTATGGGCTGGCCCTGTCCACTCCCATTTTATTTTGTGCTCTAGATAACATTCTCCTGATCTAGAGGTGGCCCTGATCCTCCCACCAATTGTTCCTGTTTCGGTCCACCATCTTTTCCCCATTTCTAAGGAAGGCATAGCTTCCCTCCAAAAGAATGATTTTAAAAAAAATTCTCGATATATATGTATGTATTTTAAAGCTGAATTTGGAGCAACATGCGTTGCCTGCTCCACCTTTTCTATGAAACATCAGGGAAAAGCTGGGATTCACCATTCAGAGGAATTGCTGAGATGTGCTGTCTGGCAGTAGTTTCAAAACTCTCACTGTCTCTTTGTCTCAGAGCCACTAAGACCTTGTCTACACTACGAAATTAGGTTGAATTTATAGAAGTCGGTTTTGTAGAAAGCGTTTTTATACAGTCAATTGTGTGTGTCCCCACACAAATGCTCTAAGTGCATGTAGTTGGGGGAGGGTGTCCACAGTACCGAGGCAACCATTGACTTCCGGAGCATTGCACTGTGGGTAGCTATCCCACAGTTCCCGCAGTCTCCGCTGCCCATTTGAATTCTGGGTAGAAATCCCAGTGCCTGATGGGGCTAAAACATTGTCACGGGTGGTTCTGGGTACATATCATCAGGCTCCCCCCTTCCCTCTGTGAAAGCAAGGGCAGACAATCGTTTTGCGCCTTTTTTCTTGAGTTACCTGTGCAGACGCCAAAGCAAGGCAAGCATGGAGCCCACTCAGTTAACTGTCACCGTATGTCTCCTGGGTGCTGGCAGATGAGGTATTGCATTGCTACACAGCAGCAGTTTATTGCCTTTTGGCAGCAGACAGTGCAATATGACTGGTAGCCGTCATTGATGTAGTCCAGGGTGCTCTTTTAACCGACCTCGATGAGGTCAGGGGTGCCTGGGCAAACATGGGAGTGACTCAGCCAGGTCATTTCCCTTTTAAGTTTCATCTCATGGCGATTCAGTCCTACCGGCAGCCAGCAGAAGACGATGGCCAGCAGTCATACTGCACCATCTTCTGCCAAACACCCAGATGATGACGATGGCTAGCGGTTGTACTGCGCAGTCTGCTGCCAGCAAGATGTATAAAGATTGATGAAGATAGATGAAGGTTCATGACGCTCGCGTCTTCAGGAACTCTGATCTGTTTTAACGGCTGCAGGAAGGGATTTACTTCCCAGACCAGAAAATAACTGTTGGGGATGTTGAAATGCCAATAGTTATCCTTGGAGACCCAGCCTGCCCCTTAATGCCCTGGCTCATGAAGCTGTACACAGGCACCCTGGACGGTAGTCAGGAGCTGTTCAACTGTAGGCTGAACAAGTGCAGAATGGTGGTAGAGTGTGCATTTGGATGTTTAAAGGGTCGCTGGCGCAGTTTACTGACTCGCTCAGACCTCAGCGAAACCAATATTCCCATTGTTATTGCTGCTTGTTGTGTGCTCCACAATCTCTGTGAGAGTAAGGGGGAGATGTTTATGGTTGGGTAGGAGGTTGATGCAAATCGCCTGGCCGCTGAATATGTGCAGCCAGACACCAGGGAGGTTAGAAGAGCACAGCAGGAAGTGGTGCACATCAGAGAAGCTTTGAAAACCAGTTTCATGACTGGCCAGGGTACTGTGTGACACTTCTTTTTGTTTCTCCTTGATGAAAACCCATCCCCTTGGTTGACTCTAATTCCCTGTAAGTCACCCGCCCTCCCGCTTTTGATCACAGCTTGCTTGCAAAGGAAATAAAGTCACTATCATTTAAAAAACATGTATTCCTTATTAATTGATTATAAAAATAGGGAGATAACTCACAAGATAGCCAGGGTGGGGTGTGGGAGGAGGGCAGGAGGGAAGGAAAAGGCCACTTTAAAACTTGTTGAATGCCAGCCTCCTGTTGCTTGGGCTGTCCACTGGGGTGGAGTGGTTGGATGCCCGGAGCTTCCCACCCCGCGTTCTTGGGCGTCTGGGTGAGGAGGCTATGGAAATTGGGGAGGAGGGAGGGCGGTAAAGCAGGGGTTGCAGCGGCAGTCTGTGATCCTGCTGCCATTCATGAACCTCCACTAGATGCCGGAGCATGTCCGTTTGATCCCGCAATATCCCCAGCATTTCCTCATGCCTCCTCTGATCTTCCTGCCACCACCTCTCCTCACGTTCATCGGCCACCATCCTGTACTCTGCTATTATGTCCCTCCACACAGCTCTGTCAGTGCCGGATGACTGCATGAGCTCAGAGAACAGGTCATCACGCGTGCGTTTTTTTCGCCGCCTTATCTGAGATCCTCCTCTGTCCCAGAGGCTGAGGCTTGAAACATTTGTAGCTGCTGGAGGAAAAAAAGAGAGTGAAAGGTTAGGGAGCTTATTCCTTCATCCACTTACTTCCCTGGTCCTTCTCGCATGAACAGAGAGCAACAATACCTGAAGTCCAAAGGTGCAAACAATTCAATGTTTATTGGGGTGAAGTTCCAGCAAGCATGATTCCAGCTTCCTTCCTTAGTGTCCCCCTTCCCAGCTCTGACACCACAGAGCCTTAGACCTGTGTCCCTATTCCCATTCCTGCCCTTAGCCAAACAGGATTCCAATTTCCCCACCACCATTCCCTGTTCCCATTCCCCCCGCCCCACACACACACACCCAATTCCTGATGGACTGCAGACTATATAGTAAAATTAGAGTTCTGCTTAGCTATACCTTAACCAATCATTTTCCTGAAATTTAACTAACCAATCCTAACATATTGTAACGTGATTATGTAACTAATTACATCCCACCACCTTAATTAGCTTACACCCAGCAAAATTAATTATACAGCAGACAGGAACAATGAGAACCAGACAGAGATTATACAGACAAATAATAGCAAAGTGGGAACTATAATGACAAAACAATACAGAAGTGAGGATTTCACATCCCAGCTATTGATAAGTGAGTTCTTGTCAGACAGGATGCTATCAAACAAAGTTTCCTTTTACAGTTTCTAGGCACTTCCCTTTCTCTGGAGGTGATAGGCACTATCAGGACAGGATTGTATTCCTAACAGCCCAATAGCACCTTATTTCAATGTGACTAGTTTGGAACGTGAGGAGGTGACCGGTTGCTTCCCAGCTTATGGCTGCCTCTCTGGTTAGCCAAAGGCCTTAGCCTAAGAACAGGGCCTCAGACTTTCATAAGAGAAGGACCTTACACCGGTAGACAGTGATTTTGATTCTCTCTTATACCTCTAACTAGCCAAGTGATAAGAATACCCCTAAATTCTTAGCGTATAGGCTTTTACAGACAGGCCTGAATATCTATATCCTAACATGAAGTATTTAAAAAGATACATTTTACAGAAAAATGGCTATACTCTTTCACGGTGAACAACACTATTCTCATTACATAGCACATGTGATTTTGGTACAAGGTCGCATTTTGCATCTTATATTGAGTGCCTGCGGCTTTGGTGTTAGAGATCACACATGCAGGGCTGGGCCACAGAATTCAGCTTGTAGGCGGCCATGGTAAGGCATAGTCTTTCAGCTTCTGCAACCTTCATAACAGCAGCCCCCTCCTTTCCCATACCAAGCAAAGCCCTTTGAGTTGGCCATTTACTGCTGCAGTTTTCCTGTTAACGTGCAGCAGCAGAAACCAAACTAACCCCCTCCCCCAATCCAATTCTCTGGGATGATTGCTTTTCTCCTCCCCCCACCACCTGGCTGATATCAGGGAAGATCCCTGCTAACCAAACGCGAACAGCTCAGTGCCAATGGCCCCGCCTCCCACCGCGTGGCTAACTGCGGGGAAGATTTATTTTCAGCCACAGGCAAACAGCCCAGTAGGAACAGCCACCTCTGAATGTCCCCTTAATCAAATTCCCCTATTTCAACCAGGTTACCATGAATGATATCATTCTCCTGAAGATAACACTGAGAAATAAAGAACGGATTTTGCTTGAATGCCAGCAAACACCGGAACCATATGCTGCCAGGCTTTGTCATGCAATGACACCAGATTACTTGCTCCTAGCATGGCATGGTAAAGTGTCCTACCATGGAGGACAGAATAAGCCTGCTCTGCCCAGAAAACTTCTGCAAAGGCTTTTAGAGTACCTCCAGGAGAGCTTCATGGAGATGTCCCTGGAAGATTTCTGCTCCATCCCCAGACACGTTAACAGACTTTTCCAGTAGCAGTACTGGCCACGAATGCATCCCAAGTCCTCAGGGCTACTTAATCATTAAAAAATGCTTGCTTTTATAACATGTATTATATTTAAAAAGGTACTCTCACCAGAGGTCCCTTCTCCGGCTTCGTTGGGTTGGGAGGGTATTTCAGTCAGGGTGATAAAAAGATCCTGGCTGTCAGGGAGAACGGTGTGCTGTGTGCTCTCCCCAAGCTCGTCCTCCTCCTCCTCATCTTCCCCATCTGCAAAATCCTCAGCCATGGCGGAGAGTATCCCATCCTCGGAGTCCACGGACGGGGTTGGGTAGTGGTGGCAGCCCACCCTAGAATTGCATGGAGCTCAGCGTAGAAGCGGCATGTCTGGGGCTCTGTCCCAGAGCGTCCATTTGATTCTTTGGTTTTCTGGTATGCTTGTCTGAGCTCCTTAAGTTTCACGCGGCACTGTGTAGCCTGATGTAGCCTCTGAGATTTTTTTAAATGTTTTGGCATTTCGTCTTTTGGAACATAGTTCTGATAGCATGGATTCCTCTCCCCATACAGCGATCAGATCCTGTACCTCCCATTCGGTCCATGCTGGAGCTCTTTTTCAATTCTGGGACTGTATGGTCACCTGTGCTGATGAGCTCTGCATGGTCACCTGTGCTGATGAGCTTGCCTGGCCAAACAGGAAATGAGATTCAAAAGTTCCCTGTATACCTGGCCACTGCATCTGAGTTCAGAATGCTGTCCAGAACGGTCACAATGGTGCACTGTGGGATAGCTCCCGGAGGCCAATACCTTCGAATTGCATCCACACTAACCCTAAATCGAAATGGCGATGTCGATTTCAGTGCTAATCCCCTCGTTGGGGAGGAGTACAGAAATTGGTTTTAAGAGCCCTTTATGTCAAAAAAAATGGCTTTGTTGTGTGGACGGGTGCAGGGTTAATTCGGATTTAATGCTGCTAAATCCAACAAACTCGTAGTGTAGACCAGGCCTAAGACATGTTTCTCAGCAGTGCCTCTTTGGACCACTTCAAAATGCAGTTGGATTGGGATTCAGCCCCAGGCTGCTCCAAAGATACAAAATAAATCAAAAACAGCTCTCTAGCTATTTCAAGGATGGACTAGCCGATGTTGTGCTGAGGATACCACAATTAGGTACCACAGTTATGGTGTAGCATAAGAATCTAAACATACAGTGAAAAGGAACCTGGGATAATGAGGGAGAAGGTCAGGGAGATTCCTGGTCCTGACAAGAGGCAGCCAAACATGTACAAATAAGCTTTACATATGTTTAAATTGTAAACATAATTGCTTTAACTGCACAAAAAGAAAAGGAGTACTTGTGGCACCTTAGAGACTAACCAATTTATTTGAGCATAAGCTTTCGTGAGCTACAGCTCACTTCACGAAAGCTTATGCTCAAATAAATTGGTTAGTCTCTAAGGTGCCACACGTACTCCTTTTCTTTTTGCGAATACAGGCTAACACGGCTGTTACTCTGAAACCTTTAACTGCACAGTTCTCTCTAAATTATTTGTAGCAAATTATTTATTTGCAATATTATTTCTACAAAGCAGTTTTATAAAATTATATTAAGACACTCCAGGATATGCAACATCACTGCTTTTTGGGGGGTGATTACAGTCCTCATACCTAACAATGCACCTGAGGCACAGTGGACTCCCTTCATATATCATCACAGAAATATAACACTTGGACCAGATGGTGTTAATTAAATGACGCTCTTCTACTAACAACTGTAAGCATTTTTTAAAATTGCAGTCAAAACAGAAGCTGTTCCAGTTTGACGCACCCTGTTGTGTCTTGTTGATGACCACTCTTTGACCAGATGGTGTAAATTAAATGGTGCACTTCTGTTAACAATGGTAAGCACTTTTGAAAATTGTACCCAAAGTAGGGGACATAGATGGACTTTGGTTTTTTGACTCCATAGAGAAACTGAGTTTACAGCAAAAGGCCTATCAGAGAACTGTGGTTTTAAATATTGAAGTTTCTCCAGTTTGTGTATTTTCATTGGGCTCTACAAATGAAGCCTCATTACAACTTAGAATTACACACCAGGAAAAATTGGACCATCTGATTTTCTTCAATGGTCTCGCCAGTCACAGAGCATGTCCACTGTGAACTGTGTAAAACAGAGACAGTATTTGTGAATCACAAAAAAGAATCTAACCCATAGTATGTCACATCCCTTGTTCTGGTTATGATCTCTTGATCTTCACTCTGAAAATGAAAGATAAATTCTGACTCCAGTGAAACTCGGCAGTTACTGAAGAAAATGGAATGACTCCAGATTTGGGGTCCAAAACTGAAAAGTTGGACACTGAGGATACTTAACACTTTGTAAGGGGCGCAAATTAAAGCAATGCATGATTAATATAGAGAAGGGATCTGCTTCTACACTGGCCAGTGAAGGCTATGAGCCAGAATCATTTCCAGTTTAACTTCACTGACTTACAGAGTTACCCCAGGGATGAATTCAGCTTAATCAATTTTGTCTGTGTAGAGATTGGTGTAGTTTTAATGAGACAACAGCACAGAAAAACTTGGGTAAATAGCATAGCACTTCATCAATATAATCCTAACTATTAAGGGGGAAAAAAAATCAAAAGAATAGTTTTACTGTCATATCACATTTGAAACAATGTTGAACAATTTTCCTTTTCCTAAAAAGAACAGGAGTACTTGTGGCACCTTAGAGACTAACCAATTTATTTGAGCATAAGCTTTCGTGAACTACAGCTCACTTCATCGGATGCATTCCTTTTCCTATTCATCCAGTTAAACCTAATTTTGTCCATGTGCCTTTGACAAAAATATTCTCAGGAAGACTGTGTTATATAGTCAAACACATGAAGAGAGAGCGTAGCCCACAGAGATAGCTTAGTCTTTCATTTTACTCAGGCACAACACAAGGAACCTACAGGCCTGTATCCTGTAAGACATTGGCTTAAGCAAGTTCGCATAAGTAAGGTAGGTCTGTGAAGCCTAGCAAAAATAAAATGGCCCGACAGTTACTCTAGGTTTTGGGGAACTAGGAATAGCTTGCTCAACAGAGGGAGTTGGTATAGAATAATAACTGGCAACTGCAGGAACACTGAACTGATATTGGACTTGAATATTTTAGGATAGCATCATTGGCAGTTGAACCACAAACTTGTTTTAGCAATAGGTGACGAAAATGAGAATGAGCTAAAAGGCTTAGTATATAAACCTATAGGTTAAGTACACTCCAATATTATGAGCATGAAGAAGTTAGATTTGGACATGGAAGGCTGGGGGTATCTAAATGAATAGTCTGAGTTGCCATGTAGCCGGGGTTAGCTTTCCTTCAGCTCTCCATTGCTATGTTTCACTTTCCTTTGAGTGTTGGGGTTCTGAACCATCGCACTTATTTGGCATGCCAGGGACAGGGCTTGTCCTTTGTCTCTCACCACCAGGTCCCCAAGGAAGAGCATACAAGTAGGCCCCTACCAAATTCATGGCCCATTTTGGACAATTTCACGGTCATAGGATTTAAAAAAACAAATTTCATTATTTCAGCTGTTTAAATCTGAAATTGTACAGTATTGTAATTGTAGGGATCCTGACTCAAAAAGGAGTTGGGACGGGGGGGGGGGGAGTCACAAGGTTATTGTAGGGGGTGCGGTACTGCTCCCCTTCTGTGCTGCTGCTGCTCGTGGTGCTGCCTTCAGAGCTGGGCAGCTGGAGAGCGGTGGCTGCTGGCTGGGATCCGAGCTCTGAAGGCAAAGCCACCGCCAGCAGTAGCGTAGATGTAAGGATGGCCTGGTATGGTGTTGCCACCCTTACTTCTGTGCTGCTGCCTGCAGAGCTGGGCCCTCAGTCAGCAGCCGCTACTCTCCAGCTGCCCAATTCTGAAGGCAGCGCAGAAGTAAAGGAGAGAATACCGTGACCTCCCTAAAATAATCTTGCAAACCTCACCCCCCGCAACTCCCTTTTGGGTCAGGACCCCCAATTTGAGAAATGCTGGTCTTCCCTGTGAAATCTGTATAGTATAGGGTAAAAGCACACAAAAGACCAGATTTCACAGTCCATGATGTGTTTTTCATGGCTGTGAATTTGGTAGGGGCCTACATATAAGTATATGAGCATATGCAGGAATGACACTAGAGATAGCAGTAAAACAGTATTACCGCTATTTGTTTGTGTGGTTTGGAGTTTTCTTGTCTTTACTGATTGTTTTATTTAAAGTGGCTAAGGCTTTGCTTTGCCTTGTGTGAGTGTCTTTTCCATACACCCCGGGATTCCCCACAAGGTACTGAACTTGTTAGTTTTAATTCTGTGCAGCCTGATTCTGGAATGAGAACCCTATTACCCCCAGCTCATTAAATTAGTATCAATTGGCAATCAATACAATTATTAACCATTGAAAAGGATCAGGCAACAAGAGAGAGGGAAAAATAACAGGTATCATAAACAGTCAAGTGACAATCATTAAAACTAAGCACTGGAAAGTCTGTGCTCTCCCCAGTATCTTCCTTTGTTAGGACAATAGAGCAATAAACAAGATAAAGAGGTTTAAATTCTGCAGAGAAGACAGGAGCCTCAACTACACAGCATGTCTGCAAAACTAAGGGGAAACAAAACAACCCTTTCATCCATTCACTCAAATTGCTGAGCTGGCTGGGTATCAACTCTATTGTACTTAGATCCAAAATATACAGTGAAAGCAAATCTCCTCCAAAAACACCCCCCCCCCATAACCACCACCAAAACACCCCAAACTAACATAGAAGCTGTCATAACCATACAGCTAAGGGTAGCCTAGAATTCCTCCTTACCTGTAAGAGGTTAAAAAACTCAAATAACCTGGTTGGCACCTGACCAAAAGGACCAACGGGAAAGAAGATACTTTCAAATCTGCGGGGCAGGCTTTGTTTGTGCTCTTTGTGTGTTTTCTCTCGGGACTGAGAGGGCCAGGCAGAAATGCATCTCCTCCAAACAATCCTGATCGACTCCCTAGTATTACAAAAATAGTAAGTAAAGCCAGGCAAGGCGTGTTAGGATATCTTTTGTTTTAGCTTGTGAATTTTCCCTTTGCTATAGGGAGGTTTATTCCTGTTTTTTGTAACTTTGAAACTAAGCCTAGAGGGAATTCCTCTGTATTTTTAAATCTTTTGTTATCCTGTAAAGTTATCATCCATCCTGATTTTACAGAGGTGATTCTTTTACCTTTTCTTTAAATAAAATTCTTCTTTTAAGAACCGGCTTGATTTTCAGTGTCCTCAAGACCCAGGGGTTTGGGTCTCTGATCACTTGTAACCAATTGGTTAGGATATTATTCTCAAGCCTCCCCAGGAAAGGGGGTGTAAGGGCTTGGGGGAATACATTGGGGGAATAGGAACTCCAAGTGGTCCTTTCCCTGAACCTTTGTCTAAACCACTTGGTGGTGGCAGCACACCATCCATCCAAGGACAAATAGAAATTTGTGCCTTGGGGAAGTTTTAACCTAAGCCTGTAGGAATAAGCTTATGGGGTCTTTCATGCGGGTCCCCACATCTGTACCCCAGAGTTCAGAGTGAGGAGGGAACCCTGACAGAAGCCAACAAGTCAAAACACAAAAAATAAAAAAAAAATATCCAAGATAGACTCCTAGCCCGGTTCATCATTTGCAATTAAGCCACTGAGCTGGCTAGGTGACAAACATGATGCTCCCTAGCATACTAGGATACTGTATTTGCAAGTTTAAGTATAGTATACCATAACCTTACAATCCTGTCACAATGGGTAAAGACAAGGACAGAATCCTTAAAAAGTAAGTTGCAAGTGTTCTGATCAGAAGTATCTGAATGGAAATAGTAATGATAGTTTTGTTAACTTCTAGACATTTATCCTCCAGATATAAAAGTATATCTTAAAAAAGACAAAAGTTCAATAGAGGCACCATAACCATTTCCCAAACAGGATACATGATTTCTCCATTGCCAGTATTTCCCAAACTTTTGCAAGTTACTTAATGGACAACAGGAATTGTATTTCTTTTCCAAAAATCTGCCCACCACACTCCTACCTTCTATCAACAGATGGCCAATTAGTTCTCTTAAATAATCTGTTAGGAATGCAAACTCTTTATACGCAGGAGATTATTATGAAAAAGTCAATGTAATATCCAAGTTTATTCAAGCTGTTAGTGGCATTTTAATTTCTGTTAAACCCAATTAGTTTTCTACCCAGTAAGTAGTACGAGCTCTCTAAACATTTTCCCACGCCACTAAAACATACTTTCATGCACACCGAGTTATTGGTGCTTAATTAAGCTCTTTGCTGCCGATATACGCGATTAACTTGCAGTAAGAATCCTTGAGGCCATCATATAGTGAAAAAAAAAGACTGTCCTCTTCAGATTTATTCTCTCACATTATTTATGAATGTACTACATAACAGGAACTGTGCAGGCTGGATCTTTATGTGTAGCATATCCACTGACCACCTGTAAAGAGTGTGGCAATTTCAGAATGGGAGGGACCCCTGTTGGAGACAAAACTCAAAGGAAGTTAAAGACTGTGTGTTTCCTGACTTGGAGAGAGGGGGAATGATTTTGTCAGCAGAAGAGGCTGTTCATAGAATCATAGAATCATAGAATATAAGGGTTGGAAGGGACCCCAGAAGGTCATCTAGTCCAACCCCCTGCTCGAAGCAGGACCAATTCCCAGTTAAATCATCCCAGCCAGGGCTTTGTCAAGCCTGACCTTAAAAACCTCTAAGGAAGGAGATTCTACCACCTCCCTAGGTAACGCATTCCAGTGTTTCACCACCCTCTTAGTGAAAAAGTTTTTCCTAATATCCAATCTAAACCTCCCCCACTGCAGCTTGAGACCATTACTTCTCGTTCTGTCATCTGCTACCATTGAGAACAGTCTAGAGCCATCCTCTTTGGAACCCCCTTTCAGGTAGTTGAAAGCAGCTATCAAATCTCCCCTCATTCTTCTCTTCTGCAGGCTAAACAATCCCAGCTCCTTCAGCCTCTCCTCATAACTCATGTGTTCCAGACCCCTAATCATTTTTGTTGTCCTTCGCTGGACTCTCTCCAATTTATCCACATCCTTCTTGAAGTGTGGGGCCCAAAACTGGACACAGTACTCCAGATGAGGCCTCACCAATGTCGAATAGAGGGGAACGATCACGTCCCTCGATCTGCTCGCTATGCCCCTACTTATACATCCCAAAATGCCATTGGCCTTCTTGGCAACAAGGGCACACTGCTGACTCATATCCAGCTTCTCGTCCACTGTCACCCCTAGGTCCTTTTCCGCAGAACTGCTGCCTAGCCATTCGGTCCCTAGTCTGTAGCTGTGCATAGGGTTCTTCCGTCCTAAGTGCAGGACCCTGCACTTATCCTTATTGAACCTCATCAGATTTCTTTTGGCCCAATCCTCCAATTTGTCTAGGTCCTTCTGTATCCTATCCCTCTCCTCCAGCGTATCTACCACTCCTCCCAGTTTAGTATCATCCGCAAATTTGCTGAGAGTGCAATCCACACCATCCTCCAGATCATTTATGAAGATATTGAACAAAACCGGCCCCAGGACCGACCCTTGGGGCACTCCACTTGATACCGGCTGCCAACTAGACATGGAGCCATTGATAACTACCCGTTGAGCCCGACAATCTAGCCAGCTTTCTACCCACCTTGTAGTGCATTCATCCAGCCCATACTTCCTTAACTTGCTGACAAGAATACTGTGGGAGACCGTGTCAAAAGCTTTGCTAAAGTCAAGAAACAATACATCCACTGCTTTCCCTTCATCCACAGAACCAGTAATCTCATCATAGAAGGCGATTAGATTAGTCAGGCATGACACAACTGAATGTGTGCCAGTGACATAATTTCAGGGACTCTGCACAACTGTGCTAACCCATCAATACGGAGACCGAGTGTTCACATAATGTTATAGAAAATGCCCATAGTAACATCTAAAGCTAGGGTTGTGTTTGCATTTTCTTTCTAGGGGGTCATTAGAAAGACTAGATGACAGAACAAGGAGCAGTGGTCTCAAGTTGCAGTGGGGGAGGTCTAGGTTGGATATGAGGAAAAACTATTTCACAAGGAGGGTGGTAAATCATTGGAAGGGTTACCTAGGGAGGTGGTGAAATCTCCATCCTTAGAGGTTTTTAAGGCCTGGCTTGACAAAGTCCTGGCTGGGATGATTTAGTTGGGGTTGGTCCTGCTTTGGTCCTAGATGACTTCCTGAGGTCTCTTCCAACCCTAATCTTCTATTATTCTATTAACAGCTGACCTGGTTTTGCTTGAAAATGAGAAGGGGGAAAGTCCCTTTCTCTATTATAAAAATAATCTCTGTAATTTATTAACAGCTGTAAACAGTCATCAGCAGTTTGAAGTAGAACACTGAAATGTGGTGGTAGGGAGATAGTCCTTATGTAGGCAGGTGAGCCTTCCAGTGGTCCAGTGAAAATTGGTTGGGAATCGTGCAGTGGGGCACGGGAGGACTTTGTGCATGGTTCACTATTTTTAATGCTGTTTCATATATACCAGCCCTGCACTTCTATATTAGTTTTTCATATGTTAGGAAAGTTTAAAGGAAGAAATTTCTCCCTTCCCCCGTGAGTGAAGGTGAGCAGGAAAAGAGGCAAAGTCTCCTGGTTCAATGATCAACCGCATCTATTGCACAGTACAGAATGTGCTACTCCTATCCAGTTGGACACAATGGTTTTTATAAAAAAAATCTTCCTTCCTTTAAAAGGACAATGCCTTGGCTACATTGTAAGAGTATTAAGGTTGCAAAGTAAAGCACTCAAAAAAATAAATCAGGAAGTGACAAAGTGAAGATTGTCTGTACGACCTCAACTCTGCCCCCTTGTGTGTAGGGTTTGTTGATATACAGTCTTATCTATATTATTTGTTTAGCAGGGCATCTTATTAAGAGAGTGCACTCTGTTTTGAATGTGTGAAACTGATGCTATGTACCCAATATACACCACGTTTGTGGGAGGAAAGTAGCTCACTCTCCCCCACTGGCTGATGCTTGGGGAGTTGGAGCCAATCCTCTTGTTCCTTTCTGCCCCCTTTGGTGCATCATGCAGCTCCAAGGGAAGTAGGAGGGGGAGCAGCTCGTGTACTTTTCTGGTACTGCAATTCTGGGCATTACATGAACTAAACAAAAGGTGAGGGAGAAAGGCTCAATCATTTTTATTGTCCAGTCACACCTTGGTGTAAAGGTCAGACATAACTGTGAGGGAGGATGGGGTGATATTGGCTTACAACTGAAATACCGCTAGAAGCAGAGACAGTATTCCCACAGGCAAGTCAATACCATCTCTCCCATTATGAATTATCAGCTAATGGCAAAGCTTGCAGCCTACAGTGAAGCTGTATGTCCCTCACTCTTCCCTGCACAGTAGCACTCTGGACAGTGAGAAATGTGTAAGATGTGAAAAAGCCATAAATGGTTCTTTTAAGGAGCACAGCACTTGTTTATGATGCATACGACAAGTGAGATTGTATAAAAAGGGGAACATAAAAAGCAAAAATGTTGCCAGTTACTCAGCTGCACTCACCTGGAATACAGAGTGACAGAGGGAATGCTTTAGACATTTCTTCATGTTTGATAGCCTTGTTATTCCCAATGATATTCAAGTCTCTCAAACCAGGAGGAACATAACCACTGTAATGTTATTTGATAGGGTTTCCAGCTGATCCATGTCAATCAGGTCTTATACATATTTTTTATTTATATTCACAAGTTGTGCATAGCCCATCATGAATCATATATTGCCAGGTCATATATTACTACATACGTTGCAGGTAAACTAGTGCCCATTTTCAGTACTGTATACAATTACAACAACACATTAAATTTGGAAACTATGCACGTAAATTACATGCACAATAAGTAGCTTCTAGTGTGGTTACTATATAGAGCCCCAAAGTGTGAAATTTCCTGGTGGATGATTTGCAACTATTTATTCAAGTAACAGCACATTCCGAAAGGTATAACCTAGGCATTTTTATGATTAGTGCAGAAAGGGTTTATAAGAAAGAAACCACAGTGATTAACCTACTGGTCCACATGGTCACAAAAATTAAAGGTAGTAAAAATGATAGCTTATCTTGACCATGACTAATGCTCACAGGCACTGGCTTCCTCATTGCTTTGGAGGTGTTCAACGCCCGCTCTGCCCCAGGCCAAACCCTCACCCCTGCCCTGACTCTTCCCACCCAGTTCCACCCCTTCTCCCTAGCACTCCCCGTCCCCACTCAACCCCCTCCCCCCATTGCCTCCTGCACATCACAGAACAGCTGATCACAGCAGATGGGAGGGGGAGGAGCTGCCTGCTAGTGGGTGCTAAGCTCGTCTAATTTTTTTCCTGTGGGTGCTCCAGCCCTGAAGCATCCATGGAATCGGCACTTAAGCCAATGCTACACTTTGCTACAGGACCCATCTTCAAAGCCATTAACCCCCTAGAGAAACAATGAAAAGTTACAAGAAGAGACTTAAGGAGGTAGGTTTATTTAGACAAAAAAAGAAGGCTAAGGGGATATAGAGAGAGCAATCCTAAATACATAAAAATAACCACCATGGAGGGAGAGGAGTTACTTAAGTTAAAGGCCAATGTTGGTGAAAGAAAAAATGGATAAAAACTGGCCATCAGCAAGGTTAGGTTTCAAGCTAGATGAAGATTTCTAACAACCAGAGGAGAAAGGCTGTTGCAGAACTTCACAAGGGGAGTAGCGTGTTGGGGGAAGGGAACCTAACTAGCGTCAAGACTGAGCTTGATAAGTTTATGGAGGTGCTAGGATGAGAACGTTGTCTACAATGGCACATAGCCCATCCATGACTGTTAGTAGCAAATATCTCCAGTGACTGGAGATGGGGCACTAGATGGGGAGGGCTAGGAGTTACTACAGAGAATTCTCTCTCAGGTGTCTAGCTGGTGTCTCTCACCCATATGCTCAGGGTCTAACTGATCACCATATTTGCAGTCAGGAAGGAGTTCTCCCCCAGTCAGAGTAGCAGAGACTTAGAGTTCTCTCTCCTCAGGGGGACTGAGTCATCTATCTGCCGCCCTGACCGGGAAAACCGAGAAGTCTGCTGCTTGCCAGGAGCTAGGATTCATGATATGACGGAGAGACTGCCGAGACTCATCAAGCCCTCGGATCACTACCCCTTCCTGCTTCTCCACGTGGGCACCAATGATACTACCAAGAATGACCTTGAGCGGATCACTGCAGACTACGTGGCTCTGGGAAGAAGGATAAAGGAGTTTGAGGTGCAAGTGGTGTTCTCGTCCATCCTCCCCGTGGAAGGAAAAGGCCTGGGTAGAGACCATCGAAGCATGGAAGTGAACGAATGGCTATGCATGTGGTGTCGGAGAGAAGGCTTTGGATTCTTTGACTATGGGATGGTGTTCCAAGAAGGAGGAGTGCTAGGCAGAGATGGGCTCCACCTAACGAAGAGAGGGAAGAGCATCTTCGCAAGCAGGCTGGCTAACCTAGTGAGGAGGGCTTTAAACTAGGTTCACTGGGGGAAGGAGACCAAAGCCCTGAGGTAAGTGGGGACGTGGGATACTGGGAGGAAGCACGAGCAGGAGAGCATGAGGGGGAGGGCTCCTGCCTCATACTAAGAAAGCAGGACTAACAGCAAGTTACCTTAAGTGCCTATACACAAATGCAAGAAGCCTGGGAAACAAGCAGGGAGAACTGGAAGTCCTGGAACAGTCAAGGAATTATGATGTGATTGGAATAACAGAGATTTGGTGGGATAACTCACATGACTGGAGTACTGTCATGGATAGATATAAACTGTTCAGGAAGGACAGGCAGGGCAGAAAAGGTGGGGGAGTTGCATTGTATGTAAGAGAGCAGTATGACTGCTCAGAGCTCCGGTATGAAACTGCAGAAAAACCTGAGAGTCTCTGGATTAAGTTTAGAAGTGTGAGCAACAAGGGTGATGTCGTGGTGGGAGTCTGCTATAGACCACTTGATCAGGGGGATGAGGTGGACGAGGCTTTCTTCCGGCAACCAACGGAAGTTACTAGATCGCAGGCCCTGGTTCTCATGGGAGACTTCAATCACCCTGATATCTGCTGGGAGAGCAATACAGCAGTGCACAGACAATCCAGGAAGTTTTTGGAAAGTGTAGGGGACAATTTCCTGGTGCAAGTGCTGGAGGAACCAACTAGGGACAGAGCTTTTCTTGACCTGCTGCTCACAAACGGGGAAGAATTAGTAAGGGAAGCAAAAGTGGATGGGAACCTGGGAGGCAGTGACCATGAGATGGTCGAATTCAGGATCCTGACACAGGGAACAAAGGAGAGCAGCAGAATATGGACCCTGGAATTCAGAAAAACAGACTTTGACTCCCTCAGGAAACTGATGGGCAGGATCCCCTGGGAGAATAACATGAGGGGGAAAGGAGTCCAGGAGAGCTGGCTGTATTTTAAAGAATCCTTATTGAGGTTACAGGGACAAACCATCCCGATGTGTAGAAAGAATAGTAAATATGGCAGGTGACCAGCTTGGCTTAACAGTGAAATCAGTCTGCTGCTATCACCAGCAGGAGAGTGAATTTGTGTGGGGGGGGTGGAGGGTGAGAAAACCTGGATTTGTGCTGGAAATGGCCCACCTGATGATCACTTTAGATAAGCTATTACCAGCAGGACAGTGGGGTGGGAGGAGGTATTATTTCATATTCTCTGTGTATATATAAAGTCTGCTGCAGTTTCCACGGTATGCATCCGATGAAGTGAGCTGTAGCTCACAAAAGCTCATGCTCAAATAAATTGGTTAGTCTCTAAGGTGCCACAAGTACTCCTTTTCTTTTTGGAAATTTTTGGGGTTTTGTTTGCTCAACACTGCCTGGAAAAAAGTAGAAAAAGTTAACTAGGAGCAACAGAGTGCTTGACTCACCACTAGGATGGAGCCTCCTCCTGGTCACTCTGGGAAATAGTTCACAAGGTCATTGCCCCTTCCCATGGTTGCAAGCCTCCATCTCTGGGTCTGCAGCCCCTCTCTCAGTCCCTGAGCTGCAGCCTCTTCTTCATGACTTGGCCCTCTGGCCAGGTCACCCTACTTGTTTCCCCTTCCAGGATGTGACACTATGCCCCATATTCTTCATAGAAATAGTTATAATATGATTATAGCATATCTAGGATGTATTTTATGAAGATGGGTCATGTGAGGTATCATTAGAAAGGATAAATAATCATATTCAGTAAATCATAACCTATTTGTATGCATGTATCATTTTTGTATTTAAAATTAGGAATATTGACTATACATCTGTACCACAAAAGTGTTTACACCTGTGGAATGCCCACCAGACAAAACGTGATCAGTCTGGCTGGTTAGCTGGTGACAAGTCAATGAACCATTAAGGAGAACAATAGGTCTTTGAAGAGGATCATCTCCCACCTTCCTGAGAAGCTTCCTGGAATGCTACAAACAGCCTTTGACTCATGCAGGGTCATGTGATCACGTCACCTGGTACTGGACTCCATAATAGAATACCAGTATTTTTCCACTCGGGGGCGGGGGGGGAGGGGCGGGCGCGGGAGTGGAGGGAACCACACTTGAAAACAAAGGGTTCCCACCATATGTAAAATCTATTTAAGGCCAAGGAGTGACTTAAGCAGGGTTCATTGTTCACTGAATCTCCGCCCAGGATGACTGCTTGAAACATCGAAGAAACAAAGACTGGGGGCGGGGGAGAACTGAGCCAATGCTGGGAAGGTGTCTGGCCTGTGAAAGAAATACTTGCAGCTTAAAACTCCAGGTAAGAGCAGCTTGCCTTTAAGAACCTCTGCAATCTACTTAAAACAACATTTAGGGTGAGAAATTACTATTTGTAACTACTTTTAGTGTATTAAGATTAGTTTGCGTGTTTGTTTGATTTGCTCAGTAATCTGCTTTGATCTGTTTGCTATCCCTTATAATCACTTAAAATCTATCCTTTGTAGTTAATAAACTTGGTTTTGTTTTCTCTAAAGTCAGTTTGTAGAATTCATGACAGAAAGCTCCTCCACATTGAGCGAGGGAGCAAATTTCATGAACTTATGCTGCATAGTTTTCTGTACAGCGCAAGATAATAAAATGTTGGGTTTACACTTCAGAGGGGGTGTGCACTTGAATGCTGGGCAATTCCTTAGCTGACGCCCTCCCATGCAGAGCTGATTTAAGTGTCTGCCTTTCTGCAGCTGGGTGTGTCCCTACTGGTGTGTGTGCACTGGAGGAGGCTTGAGGGCCTGGCTCAGCAGGACAGTGTAAGGAAGCCCAGGTTGGTGGAGCAGGTGGGCTCAGTGGTACCCCAATACATCAGAGGGCACCCTGGAGTGTGTGTGGGGGGTACCTAAGTCTTCCTTCAGCAATTCTGGGCAGTCTTCTCACTCACTGACACAAAGTGACACTCCAGTGGCTGCCAGAGGAACCCAGACCTGCCCCCTGCTCCAAGTTCTGGCTCAGGGATGGTTCTAGCCAGCAGTAAAGGTCAATTCCCTATTAGACCTTACTGCCTTTCCCTGAGCCCTTTCCCTACCATCTGGCACTCCATCCCTGGGTTTGCTGCTTCCTAAATCCATTCTTCCAGGGAGCAACTGCAGGCTTCTTGGCTATGCAGCTTCCAAATGCTCATCCCTTCTCTCCAGGAGTGACTGCTGCCAATTTCGTGCCTTTATAAATCCATTCCAGCTTGCTCCTCTTCAACTAGGCTCCCTCACTCTGGGGATTATTTAGCCTCTTGATTCCCCGCAGCTGTAGCCAGTCAGATTAATAAGCCCTCTTCTCAATCTGCGTTAACCCTTTTCAAGCAGGGGGTAAACACCCCATTACATAGGGTGTTAATTTTATTCGCCTTCTTGATATGTCTGAATCTCAGTTATATTTACTGACAAAAACATTTGCAACAATTTGAAAAACAAATCCACAAACTTTTTCAAAAATCAGTTTTAAAAGACTTTTGTGCGATATGAAAAACAATCTCCTCCAGTTTGTAAGCTGCTTTGTCTTCCAGTCAATTCATCAACAGTGTATGAACATTCTCAGCTAATTCATACTTTGAAATCAGTTGCAATGATTATTAACATAGTGAAGAGGAAATGTGTCTTTGTAAAATAAGATTTCTGGTGTCTATAATGTAGCAGCAGGCAATAACCCCTTTCCTCTGCCAGATGAAGATAAAAATTACCAAAATAGTAATCACAAGTAATGGTACTAATAAATTTCCCACACAGTTGTCTGGCTATGAAATGTTTGGATACAACAAAATTATAATTCAACTAGATTTATTCAAGCAGTGGGCTTCCGTGGAAACAAAGCTAGATATGGATTTTTTTAAAGGTTTATCATTTTCAGTTGTTTTCTTTTAAGGACACTTTGGAGATTAAGAAAATAGATTAATTTCTGCAGTGTTGGTCAATTATTTTAATAGCCACTATACAATAACCAGTATTTGACACTCAACTAATACATTATGTTTGTCTTGCTTTTCAGATAAAAGATTACATGCAAAAATAGTTAAAAGGCAGGTTTGCTCTAAAAGGGATAGGAGTACTTGTGGCACCTTAGAGACTAACAAATTTGTTGGAGCATAAGCTTTCATGGGCTATAGCCCACTTCATCAGATGCATAGAATGGAACATATAGTAAGAGGATATATATACATACAGAAACTATGAAAAGGTGGAAGTTGCCAGACCAACTTTAAGAGGCTAATTAATTAAGATGAGCTATTATCAGCAGGAGAAAAAAACTTTTGTAGTGATAATCAAATGTCCCATTTCAGACAGTTGACAAGAGGTGTGAGGATGCTTTACACTAATTGAATCTATTTCCCCATGTTAAGCATTCTCACACCTCTTGTCAACTGTCTGAAATGGGCCATTTGATTATCACTACAAAAGATTTTTTTTCTTCCTGCTGATAATAGCTCATCTTAATTAATTAGCCTCTTAGAGTTGGTCTGGCAACTTCCACCTTTTCATAGTTTCTGTATGTATATATATCCTCTTACTATATGTTCCATTCTATGCATCTGATGAAGTGGGCTGTAGCCCACGAAAGCTTATGCTCAAATAAATTTGTTAATCTCTAAGGTGCCACAAGTACTCCTGTTCTTTTTGCAAATACAGACTAACACGGCTGCTACTCTGAAACCTGTCACTAAAAGGGATATAATACTTCATGTCAAGAATAAAAAGATCCTAAAGTCAAAATGTTCTGTGAACAGATTCATAAAGCTGGAAACATAGGTTCCTTCAAGTTATAGTGAATATAAGCAGAATGTAAATACAAACAGAATATTACCTTGAGAACATTCTGGACACCAAAGAGAATTTTAGGTTGGTATTACATATGTATTCATAGGCCAGGACAGATCACTGTGATCACCTTGTCTGATCTTCTATACAATCCACGCCAAACAACTTCCCAAAAATAATTCCTAGAGCATTTCTTTTAGAAAGACATCCAATCTTGATTTAAACATCACCAGTGATGAGATTCCACCATGAACCTTGGTAAATTGTTCCATCTGTTAATTACTCACTGTTAAAAATGTATGCCTTCTTTGTAGTCTGAATTTGTCTAGCTTCAAGTTCCAGCCATTGGATTATGTTACCAGTGTAGCAGAGAAAGGTGTATCACCTAAAATAGAACACCACTATTGCAGGAGGGGGGATTTAATTATTTTTTGGCCAAGTCTCATCATAAGAGCATACTGAGAAGTGAGAACTCATCAGAACAGAATATTAAGCAGGGACAGCAGAAGCAATCTGTGTGTTTTTGTTTTTATTGCAATACTTAGCAAAGAAATTTATCTTGAACTTAAAGATGAAATGCCAAAAGAGAATTTCTAATAGCTAAATATTTGGAATTAAAAAGGAGAAATTCACAGGTGGATTTAATACAGCATAATAATCTAACCAGAATGCATATAATGGAAAATTTAGAAGAGGTAATATATTGTTAAAAGAGAATAAAAGGAATGTGCTCAAGGTACTGGAGCTTTATAATCAGTATACTAATGGGGACATAATATGCATAATGCTCTTTAAAAAAAAATCACATAACGCATAATGTGTATTTGAGTGTCTGAATAATCCTCTGACCTTCCTGAGCCATCTTTACTTTTTATACATAATTAAATATGCAGACAAGCAGGTTCACAAAATATATAATATATACAGGAAAGAATACAGACACTGTGTGTCATACTGTTATAACAAAAGTACACACACAGGTATTGTGTGGCATTGAAGTATTTTGAACAAAAATTGTAGATATGTACAATAACTAACGAATTTAGAAAGCCTTACCCTTAGGAAACTTAAATATTGCCAAATATTTTAAAAATACAAAAGGATCAGAGGAAACCTAGGTACAAAAAGAGCCGTTTCTTTAAGAGACCACAGCATTTAAATTGGTCTTTGCAAGCCAGCATCTTATTTCAAGAGTGAGTAATCCCAACACACTATTTCAACATTAAATGGTATTAAAATTAATTGTCTGTATGAAGAGTCGATTTCTCCGTCTTAACTCTCATTCAGTGATGCTAATGGAGTTGTGGGTAAATCTAATCTTCCCAGTTCACAGGACCTAACTTGCTGCCTTTCAGCAGCAAATCCCTGTAGCAAATTCTTAGCATCTCAAGCTGTAACAATATGTGTGTGGAGCCATTTTCACATGAAGAATTTGTAAAAAATACTTTTCATACAAAACCTAGCACACAGACATGAAAATGCATGCAGTAGCAAGACACAACTCAGAACCTTCTGATCTAATAAATACAGGCTTACACCACTTGAGCTAAAGAAGAATCACCTTGGTCAGCAATTTTTAAGGGTTCTCTTTAGGCTGCTGGACAGTGCCATGTTTATGAACACATGAGCAGGTCTCACATTTCGTCAAGTAGAGCACAGTAATTCACATGCACATGTAACGATGAGACAGGTAGTAAAGATCACAAATAGGGCAGGGTAGGAAACAGTTTTCCCATCCCATGAGAATCTTTGAAATTTCAAAATTTTCCCCCCATCCTGATGAAAAGTCAAAATAGTGAAAGTTTTCACAAACTAACAACCTCCCCACCCCCACCCCAAAATTGGTTTGGATCAAAATATGTTGCTTTGATAATTTTGAAACATGTTTCTATATTGACCTTTTCCTCTAAAAAACCCCACCCATAAATTAAGTTAAATTTCTAAATGCAAAGTCATTTCAAACTAAAAAAAAAAAAAGCCTTTTTATTCAGAGAAGGTAGAAACAGGAGGTTTTGACAATTTCAAGACTTTTTTTCAAGTCAGGAATTCATCAAAACCCACTCCTTTCCCCGGGAACAGTTTTGGTTTTGATGAATTGACGTTTTCCCCCATGAAAAAATAGTCACCGTCCCCCCCGCTCTGCCCCACCCAAACAACAGGGAGGTGGAAGCTGGCACCAGCTACTCGGTGCAGGGGTGGGGTTAGTGGGACAGTTCCATCCTGCAAGGGTGGCAGGGAGATTGTATGCTGGTCCTACCCTGGGTAGTGGAGGATGGTAGGCTGGTGTGTGTGTTTCACTGGTGGCCAGGGCGATGAATGCCACCTAGCTGAGCAGCAAGAGCCACCACACCACATAGATGAAGCACGTGGCAGCAGCTGATCTGGCTCAGCCTAGCCCAGGGCAGGGATTGAGGCCTGGCTTGCTCACATCTGTGGCCCAGGCTCCCCCTGCTTTCCTAGATGGCCAGGTTTGGGAAACATCAGTACCCTGGATTCAAGGAAGAAAGGAGCTTGCCACAAATGAGATGGAGAGATAAGAAGTCAGAGAGGAGTCCTGCCAGTTCAAAACCACCAGAAGCAAAAGATCATAGGCATTCCTCATTGCTGGAGATAGATGAGGATGGGAAAGCTGTGGCCATCTGACTGAAGAGGACCATAAGGAATTCCACACTGCAAGAAGTTTCCCATCTATACAAAGTCCTCAGCTTGGAAACTGTGGAAGATATCTCTAAAGATCCAGCTGGTCCAATGGAAAGGACAGAGATTCAGGACACAGCTGTGGATGTTATTTCAGTCCAACTGTAAGAAAAGTAAGCTTGCTCACAAAGAGTACTCCAGCCATCCAAGAAGACTGACAATGCTTGTTGGGGCTCCAATACTCAATCGAAAACATTCTTCAAAGGACAAATGGACAACAGGATAGTGTACTGTCTTCCTGGAGCCAAGAGATGAGATGTCACTCTAAGATTGGATATGCTTCTGCAGACTATGGTGAAGGATCCACTGCTGATTGATTCATATTGGCACTAGTGACCACTGCATCACAGGAAACCTCAGGTAATAAATGAATTCAGGGAACTCAAATATGCTGAAGATGATGACTATACAAGGGATCTTCTCTGAGATCCTTCCTGTCCTACAAGCAAAAGAAGACATGGCAGAAGATTGTGTAAGTGAACCACTGGCTAGGTAAGTGATGTCGGGTGTGGGTTTGTGGAACATTGGTCCACCTTTTATGAGGGGGAAGGAGGAAGGAAACTATCATTTGGAGGGCCTCCACCTCAGCAAAAGGTGAACAAATCTCCTTGTGGACAGACTGGCTAGAGTAGTCAGCAGAGTGTTAAACTCATAACAAAAAGATATTAAGACTCATTTAGTACAGAAATTAAGATGCTGAGAACAATTAACCAAGGAAGCAAAGACATTCATTAATTGTTTCTATACCAATTCTAGAAGCCTGGGTAACAAACAAGAGGAATTTAGCAATTATGAGCATGCATTCAATGTAGGTGGTATTACCAACACCTGGCAGGATGATTCGCACAACTGGAATGTTAAAATCAATAGTGATAACCTATTTAGGAAGAACTTTTCCCATTGGGAATGTACTTTGAAAGATTTTCTGAAATGTATTTCTAGAAAAGCATACTTTCATTGAAATGATTTTTCGATCAAGATTTCCAGCCAGCTCTATTTATGACTAGCCAGCTGTTCTGCAAAATCAGTAAGCAGCTTCAATAGAATATACACCTCTACCCCAATATAATGCAGTCCTCAGGAGCCAAAAAATCTTATCCTCTTATAGGTGAGACCACATTATATTGGGGTAGGGAGAGG
Source organism: Caretta caretta (assembly GCF_965140235.1). Classification (NCBI taxonomy): domain Eukaryota; kingdom Metazoa; phylum Chordata; order Testudines; family Cheloniidae; genus Caretta; species Caretta caretta. The sequence continues at coordinate 61,850,241 of NC_134208.1, read as the reverse complement.
AACTGCTCCCCACCCTAGCTCACCTCCATTCCGCTTCTGCCTCCTCCCCTGAGCCCGCTGCCACTGCTCCGCTTCTCCCCCCTCGGCTTGCCATGCCAATCAGCTGATTGGCGCGGCAAGCCTGGGAGGGAGGAGAAGTGGAGCTGTGGTGCACTCATGGGAGGAGGCAGAGGTGGAGCGGAGGTGAGATAGGCAGGGGGGCCGCAGCAAGTAAGGGGGGCCAGAGGAACCGCTTGCGGTAACACGAATTTGCATATAACGAGGTAAAACAGCCCCGCTCCCCAGAGCGCTGCTTTACAGCATTATATCTGACTTCGTGTTATATCAGACCGCATTATATCGGGGTAGAGGTGTATTTGTTTCCCTGATGAGTGACTGGAGTGACAATGATATATTTTTGAAATGCACTGGGAATATTGTCTGGTATTACCTCATATTTTTCACCATCCTCAAAATAAGATGAACTAGGTATAGGCCTGAAAATATGATAGTATCTCCAATTACAAAGGGACACTTACATTTGATCTCTGTCTCTGACTGTTAGGAGCCAGATGGCTCTGGCTGTGAACCCCAGGCGGGCTGATAGCCAGAGTGGAAATGTGAAATAGTAGCAGCCATGAAACCAACAAGAATGTCAATTTCACTGCTGGTAGGCTCCCTGCTGTGAAATTCAGCCCAGCACCTGGCTCAGAGCTGAGGTTGTCAGCCCTAGGGCAGGGATGGCTCAGGATATCCCTCTCCTGGTCCCAAACCCTCATTGAGAGGTGGCGGTGGCAGGGCTCCAGGCTGTCGGAGCTTAGGATGGTGGGGCTGGCAGCCAACACATGATGTAAGTAATGCAATGTGTACACAGACACTGCTTTGTCCTAACTACATCAACTCCAGCTGTGAGCCCTGCACAGCTGACCGTGCCCTCACACTCTGGCTGTCAGTGCCCCCCTTCAGTTGGTGCAACTGGTCCTGGTGTGGATGCGCACCACCGGCAAAGGAGGATAGTGCGGACACCAAACAGCCAATTTAGTTACAGTAGAACCTCAGAGTTACAAACACCTCAGGAACGGAGGTTGCTCATAACTCTGAACAAAACATTATGGTTATTCTTTCAAAAGTTTACAACTGAACATTGACTTAATACAGATTTGAAATTTTACTATGCAGAAGAGAAATACTGCTTTTAAGCATCTTAATTTAAATGAAAGCAACACAGAAACAGTTTCCTTACCTTGTCAAGAAGGTTTTTTTAAACTTTCCCTTTATATTTTTAGTAGTTTATGTTCAACATGGTACTGTACTTGCTTTTTTTTTTTTTTTGGTCTCTGCTGCTGCCTGACTGTGTATTTCTGTTTCCAAATGAGGTGTGTGATTAACTGGTCAGTTCATAACTGGGAGGTTCTACTGTACTGCGGTGGCTGTAGGTTGACTTAACTTGAGTTGACCTAATTTTGTAGCGTAGACAAGCCCACAACAACAAAAACAAGTAACAATAATCATAGATGACTGGCAGCTAGTTGCTGCAATGCAATTCTCAGCATTGTGCCACCTATGTATCTTATAATATGTGAATAGCAGACATACTACACTAGATGTTTAAATAAATAACTTGCCATGGTAAACACAGCAGAACCAATGCACTGAACAGAGATGTCAGTCCTTTGGCTGCTGCTACAGTGACAAAACTTTCAAGCAGGCAAAGTGGTACACTCAGCAATTATACAAAAATTTAAAGTTATGCTTGTTTGTACCAACCTTTTCCCAAGAGTGCTAGAAACTGAAGATACTCGTTACATTATCCAGTTTATCCCTTGGGATCCAGTGCAGTACAGTTAGACAGTATTTTCTCTAGTGCATTTACTAGAGTTTTCTAAATTGCCAAATCATTTCATTTATAATGAGCTAATTCACTTTACAGTAAGATACATTGTCCTGTACAAGCCCAGACATGTTCTAACTGATCGAAACAAATGTTTAAAATTCTCTCTCCTATTTTATTAAGATTTCCTGATCCCTTAAGCACAAATGAATACCAGGTTTCATCTGACAGTTGTATTTTTTTGGGGTGGGAGGCCAAAATCTAGACCTCTGATCATACAGGATTTATACATGAAATGCTATCAAGTTAGAGTATTGCACCATTAGTGCTATGATACGGTACAGAATTAGTGTAAAAAAAATAAGTGATGGAACAAAAGTCCAGAAAAGTCAGAGAAACAATCATTAAAGTGGGTTTGTCTGTGTTTCTAGGACAATCCTTCCCCACACCCCTTGCAATAAACCTGTGGAGGACCCTTCACTCAGAGACAAGAATCTCTTGATTTAGCATGTTGTACTTGGGTAATTTACTTTACTCGGTACAGGATACCGAAGAGGCAAAAGTAACTGATGACCAGCATGCATTGGAACAATGCCTAAATGCTATGGTATTACATGCTTCTTAAATAAGACTGTACTAGGCACAGGCACTGTGGGTGCTCTGGGGCTCAAGCACCCATGGGAAAAAAATAGTGGGTGCTCAGCACCCAGGAGTGCGTATGGAATCTGAGTTCTGTGCTGCTAACAACTTCTCCCCCTAGGGCAGGGAGTTTGTTTATAAACAGAAGCAGGGTGATTAACAAAAGCCTTCTCATTAAATTAAATTAAGGATCCTTAGATGATCCTTTTCAGAGTGGCAGCCGTGTTAGTCTGTATCAGCAGAAAGAACGAGGAGTACTTGTGGCACCTTAGAGACTAACAAAATTTATTTGAGCGTAAGCTTTCGTAGGCTGAAGCCCACTTCATCGGATGCATGCAGTGGAAAATATGGTAGGAAGGTTATACACACACACACACACACACACACACACACACACAGAGAACATGAAAAAATGGGGGTTGCCATACCAATTCTTAAGGAGACCAATCGATTAAGGTGGGCTACTATCAGCAGGAGACAAAAAAACTTTTGTAGTGATAATCAGGATGGCCCATTTCAAACAGTTGACAAGAAGGTGTGAAAAGAGAAAAGGAGGACTTGTGGCACCTTAGAGACTAACCAATTTATTTGAGCATGAGCTTTCGTGAGCTACAGCTCACTTCATCGGATGCATACCGTGGAAACTGCAGTAGACATTATATACACACAGAGACCATGAAACAATACCCCCTCCCACCCCACTGTCCTGCTGGTAATAGCTTATCTAAAGTGATCATCAAGTTGGGCCATTTCCAGCACAAATCCAGGTTTTCTCACCCTCTGCTCCCCCCACCCCCAAACTCACTCTCCTGCTGGTAATAGCCCATCCAAAGTGACCACTCTCTTCACAATGTGTATGATAATCAAGGTGGGAGACAGACGAACACGGCTGTTACTCTGAAAGAAGGTGTGAGTAACAGTAGGGGGAAAATTAGCATAGGGAAATAGTTTTTAGTTAGTGTAATGACTCACCCACTCCCAGTCTTTATTCAAGCCTAATTTAATGGTGTCCAGTTTGAGGATTAATTCCAGTTCTGCTGTTTCTCGTTGGAGTCTGTTTTTGAAGTTTTTTTTGTTGAATAATTGCGACTTTTAGGTCTGTAATTGAGTGTCCAGGGAGGTTGAAGTGTTGATGATCCTGAAAGCATTCGCAGGCACTCCAATTAAAAGATAGGAAACAAAGGGTAGGAATAAATGGTCCATTTTCAGAATGGAGAGAGGTAAATAGTGGTGTCCCTGAGGGGTTTCTACTGGTCTGGGACAAGTGCTGTTCAACATATTCATAAATGATCTGCAAAAAGGGTAAACAGCGAGGTGGCAAAGTTTGCAGATGATACAAAATTATTCAAGATAGTTAAGTCCAAAACAGACTGCAAAGAATTACATCAGGGTCTCTCAAAACTGGGTGACTTGGCAACAAAATGGCAGATGAAATTCAATGTTAAATACAAAGTAATGCACGTGGCAAAATATAATCCCAACTATACATACAAAATGACGGTTCCTAAATTAGCTGTTACCCATCAAGAAAGAGATCATGGAGTCATTTGAAGTACTCTGGAAGCACTGTTTCCAGAGTACTGCAAACTGAATCCTTCTCACTGTGTCTGTATCATCCTGAACTCACTCTCCAGCTTCAAAAGACTTACAAATTATCTCCAGTCATCAATGGGACAGACGCAACTGAATAATATAGCTCTTCTTAACGTTCATCAAAACAATACCAGAGAACCTAGATGTAAATAAGATTGACAACAGTTTCATCCAGAAAGCTACAGTGAAACATAATGTCTTTAAACTGGGATGATAGTGAAGACAGCTTTTAGGTGATTGCAATTATTTTAGTATACTGTAATTCAGGAGAATAATTGTGTAGTTCATAACAATTGAATCATTATTAAAATAGTGAAGATACCAATGATAGACAGATATTCAATAACTAGAATACGAAAGAAGTGTATAAATATGATGAAAATAGCCTTCTTCAAAACTGGCAGAGTGCCCCCCCAACCACACACCTCTTCAAACGCATCCATAGGCAAACACAAAAGTTAGCGCCTATGTACTAGGATCTATAAAATAGGTTTACCTAAGGATCTTATATTATTAGAAGCGTTCTTAGTATGTCTGAGGCCCAATCCTGGACTGTGATCAGGGATGGAGGTGGATTGCTGGGCACAATGAAATGTAGGATCAGGGTCTAAGCTAATTTATGGCAGGATTAGTAGTTTTGCTCTACTTGAAACTGGGGGCTTGGATTAGACATGCACTTTTATGTATCTGAATTACTGCCATTTAAGAAGCTTGCAGCTGAAATCTAAGTACATAGTCAAATGTGTGCTAATACTCTGAAAAAAAAATCAACACATGAAGTGCATGTAGCAAATCTATGGGTGAGGATGAGAATACTCCAGTGGCAGATGCCTATGCAGATTTTCCATTTTCATGTTCCACTGAGCAACTACTCCAATCTTTTGAGCAGATTGTGCTACCTGCACAAATTGCAAAATAAGGGGTGGTGCATAGGAACAGTCGCTCTAGGAGTGACTGAGGCGGGATTTTTGCCTCGAGGACACAATTGTTCTAAATTCCCTATGCACAAGGAAAATGCATTTATCAGGGGCAGCATTCACTGCTGCACTACACCTTTTCAGGGGCACAATAAGCTCCCTCCTGCACACTGGTCCTGTTCTTGAACCAGAAATCAGAGTCATAACCCTGCCCATCCATTGACTGCTCCTTTTGGGTTTAATTGTAGAACCTGGGTGCAGGGCAAGGCTAGCTCATGCAAACATGGCGACTCTTACAAGGGCAAGGTTCCTTGCATGGTTGTTTCCCCATCTCTCAAACACCAAACTTTGTATTAATGCTGGCATATGAATCCCCATCTTGCACACCTCCCTGCTTGTTGCACTGCTCTCTAACGCCATCAGATCTACACTGTTTTTTTATATAGATGAGAGAGTTATATGGAAAGTTTTGGCAGGGATTCTCCCTAAACACAGCACTCCATGACTAACCGGAACATTTAAAATAATTATACTATTTAAAGTGTTTCTCTAATCTCTTGTACATAAATAAGTGGGTTCTTCTAGAACTCAGTAGGAAAGAATTTTTATTTCAAAAAACTAATGTACCATTCAACATAAATGTTTACACCCTCCTAGCAATTGTGTGAAAGATCAAGCCAGGCCCATTTTAAAAGTCAGCTCCAAATAACTCTAGCTGTCTTTCAAAACAAGTCTATTAAAAAGAAAACCAGAGAGAAGAGGAAGATTAGTATTTGGCTAAAATGCATCCAGATGACTGAAATCCACAAAGCAACAGGTCTGTTTACCAGGGGCAGTAAATGAGTACACAATTTAAATCACAGCAGGATGTCAAAAGATCAGGCAGCATTTGACAGTTTTAAAGCTCTGGCAAGGAAAGCCTTCTGAATGTGTTCAAAGAATAAAACAGTGATGCATATCACCACCGCAAATAGTATTTTATTCCTGTTGGTGAAAACATATTCTATATACTTGAATAATGGGTCTTACCTTTTGTAAAAATAAAGGTTGCTGATAAATATATGGTAATGCTGTAAATGCAGTCACCTTTAAGAGGAAGCCCAATTGATATGTGTTTTTCCTCAATTGATATGGCCTTAACAACCAACCAAACAATGGGATAACTCACATGACTGGAGTACTGTCATGGATGGTTATAAACTGTTCAGGAAGGACAGGCAGGGCAGAAAAGGTGGGGGAGTAGCACTGTATGTAAGGGAGCAGTATGACTGCTCAAAGCTCCGGTACGAAACTGCAGAAAAACCTGAGTGTCTCTGGATTAAGTTTAGAAGTGTGAGCAACAAGGGTGATGTAGTGGTGGGAGTCTGCTATAGACCACCGGACCAGAGGGATGAGGTGGATGAGGCTTTCTTCCAGCAACTCGCAGAAGCTACTAGATCGCACGCCCTGGTTCTCATGGGTGACTTTAATTTTCCTGATATCTGCTGGGAGAGCAATACAGCGGTGCATAGACAATCCAGGAAGTTTTTGGAAAGCGTAGGGGACAATTTCCTGGTGCAAGTGCTAGAGGAGCCAACTGGGGGGGAGCTTTTCTTGACCTGCTGCTCACAAACCAGGAAGAATTAGTGGGGGAAGCAAAAGTGGATGGGAATCTGGGAGGCAGTGACCATGAGTTGGTTGAGTTCAGGATCCTGACACAGGGAAGAAAAGTAAGCAGCAGGATACGGACCCTGGACTTCAGGAAAGCAGACTTCGACTCCCTCAGGGAATGGATGGGTAGGATCCCCTGGAGGACTAACATGAAGGGGAAAGGAGTCCAGGAGAGCTGGCTGTATTTCAAGGAATCCCTGTTGAGGTTACAGGGACAAACCATCCCGATGAGTCGAAAGAATAGTAAATATGGCAGGCGACCAGCTTGGCTTAACGGTGAAATCCTAGCGGATCTTAAACATAAAAAAGAAGCTTACAAGAAGTGGAAGGTTGGACATATGACCAGGGAAGAGTATAAAAATATTGCTCGGGCATGTAGGAATGAAATCAGGAGGGCCAAATCGCACCTGGAGCTGCAGCTAGCAAGAGATGTCAAGAGTAACAAGAAGGGTTTCTTCAGGTATGTTGGCAACAAGAAGAAAGCCAAGGAAAGTGTGGGCCCCTTACTGAATGAGGGAGGCAACCTAGTGACAGAGGATGTGGAAAAAGCTAATGTACTCAATGCTTTTTTTGCCTCTGTCTTCACTAACAAGGTCAGCTCCCAGACTGCTGCGCTGAGCATCACAACATGGGGAATAGATGGCCAGCCCTCTGTGGAGAAAGAGGTGGTTAGGGACTACTTAGAAAAGCTGGACGAGCACAAGTCCATGGGGCTGGACAAGTTGCATCCGCGAGTGCTAAAGGAATTGGTGGCTGTGATTGCAGAGCCATTGGCCATTATCTTTGAAAACTCGTGGCGAACAGGGGAAGTCCCAGATGACTGGAAAAAGGCTAATGTAGTGCCAATCTTTAAAAAAGGGAAGAAGGAGGATCCTGGGAACTACAGGCCAGTCAGCCTCACCTCAGTCCCCGGAAAAATCATGGAGCAGGTCCTCAAAGAATCAATCCTGAAGCACTTACATGAGAGGAAAGTGATCAGGAACAGTCAGCATGGATTCACCAAGGGAAGGTTATGCCTGACTAATCTAATCGCCTTCTATGACGAGATAACTGGCTCTGTGGATGAAGGGAAAGCAGTGGATGTATTGTTTCTTGACTTTAGCAAAGCTTTTGACACGGTCTCCCACAGTATTCTTGTCAGCAAGTTAAAGAAGTATGGGCTGGATGAATGCACTATAAGGTGGGTAGAAAGTTGGCTAGATTGTCGGGCTCAACGGGTAGTTATCAATGGTTCCATGTCTAGTTGGCAGCCGGTATCAAGTGGAGTGCCCCAAGGGTCGGTCCTGGGGCCGGTTTTGTTCAATATCTTCATAAATGATCTGGAGGATGGTGTGGATTGCACTCTCAGCAAATTTGCGGATGATACTAAACTGGGAGGAGTGGTAGATACGCTGGAGGGGAGGGATAGGATACAGAAGGACCTAGACAAATTGGAGGATTGGGCCAAAAGAAATCTGATGAGGTTCAATAAGGATAAGTGCAGGGTCCTGCACTTAGGATGGAAGAACCCAATGCACAGCTACAGACTAGGGACCAAATGGCTAGGCAGCAGTTCTGCGGAAAAGGACCTAGGGGTGACAGTGGACGAGAAGCTGGATATGAGTCAGCAGTGTGCCCTTGTTGCCGAGAAGGCCAATGGCATTTTGGGATGTATAAGTAGGGGCATTGCCAGCAGATGGAGGGACGTGATCGTTCCCCTCTATTCGACATTGGTGAGGCCTCATCTGGAGTACTGTGTCCAGTTTTGGGCCCCACACTACAAGAAGGATGTGGATAAATTGGAGAGAGTCCAGCGAAGGGCAACAAAAATGATAGGGGTCTGGAACACATAACTTATGAGGAGAGGCTGAGGAAACTGGGATTGTTTAGTCTGCAGAAGAGAAGAATGAGGGGGGATTTGATAGCTGCTTTCAACTACCTGAGAGGTGGTTCCAGAGAGGATGGTTCTAGACTATTCTCAGTGGTAGAAGGGGACAGGACAAGGAGTAATGGTCTCAAGTTGCAGTGGGGGAGGTTTAGGTTGGATATTAGGAAAAACTTTTTCACTAGGAGGGTGGTGAAACACTGGAATCTGTTATCTAGGGAGGTGGTGGAATCTCCTTCCTTAGAAGTTTTTAAGGTCAGGCTTGACAAAGCCCTGGCTGGGATGATTTAATTGGGGATTAGTCCTGCTTTGAGCAGGGGGTTGGACTAGATGACCTCCTGAGGTCCCTTCCAACCCTGATATTCTATGATTCTGTGAATACTTAGCACTAACATAGCTCTTGCTATTTACAGGTATAAAGACTTTCTACTATAGGCAGGTGTAGCAGATCATGATTTGCTCCTTGCCTTCTTGTGCCATAGAAATGTGCTCAGACTTCACTGGCTGGATCTCCACACCATGCTGTTCAGTTAGGTTCCCTCCACTACACACTTTTACAGTTTTGTGCAGCAGTACTATTTACAACATCCCTTGTATCCTTATCCCTTTTCCGAGGGCTCAAGAGGAGTAGATGTCTCCCTTCCTGGAGAACTCCCTGCTTCTCTCCCTTCCCTTTTTTAATCAGGCCTCAGATGATGCACTAATTAATCCAAAAGCTAACCCAGCTTGCTATCCTGATAAGTTTCAGAGTAGTAGCTGTGTTAGTCTGTGTCCGCAAAAAGAACAGGAGTACTTGTGGCACCTCAGAGACTAACCAATTTATTTGAGCATAAGCTTTCGTGAGCTACAGCTCACTTCATCGGATGCATACTGTGGAAAGTGTAGAAGATCTTTTATACACACAAAGCATGAAAAAATACCTCCTCCTCCTCGGGAGGAGGTATTTTTTCATGCTTTGTGTGTATATAAAAAGATCTTCTACACTTTCCACAGTATGCATCCGATGAAGTGAGCTGTAGCTCACGAAAGCTTATGCTCAAATAAATTGGTTAGTCTCTAAGGTGCCACACGTACTCCTTTGGTTTTTGAATGTTATAATTCTTGCCGTCTGATTTGTGTCCATTTATTCTTTTACATGGAGACTGTCCGGTTTGGTCAATGTACATGGCAGAGGGGCATTGCTGGTACATGATGGCATATATCACATTGGTAGATGTGCAGGTGAACGAGCCTCTGATAGTGTGGCTGATGTGATTAGGCCCTATGATGGTGTCCCCTGAATAGATATGTGGACACAGTTGGCAACGGGCTTTGTTGCAAGGATAGGTTCCTGGGTTAGCGTTTTTGTTGTGTGGTTGCTGGTGAGTTTTTGCTTCAGGTTGGGGGTGGCTGTCTGTAAGCAAGGACTGGCCTGTCTCCCAAGATCTGTGAGGGTGATGGGTCATCCTTCAGGTTGTAGATCCCTGATGATGCGCTGGAGAGGTTTTAGTTGCGGGCTGAAGGTGACGGCTAGTGGCGTTCTGTTATTTTCTTTGGTGGGCCTGTCTTGTAGTAGGTAACTTCTGGGTACTCTTCTGGCTCTGTCAATCTGTTTCTTCACTTCAGCAGGTGGCTATTGTAGTTGTAAGAATGCTTGATAGAGATCTTGTAGGTGTTTGTCTCTGTCTGAGGGGTTGGAGCATATGCGGTTGTATTGTAGAGCTTGGCTGTAGACAATGGATCGTGTGGTGTGGTCTGGATGAAAGCTGGAGGCATGTTGGTAAGTATAGCGGTCAGTAGGTTTCTGGTATAGGGTGGTGTTTATGCAACCGTCGCTTATTAGCACAGTAGTGGCCAGGAAATGGATCTCTTGTGTGGACTGGTCCAGGCTGAGGTTGATGGTAGGATGGAAATTGTTGAAATCATGGTGGAATTCCTCAAGGGCTTCTTTTCCATGGGTCCAGATGATGAAGATGTCATGAATATAGTGCAAGTAGAGTAGGGGCATTAGGGGACGAGAGCTGAGGAAGTGTTGTTCTAAGTCAGCCATAAAAATGTTGGCATACTGTGGGGCCATGAGGGTACTTTGTCCCCATATGTGAAATAGTTATGGGTGAGGACAAGGTCACAAAGTTCAGCCACCAGGTTTGCCGTGACATTATCGGGGATACTGTTCCTGACAGCTTGTAGTCCATCTTTGTGTGGAATGTTGGTGTAGAGGGCTTCTACATCTATAGTGGCTAGAATGGTGTTTTCAGGAAGATCACCGATGGATTGTAGTTTCCTCAGGAAGTCAGTGGTGTCTCGAAGATAGCTGGGAGTGCTGGTAGCATAGGGCCTGAGGAGGGAGTCTACATAGCCAGACAATCCTGCTGTCAGGGTGCCAATGCCTGAGATGATAGGGTGTCCAGGATTTCCAGGTTTATGGATCTTGAGTAGAAGATAGAATACCCCTGCTCAGGGTTCTAGGGGTGTGTCTGTGTGGATTTGCTCTTGTGCTTTTTCAGCAATGCCCCTCTGCCATGTACATTGGCCAAACCGGACAGTCTCTACATAAAAAGAATAAATGGACACAAATCAGATGTCAAGAATTATAACATTCAAAAACCAGTCGGAGCACACTTCAATCTCCCTGGTCACTTGATTACAGACCTAAAAAAGTCGCAATATTCCAACGAAAAAACTTTAAAAACAGATTCCAATGAGAGACTGCTGAATTGGAATTAATTTGCAAACTGAACACCATTAAATTAGGCTTGAATAAAGACTGGGAGTGGATGTGTCATTACACAAAGTAAAACTATTTCCCCATGTTTATTTTCCCCCCTACTGTTCCTCACATGTTCTTGTCAACTGTTGGAAATGGCCCACCTTGATTATCACTACAAAAGGTTTTTTTTTCCTCCTGCTGGTAATAGCTCACCTTACCTGATCACTCTCCTTACAGTGTGTATGGTAACACCCATTGTTTCATGTTCTCTGTGTATAAAAATCTCTGTACTGTATTTTCCACTGCATGCATCAGATGAAGTGAGCTGTAGCTCACGAAAGCTTATGCTCAAATAAATTTGTTAGTCTCTAAGGTGTCACAGGTACTCCTTTTCTTTTATCCAATAAGGTAATTACATTTCATTCCTCAATCAGGCCTCTCTGGGGGAGCCAATTAGTGCCAGACTGATCAGCAGCTCCCAGGTCACCTTCCTTCACTCATCACAGTAGGCAAGTGTAGTTTCCCCCTAATTTACAGAAGGGGTAATATAGGCACAGAAGGTGTTAGTGAATTGTTCAAGTTCCCATAGGGAATCAAGAGCAGAGCTGGAAACAATCTAGTGGTGGAAACCAGGGACTATTGAAGTCAACAGTGAGCTTTGCTGTTGACTTCAGAAGAGCCAGGATTTCACCTCAGGGTCTTTTGACTCCAGGCTAGTACGTCTTGCCCACTAATACCTGTGGCACTACTTTCCCTCCTTCCTATCTCCCAAGACAAGTTCCACTTGAAGAAGGAACTCTGTAGGAAAGATAATACAGCTTGAAGCCTTATTAATGTTCCTAAGGAAAGGTGAAGGGGTGGGGGCAGTGAGATAAGTCACCTGACCCTACAATCAGAATCATAGAACTGGAAGGGACCTCGAGAGGTCATCTAGTCCAGTCCCCTGCACTCAAGGCAGCACTAAGTATTATCTTGATCATCCCCAACAGGTGTTTGTCAAACCTGCTCTTAAAAATCCCCAATGATGGAAATTCCCCCACCTCCCTAGGCAATTTATTCCAGCACTTAAGCACTCTGACAGTTAGGAAGTTTTTCCTAATGTCCAACCTAAAATGCTCTTGCTGCAATTTAAGCCCATTGCTTCTTGTCCTATCCTCAGAGGTTAAGAAGAACAATTTTTCTCCTTCCTCCTTGTAACAGCCTTTTATATATTTGAAAAACTATTATCGTGTGTCCTCTCAGTCTTCTCTTCTCCAGACTAAAGAAACCCATTTTTTCCAATCTTCCCTCATAAGACACGTTTTCTAGACCTTTAATCATTTTTGTTGCTCTTCTCTGGACTTTCTCCAATTTGTCCACATCTTTCCTGAAATGTGGCACCCAGAACTGGACACAATACTCCAGCTGAGGCCTAATCGGCATGGAGTAGAGCAGAAGAATTACTTCTCGTGTCTTATTTACAATACTCCTAATACATCCCAAAATGTTTGCCTTTTTTTTTGCCACAGTGTTACACTGTTAACTCATATTTAGCTTGTGATCCACTATGACCCCCAGATCCCTTTCTGCAGTACTTCTTCCTAGGCAGTCATTTCCCATTTTGTATGTGTGTGAGGCGGGGTAGTCACCCTACCATGCCTCGAAGGGTTTAAAACAGCCCTAAGAGAGGGCTGTAGCTGGAGAAAAGCTAGCCTGATTAGGGGAAGTAGCCACAGATGGGGCCATGCCCCAGTCAGGCCACAGCTGGCCCTATAAGAGGGCTGTTAGCCAGGAGCTGAGACAGACACTCTCTCTAGCTTCATGGAGAGAGGAGGACGACCTGGCTGCTAGGGAAGCTGAGGAGGGTACCTAGGGCAGAGGGAGCTGGGGAGCTCCAGCCTAGCAGAGCCAAAGGCGGAGGTAAAGGCCCACAAAAGGGTAGTAAGACTGCAGAGGAGCAGCCCAGACCTAGACAGAGGCAACTGGTCTGACCCCCCTTGCCGATGTTGAATGGTACAGACTGCAGTCTGCCCGAGGGAGTGGGGGCTAGATGATGACTGACAGTAGTCACTGAGACAAGGGAGGGATAAGGGGTTGGGGGTTCCCCTGAGAGGGGAGACTCAGACTGAGGGGGTACTGCCAGGGGGAAGAACCCTAATCTAGAAGGGCTTTGGGGCCCCAGGAGGGGCACAGGGCCAGCAGCAGGTGAGACACCAACCGGCAGAGGGTGCTTCGAGCTGAAAAGAGCCAATTCCCTGGACGACCAGCGGGAGGCACCACAGCAGTGAGTTGTCGCTCCACAACAGTGTGCAACTGATTGTTCCTTCCTAAGTGGAGTACTTTGCAGTTGTCCTTATTGAATTTCATTCTGTTTACTTCAGACCATTTCTCCAGTTTGTCCAGATCATTTTGAATTTTAATCCTATCCTCCAAAGCACTTGCAAGCTCTCCCAGCTTGGTATTGTCCACAAACTTTATAAGTGTACTCTCTATGCTATTATCTAAATCATTGGTGAAGGTATTGAACAGAACCAATCCCTACAATAGTCCCTCTTATTCCACAATCCTTGGACAGTCTGGAATAACCCAGTGTGTTGGAAAAGGGAATGGGCTGGGAGTGGAAGATTTGCCTCTTTTGAGCTCAGGTAGTATGGAAGTACTCCTCTCTACTTGTGGATCTCAAGGGAGATGATCTAGCCCATGATTTTAGACAGACTCTGTATCCATACTCCTGGTATAATACATTTTCTAGTTCAAATCTCCACAAGCACTCCCTTACTTCATGCTAGAGGCATAAAAAACAATAAAGAATACCCAGCAGAGAACCATTCCTTTATCTTATACCATCTGTTTCTTGTCTCTAAATCAATGTTTGCTGCACTTGACTGATTTTTGCCCTGCTTTCATATACTGCTGCTTGCACATACTGCAGATTAATCTATTGCACAGTAGGATTTTAAATACTTTCACAAAATCAGATAAATGATGACGTTCATTCACGCTGATCAATTTAGCAATGTACACAAAATATTCACCTCAATTTGTCAAGCTTGGTTTTCCAGTGATGAATCCATACTGGCTGTTCTTTATTAAATTTACATTCCTTGTACGATAGCAACATCTCCGATATCTTCCAGATGACTGAAATCAGGCTCAGCTGTATAGTTTTTTGGCAGAGACCTTGATTTTTTTGCTTACAGATGGGAACTACATGTGCAACCTTCAGCCAAGCTTTCTTACAACTACAATACCCACCTGCAGAAGTGAAGAAACAGATTGATAGAGCCAGAAGAGTTCCCAGAAGTTCCCTACTACAGGACAGGCCTAACAAAGAAAATAACAGAACGCCACTAGCCGTCACCTTCAGCCCCCAACTAAAACCCCTCCTACGCATTATTAAGGATCTACAACCTATCCTGAAGGATGACCCAACACTCTCACAAGTCTTGGGAGACAGGCCAGTCCTTGCCTACAGACAGCCCTGCAACCTGAAGCAAATACTCACCAACAACCACATACCACACAACAGAACCACTAACCCAGGAACTTATCCTTGCAACAAAGCCCGTTGCCAATTGTGCCCACATATCTATTCAGGGGACACCATCACAGGGCCTAATAACATCAGCCACACTATCAGAGGCTCGTTCACCTGCACATCCACCAATGTGATATATGCCATCATGTGCCAGCAATGCCCCTCTGCCATGTACATTGGTCAAACTGGACAGTCTCTACGTAAAAGAATAAATGGACACAAATCAGATGTCAAGAATTATAACATTCATAAACCAGTCGGAGAGCACTTCAATCTCTCTGGTCACGCAATCACAGACATGAAGGTCGCTATCTTAAAACAAAAAAACTTCAAATCCAGACTCCAGCGAGAAACTGCTGAATTGGAATTCATTTGCAAATTGGATACTATTAATTTAGGCTTAAATAGAGACTGGGAGTGGCTAAGTCATTATGCAAGGTAGCCTGTTTCCTCTTGTTTTTTCCTACCCCCCCCCCCCAGATGTTCTGGTTTAATTTGGATTTAAACTTGGAGAGTGGTCAGTTTAGATGAGTTATTACCAGCAGGAGAGTGAGTTTGTGTGTGTATGGGGGTGGGGGGGATGTGAGAAAACCTGGATCTATGCAGGAAATAGCCCGACTTGATTATGTAAAGAGTTGTCACTTTGGATGGGCTAGCACCAGCAGGAGAGTGAATTTGTGTGGGGGGGTGGAGGGTGAGAAAACCTGGATTTGTGCTGGAAATGGCCCACCTGTTGATCACTTTAGATAAGCTATTACCAGCAGGACGGTGGGGTGGGAGGAGGTATTGTTTCATATTCTCTGTGTGTATATAAAGTCTGCTGCAGTTTCCACGGTAAACATCTGATGAAGTGAGCTGTAGCTCACGAAAGCTCATGCTCAAATAAATTGGTTAGTCTCTAAGGTGCCACAAGTACTCCTTTTCTTTTTGCGAATACAGACTAACACGGCTGTTCCTCTGAAACCTTTAGATAAGCTATTACCAGCAGGACAGTGGGGTGGGAGGAGGCATTGTTTCATATTCTCTGTGTGTATATAAAGTCTGCTGCAGTTTCCACGGTATACATCTGATGAAGTGAGCTGTAGCTCACGAAAGCTCATGCTCAAATAAATTGGTTAGTCTCTAAGGTGCCACAAGTACTCCTTTTCTTTGTACTATCCTTTGTCTTTTAATGAGACAAAGAACTCTCAAAGGTTTTCTGATTTCCCTTGGTGCCTCTTCCCATTTAAAACCTCAGAGACTCACAAGTTTTCAAAAGAGCTGTTCTACTCAACTAATTCCTCATGATATTTTTGCACCATAGCATTTAATTACAAGATTATATTTTGATACCAGTTGGGGCACCTCATTTGCAATGGGGCAGTTCATTTGCATATTGTTAAACTAGACTGCTAAATACAGGAAAACAGGACTTCAACTGAGGGACTAGAGTCATTAATTGCAAAAAAATAATAAAATAATAAATTAAAATAATAATAATAATAATAAAAATCACCACTCTGGGTAGCTTAAACCAGTGGGATTTGCCTCTACTTACCATCTAGGTGTACTTTACTTCCACTATCAACAGATACTCCTAAGGTCAAAGGACTCCATGTTCCTTCCACGGCTCCCACTGTGTGGAGCAAAACAATTTAAAATGCTCTATTTTTTGGACCATATTATTCTGCAATTCTGCCTTCTACTCTCACATGCTCTGCAAGATTGTGGAAACTGAATGGGGGAAAATCAGAGTGTCACAGGCCAGGGATCTGCAACAAGTCTAAGCTACAAACTTAAGTCTCCCAAGCCAGACACTCTCCCCTCTCTGCTTTAAGGATTTCCGCCAAACAAGCAGGGCCACTGCAGCTCTGCAACCTGTCCCACAACATGGCAAAGGAGAAAGTGTTCAGGCCAAAACAATTTCATAGAGGAAGGCTGAATATGCCAACAGCACTGCTCTGTGGGGCTCAGACAAGTAATTCTGTTTTATTTGAATAAATGTAAGTCTCTTTTGCTCCCTTGACAGTTAAACAGAATGTTCTGCCCAGCTTTGTCCACCAAGGTAACAATTTAATTATGCATTTGTGCAATAACGTCTACACTGCTACAGCACTTTCCAGTGATAACATAATCCCTATCTTTTGTCACCTAAACATTTCCTTTTCAAATGCATGTGACAGTCGTGTTGGAATCCACTGGCTCACCTACTCACACTCACTGCCTGGTGAGAGAATGAGCTCTCCATACCGATGGAGAGAGATTTCTTGTCCACAATTATGCCACTATGGTGTCCAAAAGTTTCTTCGGTCTATTATTCACTCTCTATCTAGCAGCAATACTGAACGTTTCTTCAAGGAATGTATTCAGCCAAAATCTTTTTGGTCACAGAAAATGAATCTGTGTTCTCCAAAACAATGCTGCTGAATTAGAAATTGTAGCACCTCAGTATGAAGAATATACTGTGGACAGTATTTCTAGCAAGGTGGTATTATTAAAAAAATGAAGAAAGAAAAGAAAAAGATCAAACTATGGACAAATCAAACATTTCACTCAAGGGGATAATAGGCAATTGATTTCATATTGTAATAAAGAGGCAGCCATTATTGTGCAAGTCATGACTCGATCAGTTTTATATTCTCCAGAAAGTTCATTTACTAACACAATTTCTATGGAACCACCTCCTCTTTAATATTTCTTTAAGCTATTATTTTCATTGTGATACAATATCAAAGCAATCTAAAAAAACAAAACAAAACAAAAAACCCACCACCCACTATTAAAAAAAATCGCCAATGAACAAATCTCTGCTTCCCTGCAGCTGGTCAATATTCTGCTGGAAGCTTTGCTGATGTTTATTAATGAGATCAACAACTGTGCTTTCATTAGGAAATTTTAGTGGCAAATTCCAACCACTCTTTTCACGCTCTGCTTTTTGAGTACTCTGCGGATGAGGATAGAAAATACGACGTAACGTGTGCAGAATGCATATTGTGACAGACGCTGGCAGACCAGATGCCAATTTATGCCAAATCCCTTGGGTCCTCACTTGTTATGTAAAGTCTCCGCTCAATCCAGCAGAATATGGTTGTAAGGTTTGTAACTTTTCAGTCATTGATAGTATGATCATTAAGTTCAGTAACCTTTTGCAAACTTTGTAACTTTAGTTATTGTTCCTTTTAAGCTTTGTAACTCTTGCAAGCTTTGTAACCTTTTTCAGTTACCACTTGTATAAACCTCCAAGCTTTGCAATACCCCATCACCAATCAGAGAGAGTGTGAAAAAAGGAGTGTGTGGGGGAGATAAGGGAGTGTGAACAAGGGAGTGTATGTGGGACTGGGCGGAGAGGAACTGCAAGGAGAATAGAGCCCAGAGACAGGAGACAGGTGTGTCTAATGTAATCCGCCCTGAGAAGGCAATCATGGGGTGCTGTAAAGAAAAGAAGAACCTGGTATGCATGAAAGGAACGAGGCCTAGGAATGCTTCTCGCTGACGGACACAGAAGAGAAACTCAGTGTACGTGACAGGAGCCGCCCACTTCCAGCACAAGAAAGAAGGCATACACATAAGCCCCCTGCTTCTTGACCTGCTCGCCAGCCCAGATCCGTGACCACAGGCGGGACCGCTTCAGCTTCTCGGCTTCCTCTGCTGTCTCCAGTAACTCTCCGCCTGTGTGAGCGTGTGGGTGCATGAGGTTACGAATGCATTGAATGTGTGCGTACAGGAATAAGCCCCATCCCTCTTCTGTTTGATCCAACAGTGGTATCTAATAAAACAATATAAATGTAACCCTGGGTTGTTTTCCAGGGAAACTGAGGTAACATCATTGAACACTGACAAATGCATAGCTGGAAACCAGTCTGGTGTGTTACTCTTGTCAAAATAGATATTAGTTTTAAGAATGTGTTTAGACTTTATGGAATGCATGTAGGATGCTGCATGTATTAATCTTACTTATAATATCTGTATCCCACATTTGCTCTGTACCTATAAAAATATGTTTGCTAAGACTGTAACCCTCCCACCCCCAAGTCAGGGGAGAAGCATTACCAAGTGTGGAATGCTAGTTTACCATAAGAGGTGCCATCTTCTCCCTGACAAAAGAGAGCCTATAGACACCAGACAAACTATTGTGGAATATCAGTGGACAGAAGATTTTGTAGATTGCTTCTCTCACACCAGTGAAGAGGGTACATGCACGAGTCCTCATCCTATCAAAGCTTGAATGCTAGGGAAGGGCATAAAAAAATCTCCATCAAGGAAGAATCATCACTATGCTGCTTGAAATTTGGAGAGGGCAATATTTCAAAGCATAAATTTAGGATCCACAATCTGCTGGGCCGCATTAACCCCAAAGGACATATAAAGCTTCCATATATAGCTGCTACTATCGTCTTCTGGACCCTAAGAATAACTCATTTGTGTGTGTATCATTTACCTGCTTTAATCTTAAGTATTTCTTTTCTTAGTCAGAAAATCTTTAGTTAGCTTATTACAGGATTGGCTACAAGCATTGAGAGATTTAGGGTGCAATTGACCTGGGGTAAGTGATTAGTTCTTTGGGACTGGGAGTAACTGGAATATTGTTTCAGAGTGGTAGTTGTGTTAATCTGTTAGCCAGTCCTTGCTTACAGACAGCCCCCCAACCTGAAGCAAATACTCACCAGCAACCACACACCACACAACAGAACCACTAACCCAGGAACTATCCTTGCAACAAAGCCCATTGCCAACTCTGTCTGCATATCTATTCAGGGGACACTATCATAGGACCTAATCACATCAGCCACACTATCAGATGCTCATTCACCTGCACATCTACCAATGTGATATATGCCATCGTGTACCAGCAATGCCCCTCTGCCATGTACATTGGTCAAACCGGACAGTCCCTACGTAAAAGAATAAATGGACACAAATAGATGTCAAGAATTATAACATTCATAAACCAGTCAGAGAACACTTCAGTCTCCCTGGTCACTCGATTACAGAGCTAAAAAAGTCACAACATTACAACAAAAAAACTTCAAAAACAGACTCCAGTGAGAGACTGTTGAATTGGAATTAATTTGCAAACTGAACACCATTAAATTAGGCTTGAATAAAGACGGGGAGTGGATGGGTCATTACACAAAGTAAAACTATTTCCCCATGTTTATTCCCCCCCCCCCACTGTTCCTCATATGTTCTTGTCAACTGCTGGAAATGGCCCACCTTGATTATCACCAGAAAAGGTTTTTTTTCTCCTGCTGATAATAGCTTACCTTAACTGATCACTCTCATTATAGTGGATAGGGCAACACCCATTTTTTCATGTTCTCTGTGTGTATATATATAGATCTTCTGATGAAGTGGGTTTTAGCCCACAAATGCTTATGCTCAAATAAATTTGTTAGTCTCTAAGGTACCACAAGTACTCCTCATTCTTTTTGGAATATTGTTGTGATTTTTGATGTAAGGGACCATATAAGGCAGGCTTGCCTGGTTGCCAAGATAGACCAGAGTGCTAAAGGAGACTGACTCCATGGTAAGGCTGTTACAGCACTTTAGGAGTTCACATTTGTTACTGGGTAGTGAATATAATTAAAGTACATACAACCAGTTTGGGGTCTTTGCCCTGTTTCTTGACAGGCTGCCCTGACATTGGCACTCATAGTCGTGACCCACTGCAGACAGCCTGATACATATGTTGTGGTCTTATTGTTACACCAGTGATCTAGAAGTCCAGGGCATTTGGGATCTATTTCATGGACAGAAAATGACATGCTCTAACACTTTAAGCGCTTGCTAAACTTCTGTGGCTAACTTTATCATCTGTAAAATATCACCTGTATGAGATAGTGTGAACTTTGTAGGAGAACGATCATATCTTTACATGACAAGGACTGTATTAATGCAAGCTCTTATGATTATAGGTGTAGTAGGGCTAGGAGTACACACACACATACTACCTCAATGAAAAATGATTGTTCCAGTCATGCCTTTATGTTTTTATCAGGAGTGTTCATTTATGTCACCCATAGCATTTATGTTTTTTACATAATTTATATGAAGACAAATATCAAACTCTTGGTACTACAGCATGGTTTCCTCTCCATGCAGTGAAGAGTTTAGGAATATTTGAAAATATGATGAAGATAATGGCATTGGGTATCTTAACATAACAAGACAAGTTAGAGATAGGATGATATATACAACAAACAAATTATGCGTTAGTCTTTGAATGAGAGATGAGATAGCTGTTAGACTTGTAGAACGGAAGTAGTTCAGAGGGAAGACCAATTAATCATAGTTTTATATGCATCAAAATATGGCTTTCCAAATCAAACTGAAGAATTGCAAGTAAAATTTTGATATGAATAGCTGAGACATAGAGAAGCAAGTAAAACAAATGCTGGAAATCACAAAGTTAAATCCTTCAAAACTATAGCATGGATGTACTGAAAGTAAAAGAAAAGAAAATACTTCAGGAAAAAAGTAGATTTCTAATCCAAAAAGGGGGAAAAGTGCTTTATTCTTAACGTGCCAGAACTCACAAAATATTGATCTCTAGCTTCAAACTTTATTCCAGAGACAAATGGGAATACTATGATTTTGCCCTTGGCAAATAAGAGAAGACACAGGGAAAGAAAGTTAAAAGGGAAATGAAAACAGATTGCCTTAGAAAGGGCTCAAAAAAGTTTTCAAAGTAGTATCTTGTCAATGGATGTCAACAAAGAAAGGGATTTGTCAAGCTGATTCAACTTGCCAAGAGCAACAGGCAGCAATATTGGTAGTAAGTGTTTTCTTATACTGTGCAAAATGCTCTCCACACTAAGTAATCAGATATATACTAAATAATTGGATATATTATTGTTGAGCTCCAACAGTGTGCTCAACATCAGAAAAAGCCCCATAAAGTACAGAGTCCCCAGGCAGACAGCTTATAAACCAAATTGGCCAAGCCCATTAAATTTGGGACATAAGGTATATACCAGCTATCAGGAAGACTTTGGTAAAGACATATAGAGATTATACATGGCAGGCAGTCAGGCTGAGAACTAATCACAAAGAAAGGCAAGTGCTTAAACAAAATGCCTGAGGAGATGTAAACAGGTGAATAACATTCTTTGTTAGAAAATTACTACAATAAGAAAGCTTCAGGACAACAAATCAAAAGAATAGAAGAGTTAAAAGAAAATGTAAATCTACAGCTCTGCTAACAGGCATTAAAATTAGAGTTTATGGGCATATTTTAAAGATGTCAAGGCCCTGACTCCAGGGAAATGAATAAAGAATGAGTTAAATGAAGGAGCATGTGGACGTGTTTTAATAACTACAGGCCAAATAATGCTGTCCTTAAATCCCTGCAAGTCCCATTGAAGTCAACAGGAGTTTTATTAAGATTAAATTAGCCCTATGTTGTCACACACACAGTGGTTTCTTCCTAGAAATGCAGACAGTTTACAGTGAAATAGCCAAGAGGAGAGAGTTTCATTCTCCTCCCAGAATTCACTTCCGGACTTGTTACAAAGAGCTGCCATAACTCACTAAGTGTTGAGCTGCAAACTAACAATGCAGCCAAAGTATATGAGCATTGGAGCAGTGTGCCCAGCCATTCGATGGCATCAGCAGCCTGGTGGATAGCCAGTGGCCCACCAGTGAAATAAGTCAGTGGGTACTCGTCACTGATATGCGACAGTCTGAAGTTGACCACAGTTGCATCGCGGATCATTAGAAAAAATGTTTTTTTCGGGAGATTGGCCACATAGTTGCCCTGTCCAGTTTGAAACTGGTTCAGAAATAACCATAGATGCCTTAGCAGATCAGCACCTGGTGGACAGATCATAGAATATCAGGGTTGGAAGGGACCTCAGGAGGTCATCTAGTCCAACCCCCTGCTCAAAGCAGGACCAATCCCAAACTAAATCATCCCAGCCAGGGCTTTGTCAAGCCTAACCTTAAAAACCTCTAAGGAAGGAGATTATACCATCTCTCTAGGTAACCCATTCCAGTGCTCCTAGTGAAAAAGTTTTTCCTAATATCCAACCTAAACCTCCCCCACTGCAACTTGAGATCATTACTCCTTGTTCTGTCATCTGGTACCACTGAAACAGTCTAGATCCATCCTCTTTGGACCCCCCTTTCAGGTAGTTGAAAGCAGCTACCAAATCCCCCCTCATTCTTCTCTTCTGCAGACTAAATACAGTAACTCCCCACTTAATGTCATCTCACTTAACGTTGTTTCAATGTTACGTCCCTGCTCCATTACAGAACGTGCTTGTATAAAGTTGTGCAATGCTCCACTATAATGTCGTTTTGGTTGAGTCAGTGACGAGAGAGTGATTAACAACTGTCATTGCTGACCACTAATTGCACCAAGCAGGTTCCACCATCATGTCCTGTGGTGGCATAAATGACTATAAAGGGTATCTAGAAGATAGGAGAGCTGGCGGGTAGTTGAAGAGGTCTGCCTACAATGGCAGGTCGCTATTCTCATGGATCTTGGCCAGCACCATGAGAGAGGCCTTCTCACGGCAAATATGGGGCCGTGCTATGTTACTAAGTGCCTTGGGGGTTTAATACAAGCCTGGAGTGGCCAGTATTAATTTTTAGAATCCTTGCAGCCCCCAACCTTCTGCACTCAAAGTGCCAGAGTGGGGAATCAGCGTTGACAGGAGGCAAGGCTCCGCCCACACCCCACCCACCTGTCTAATGGGGAGTAGCCTGTCAGCAGTGGCTCTCCCACTTCTGTAGGGCCTGGTGACATTCTATAGGACGCTTTACGCCACAGGTACACAGAGAGGCTTACGACTGAGCCCCAAGAGACCATTAAAGCAGGGATACATTCATGGTGGGGTTTAACTAATTGTGGCTGTGTGCCAAATAGTGTATTTCTTTACAAAAAAAAAAAAAAAAAAACCAACAAAAAAACCCCCAGCAACCCACCACCCACAAAAATTTAATTGTAGTGTTATAACATCCATTGATCTAGAAATCCCAATCATTGAACTAGGCAGGATATAGTAAATTTAGACTTTAAACAGAAAAGTAAGTGTCATTTATTGCCAGATCTTAGGCTGTTATTCAAGTCACATAATGATAACAGCATATTGCAAGTTAATTTGCAGGGTCTGAGGTGGCTAGGCAAAGCAGTAAAACAGATTTATAAGAGTAAATCCCAGACCAAAAAAAAAAAAATCACAGCCTTAGAATCAATGTCAAGATTTACAAAAATCTGCCAATCATGTGACTAATCCATTCTGTTCCCAGAACAGTTCAGAACTCATCATAATGTGAAACAGTGTTCTGCCAACCCCATGTTCATTTCTACTAACCCTAGATGACCCAGGAGGATTGTAAATTGCAGAATGTTGAAGATGACAGCTAAAGTTCAATCACTGCTCAGACACAATTTGGCCATAATCCAGTTTATTATCTGAGCTAGAGCTCAGTCTGATCTTGAACTTCAAAGGCCAAATAAGTAAGTTAAAAGTAGTTAGATAAATCTGAATAAAATATTAAAGGTGCAGTAAACATTTTAAAAATTTACTGTCAACTTTTTGTGGTTCAATATTATTAAACTAAGCTTTAAATAGGAGTTTCTCCCTGATCCCCCTACTCAAGCACTGTGGACAACACCACCAACCTGCCTGTCGTTCAGGCCCATAACTTGAATGTCTATCTGGCTCTCTTTAGATTCTCACACCCCGGCTATGTCTAAATCTTGCCGATTCCTTCTGCATAACATGTAATATGTAGCCTTTCCTATCCACTCACACCGCTGAAGTTCTTTTCCAGGATCTCAGCATCTTGCATCTCAATTGCTTCACCATCCTTTTCTCCAGCCTTGACAAGTGAAGCTTTGCCCTGCTCATATCTATTCAGAATGGGCTATATAATGTAAAGATAATTTTCCTAGCCTGTCACTTGAATCACATCATCTCTCTTTTTGCATCCCTCCATTGACTCCTCTTCTCTAGAACAGCTTTGCCTCAACCTTTTTGATACCAGGGACTGGCTTGTTGCCTTCCTAAACTGCCAGGAAGATCCCAGGGACTGGCATGGGTCCACTGACCAGTCATTGTGAAACACTGCTCTAGAGCATTAAACATAAGCTATCTGATCCCCTGATGAGGGGGCAGGGCTAAGTCAGGGAAAACAGTGGTATAAAAAGCCAGCTTTTAAGCAATTAGAGGAGCTACTGAACAAGACCAGCAAACAGGGGAGTTTTGTGAGTGAATTTAAAGAAGTGTGACAGCCAGATAAATTTAGAGAATGTTTTTTAGGTGTAAGTCAATAACCTACCACCACACACAACACAAAGAATACCCTAGAGTAAAAAATGCAGGCAGAAGTCAAAAAGCAGAGTGTCAGCTATCCAGTTTATTGCACTGAATACAGCATGTATAATTACTTGCCTTGCAGGCAGGTGGCATGTGTTCATTCAGTACAAGCAGTTCATGGCCCTCAGAAACAGAATACAGGCTCTTGGGAACCGAGGAGCTGAACTGGAGGAGCAAAAGGAGATCAGAAGTACATAAAGGAGACTTTCCGGAACACAGACTTTCCCCACCCCCACTCTAGCAGCCTCTATGCTGTTGAGAAGGATAGAAGTCTCAGGGAAGGAGAGCACCAAGCTGGAGCAGAAGGAAACAATCCCATAGTTTGGACCCTCCTTTCTGATGATAGCATGGTATCCTTTTGCATTGAGGAGACCTGTCTGGTGGAGCGGACCAACGGCATTAGGAAGAGACAGATAATAGTAATGGGGGATTTGATTATTAGAAATAATTGATATCTGGATTTGTGGTGACTGGGAGAACTGCACGGTGACCTGCCTGCTGCGCATGAAGGTTGTGGACCTCTTGAGACATTGACAGACTTATGTGCAGTGTTGGGAAGAAGCACGTCATCATGGTACAGGCAGGAGAGAGGTCCTGGAGGCCAAATTTAGTCTGCTAAATAAGACATTAAAGTCCAGTACCTCCATGGTAGCATTCTCTGAAATGTTTCCAGTTCCATGCAGGGCTAGCTGACAGGCAGAACTGCAGGGTCTCAATGCGTGGATGAAATGATAGTCTTTGGAGGAGGGATTTAGATTTAAGAGGACCTGGGGAACCTTCTGGGAAAGGAGTAGTCTATATAGGAAGTATGGGCTCCACCTAAACCAAAAATTGAACCAGATTGCTGGCATGTAAAATTAAAAAAATGTTGTAGGGGAGTTTTTAAACTAGGGCTGGGAGAAGGAATGGAGGAGCACATGGTTTGTATAGACACATCCCTTAGGGAAGGATTTATTAAAGGGGGACTCTCTATATAGCTTAGTAAAGAGTAGAAATTAGAAGTTGATAATGAACAGGCAGAAACTGAAGAGGAACAGTGGAAAAAAAAAGGTCCCATTCAATCACATCATGTGAAGGCAGACAACTAAATATTGACAAATTTTAAAGTGTTTGTATACAAATTGAAAAAGTCTAAATACTAAGGCCATGTCTACACTTACCGGGGATCGACGCAGTGGGGGGAGTGGGGGATTTAGCAGGTCTAGTGAAGATCTGCTAAAATTGACCGCAGAGTGCTCTCCGGTCAACTCACTACTCCACTGGAATGAGAAGATTAAGGTAAGTCAACGGGAGAGTGTCTCCTGTCGACACAGCATGGTGTAGACACCGCAGTAAATTGATGTAAGCTACGTTGACTTCAGCTTCATGAATAATGTAGCTGGAGTAGCAAAATTTAGGTCGATTTACCATGGTACTATAGACAAGGCCGAAGATGGATGAACTTGAGAGCCTGGTATTAAATGAGGATATTGATATAATAGGCATCATGGAAACTTGGTGGAATGATAATGGGATACGGTAATACCAGGGTACATTGTATAGGAATGACAATAGGTCGCACTGGTGGGGAGTGCCACTATGTGAAAAAAGCAGAGTCAAATACAGTAAAATCTTAAATAAATTAAACTGTACCATAGAGTCTATGATATGGCTAGAGATTCCATGCTTGAATAATGAATATAGCAATGGGAATATACTGTCAACTGCCTGACCAGGTTGATGGTCATTGTGAAGCACTCAGGGAGATTACAGAGGCTACAATAGTACAGAAAACGCAATAAGTAATAATGGGGGATTTCAACTATCCTCATATTGGTTGCATACATATCACTTCAGTACAAGAGGCAGAGATAAAATTTCTGGACACCACGAATGAATGTTTTATGGCGCAGTTAGTCGTGGAACCTACAGGGGAGAGGTAATTCTTGATTTATTCCTAAGTGGCACACAGGATCTGGTTCAAGTGGTGAATGATTAAAGAATTAGAAAACATGCCTGAGTATGATAGGTTGAGCTCCTTGAAAGTCTGTGTAGCTTAAAGTGAAGGTTAAGGGGTGACTTGATTACAGTCTTCAAGTATCTAAATGGGAAACAAATATTTAACAATGGGCTCTTGAGTCTAGCAGAGAAAGGTATAACATGATCCAATGGCTGGAAGTTGAAGCTAAACAATTTCAGATTGGAAATAAGGCTTACATTTTTAACAGCGAGTAATTAACCGTTGGAACAACTTGCCAAGGGTTATGGTGGATTCTCCATCACCGGCAATTTTTAGGCTAAGATTGGATGTTTTTCTAAAAGATGTTGCCTAGGAATTATCTTAGGGAAGTTCTATGACCTATTATACAGGAGGTCAGACTAAATGATAATAGTCCCTTCTAGCCTTGGAATCTATGACATTTAGAAATAATCAAATGGTTTGGAATTCCATCCCTTCTAGCCTTGGAATCCTATAACATTTAGAAATAATCAAATGGTTTGGAATTCCATCTGCTTAAGATACTTTTATGCCTTCCCTCCTAAATAGGCAGGATGGGGATACTCAGATTAGAAGGGACTGAGCCAAGCTACATTGCATACATCCTACGGGAATTCTACTGTACCATACCTCTGAAAATCTTAATATAATTAAAGCTGCAGAGCCACAAAATTAATGAGATTTCAATTGTAACTAATGTGCAAACAAACAATAAGACAAACATACTGACCATCTACAGTCAAATATGTCAGATTTGTTAACAGTATAAAGCAGCGGTCCTCAAACCGTGGGTCAAGAGCATCCAAAGTGGGTCGCGACCCCCTTTGAATGGGGTCGTCAGGGCTGGCTTAGATTTGCTGGGGCCCAGGGCTGAAGCCCAAGCCCCACTGCCCAGTGCTGAAGCCAAAGCCTGAGGGCTTCAGCCCTGAGTGGCTGGGCTCAGGTTGCAGGCCCCCTGCCTGGGGCTGAAGCCCTTGAGCTTCAACTTTGGCCCCTCTGCCCAGAGCAGTGAGCCTTGGGAAGGCTCAGGCTTCGGTCCCCCCTCTTAGGTCATGTAATAATTTGTTGTAAGAAGGGGATCACAGTGCAATGAAGTTTGAGAACCCCTGAGATATAGCTTTTTACTTCTATGGTCTTTAGAAGAAAAAGAAAGTCACATGTTATGTATCAATAGCCCTGTGATAAATGAAGAGGCGTAGCAGCTCCCTTTTACGGACACCCAGCCAGCCAGTAGCTATAAAATCCCTCTTAGTAGCTGTTCTCTAATTTGCACAACCTGTAAAGGTTTAAAAAGTCTCACTGCTATGCATAGGTAAAAGGAGGTGAGTGGACACCTGGCCAAAAGAGCCAATGGGAAGGCTAGAACTTTTTAAAATTGAAAAACAACTCCCTTTTTGTCTGTCTGTTGTTGTTCTCCTGGAGAGAGGGAGACAGGGTAGCAGCATGCTGTGAGAAGCTTGGGCCAGGTATGAAAAAATCATCAGTAGCATATCTAGAAGCTACTCATTTGAAACCACAGATATGTAAGTAGATCAGGAAATGTCTAGGAAGACATGATTAGGTTTATCCCTTTTATTTCTTTTTGGCTTGTGGATTCCTCTGTGCTAACCCCAGATGCTTTTGTTTTGCTTGTAACCTTCATGTTGGACCGTAGGAAAGCTATTCTTAGTGCTTAATCCTTTTAGTTGCTCTTTTAAAATCTAGCAATAGCCTGAGTTCCCAGATATATTTTCTCTTTTTTTATTAATAAAATTTACCTTTTTTAAGAACAGAATTGGATTTGTGCGTCTTAAAAGGTTTGTGCACATGTTGTTTGATTAGCTGGTGGCGACAGCTGATTTCCCTTTTTTCTTCTTCTTCTTTCTCAGCTCTTCCCCAGGGGTGGGGGGAGGTGAAAGGGCTTGAGGGTACCCCACAGGAAGGAATTCCCAAGTGCAGCTTCCTGGGCTCTCAAAGGGTTTCTGCACTTGAGTGGGGGAAGCATCTACCAATCCAAGGTCAGAGAAAAGCTGTAACCTTGGTAGCTTAATACAAGCTTGGAATGGCCAGTATTAAATTTTAGAATCCTTGCAGGCCCCCACCTTCTGCACTCGGAGTGACAGAGTGGGGAATTAGCCTTGACAAGCCCTCATACATGTGTGACAGGGTTCACTCACCACAGGTGGTGCCTCCCCCTGGGAATTACCTCTGCCACATGTTGCACCCTCCTCTGGCAGTGTCTTCACTTGTTCTGTCTTGCCCTGCAGCCCCTCTTGCTCCAGGAACTGCAGCTTCCTCTTCATGGCTCAGCCCTCTGGCCAGGTCACCATACATGTTCCCATATAATGTTCCCATATAATGAAGTCTTTCTGGAACAAATCAGGCAGTCCACTGTCCTCTGCCTGTTCAGTACCACATCCCCAGTAGCCCATTTCTGTTGCTAGCTTTCTAGCTTATATAGGTCCTGCCTCTGCCTGCCCAGCTGAGCCTTGTGTAATTAATCAATCCCTGCTCCCTGGCTGCTCTTCTTCAAAAGCAAAGAATGAGACTTCAGTAGTAATGAATGACAGCAATCACCTTCTGACTGCTTTTTGGTAGTCTACTCTGAGTGAAGTGAGTTGGGCAAATATTGCAAGAAGATTTTCCATTAGTATTCACCTGAATTTAAAAATGAGTTTGCTTTGGCTGTGCTCATAATCCTTTTCTGTTTGCTTTCTCGATCATTTTAGTGATGGAGTTTAACTTGCATGAATGGCCATGGATAGCAAACCTTAAAAATTATATTTGAGAGTATCTGTGCAAGACAGTAGGACACCACTTGGCATAGCAGGGGGGCAGAGATACCCAAGCTACACACTAGAGCCCTGGCACAGAAAACTCAAAAGGGAGTAACAAGGATCTTACCATGTTCAGTGCAACTAGGACAGTGCAGTTACTCTGAATGCAATGAGAGGAAACACTCTGCACCAAGCTAGTAAATCTCATAATAGCCCAAGACACCATTAATGAGGCAAGGACATTTCTGTTCTAGAAAGAAAGATTTAACATGTTCTAAAAATTCCCCAGTTCCATGTACAGCTACATCTCCAAGAGAATCCAGGTTCTAGCAGCTTCATCAAATAATCTTCTTATCTTCATGTATGTACAACATGCCTCAGGTGGCACGTGACCAGGATTCATCACTGAATTTGGTCTGCTGATTGGATCATTAGCTTCCCCGGCCTGGGCCGGGTACTGACGGGAAGCACTAATGAATGCTTGATCCATGCCCGGCAATCATCCTGTTAGAAAACAGAAAGAATGCTGTGTGGTTTACAAGACCAATCACAAGTATCCCACACAACTCAGGTTTTCAACATCAAGTTTGGAATACTCTAATCAATCTGTTCACAATCAAGATTAAAAAATTTAAATTAAAAAAAAAATAAAAAATTCCAACTGACTCACATGTACACACAAATCGGGCTTCTAGGAAATCTCTAAGTGCTTGCAGACATTCCAAAAGAAGGAAAAAATAATTAAAAAAAGATTGTTGAGTAAATTACTATTTCCAAGTTATTTACATAACTATTCTGGGTAGCATCCATTCAATTTCTAGTTCTCAGCTATCATCATATCATAGCCAACATTAAGTGGTACACTTGATAATTTCAGGAAGGAGGCTAAGGACAATGAATCATCAGTGCTGACAGGAATCTCTAGTAGTCCCATCCCATTGACTGGAAACACTCCAGGCTACACTGGGCACCAAAGTTAGCAATTCCACAAGTTTTTAGTATTCAACTTGAATGCTTTCTGCTGCAATTTAAGCCAGTTACTAACTCTTCCGTCCCTTCTGACTAATAGAAATGTTTTGTCTCTGTTCTAAATATCCTTTTACATATTTGTAGAGCATTATCTTCTCTCATGGTCTTCTCTGAAGATTAAACATGCTTTATCTTTGCTCTTAGATCAAGCTTTTGAACTCCCCGGTTTGTCTTCTTTTGAAGAGTGGGTCCCCCATACTGATGGTAATATTCCAAATAAGCTCTAGACTATCCAGTGCCAAAGAATCTGGCATAATTGTCACATCTCATTTTACCCGAGACTTGTAATATAAGAGTTTTTTTTCTGAGGTTATGGAGAGATGGAGAAAATTCAGTTGGGTTGACAAAACTCATTGTTGTCTTATTTTACATTTCCTCACAGTACTAGGGCCAGAATTTCCCCATTGTATACATGTGCATCTTACTGTTTATTTGGTCCTATTTTTACAGCCTAAAGCACACTACACTATATTTTAATCCTAGTTGCATTAGTTGTACTACCAGCATATTTCAGTGTAATGGGGAGTATATAGACCTAGCGGGAAACAAACACTGAAGTATTTAAAAAAGGAACAATCACCTCCTGAGCTGCAGCCTGTGGGCAGGCTAACAGCAACAAGGATAGGAGGCAGAACAGGGTAGCTATTGGGGAAAGAGCCACAGCGAAGGGGCTCCAGAAGGTCAGACCAGAGGAAGCTGCCCAGAGATACCAGTGCTCTGCCAGAAGGGATCAGAGAAGATTAAGAAGCAGGAGAAACCTGCAAGACCTCAAGGTAGGAAGTGGCCCAAATGAGTCCCTGACTGCACCACCCAGAGAGGAGGGACCCAAAGGAGAGGATGGGCCTGGGTCTCAGACAAGGAAAGAGACTGCTAAGAACCCTGTCCGGGGTGGCAACAATAACAGGAATATTGGACTTTGCTTTTATATGTTCCTGCTTGAACTTTTCTTAACAGGGCTACAATAAAGTAAAGGAAGAAACGTGTAAAGCAGCAACACCAGAAAAGTGGTTAGAAGAGGCCCTGAGATGCAAAGGCACTGACTTTTGCTATTGCTGGTGGGTGCCTGCTGCCATCCAGTTTCACTGTGCACCATGTATATGCTCCTGCCACCTACTTATGGCTCATGGGTGCTGAGCACACCCCCCTTCCCCCAACACACACACTCTTTTTTTCTTTCCCAGTGGGTGATTGAACGCCAGAGGACCCATGGAGTCAGCGCCTATGCTGACATGAAAGCCCAAACTCCTGGGACTATGAGCAAAAGATCCATCAAGGGGGGTGGTAGAACTTTGAGTGAGGCCAGACTCTTTCCAGTCTTGAAAGGGCAGAGACACAAGTAACCCAGCGAAAGGACTGGAGTTACAGAAGATGACAGGTTTAATTTATGTACCACACAAGGGAAACAGGCTGGAACGGGAGTTCCATGGCAGCCTGCTGCACTGGGCGGGGGGGTACAGGACTGAGATCCCTCAGTTACATTCAATACCACTAATTAGAAGCAATGGCTATAAATAAATATAAAAGAGGTGTAGAAGTTACTAAACTAATATTCAACTCTTTGCCTTTTACTGCCCACAAGGAGCATCCCTGAATTCTCAGGAATACCATAAACAACAGATGATATGAGAGAATGAAGGAACCTTTTATATTCTGCACAGCTTTATGAAGATATTAGCTGACCTTTAGTTAAAATCTCATTCCAGCTGTTTAAATAACTGCAGATTAGATATTATAACCATGCATAGTGAGGGAATACTTTTTTCAACTTTAGAGACTTCCAAAATTAAGCTATGCAAAACCATAAAAGTTCTATTTCTGTATTTTTCCTGTCTTTTTACATCAATAAACTGACTGCTTTTTATTTAAGTTTTCTATCATTCCTATAATAAAATATGCTATTAAAAAAAGCATTGAGAAATGGTATTCTTTCCTATCAAATCAACTGATACCCAGAGGAACATTTTGAAAAGTACATATGAGGGGTAGGAGCTTAATACCCATTGACTTTCAATGATATTTAGTCACTTTTGAAAATATGACTTAGGAACCTAAGGGTATGTCTACACAGCAAAAAAAAAGAGACCCTCAGCAGCAAGTCTCAGAGCCCAGGTCAACTGATTCTGGCTTGTGGAGCTCCTGCTTTGAGACTAAAAATAGCCATGTAAACATTTGGGCTGAGGTTGGAGCTTCAGCTCTGAGACCTTCCCCACTCGCCAGATTTCAGAGCATGGGCTGCAGCCTGAGCCAGGACGTCTATGTTGATATTTTCAGCCCTGCAGCAAGCCAGAATCAATTGACGAGGGCTCTGAGACTTGCTGCTGTGTGGGGTTTTTTGGGGGGAGGTGGAGGGTGGGCGGGAGTGGAGGGGTTGGTACTGTATACTGATGGTACTTCCCATCAGCAATTTAGACACTTTTTAAAATTTTACCGCCCAATCTCTCACATCCTACTTCAACAGTTGTATTTTGACTTCAGGTAGGGAGAACAGTCTCCATTTAATTGTTTTCAATTAATAACACTATTTAGCCCTTGGGTATGGGACAGTGAAAGAAGTGTGGATTTAACCATATCCTCCTTCCAGGGGTCATTGTGTTCCATACACTGTCCCAAATGATCCCATACTCAGAAGAAATATTTCTTTTCTCTTTGACACTAGTACCATGTATCTGTATAGTAAGTCTCTTGTCAGACACATGTAGACATGCCCCAGGCAAAACTCCTAGGCTGATGAGATGACTTTACCTGTGATGTCAAATGTGTTATCAGGGTTTAGTATTAATTAATCTTAATTGGTGTGTCAGCATGGTTCACACTTCTCAAAGTTATTGTTTCATGATTGTGGACTACATTTGGTTACACTCTAGTTACATGTGGAAGGCTATATTCCCAAACATGAGAGTTGGGGCAAATCTAGATGTGTTGCATCGATACACCAAGCCGGCTCGATCTGGCCCACTGGCTGAATGTTTGTTACCTACGCACTTGAAATGGAGAGCTTTACAAAAGGATCAACACTTGAGCAGGTCTAGCACTTCTGTCCAAGAAGAACACATATGCCAAACAAAGTGAGAAGGCTTTGCAATATTTATCACTGCCTGAAAGCAGAGGCCTCAGTCCCATTAGAAACTGGAACAAGAAATGAAGATCTAGAATCTACATTTCATAGAGATCAGAGAACCAATGTTGTACATGCTTAGTGAGCTGTTCTGGTTAAACCGTGGGCTGTTGCGTTTAGCACAAGCTGGAGTTTCCAGTCACCTCTTAAAGCACAATAGATGTAAAGAATATGTAAGCTACAGTAGCTATGTCGTGCCTGAGAGAGGTAAGCATAATCTTCTGGCAAGATGAGAGCAGAAAACATTTCTTGCCACTGTTTCTACCTGCTGCCTACCATTTCTCCCAGAGGTTGCTGTTATTTCAGTGCATACGTGTGTGTTATTGGGAATGCCTAGCAAGATTTCTACCAGCTTAGGTTAAAAACTTCCCCAAGGCACAAATCCTTCCTCGTCCTTGGATGGGTACTGCTGTCACCACCAAGTGATTTAAACAAACATTCAGGAAAAAGACCACTTGGAGTTCCTGTTTCCCTAAAATATCCCCCCAAGCTCCTTCCCCCCCTTTTCCTGGGGAGGCTTGAGAATAATATCCTAACCAATTGGTTACAAAGTGAGTACAGACCCAAACCCCTGGGTTTTTAGGACACTGAAAATCAATCAGGTTCTTAAAAGAAGAATTTTATTTAAAAAAAGGTAAAAGAATCACCTCTGTAAAATCAGGATGGAAGGTAACTTTACAGGGTAACAAAAGATTTAAAACAGAGGAATTCCCCTCTAGGTTTAACTTCAAAGTTACAAAAAACAGGAATACACCTCCCTCTAGCAAAGGGGAAATTCACAAGCTGAAACAAAAGATAACCTTGCCTTGCCAAGGCGCCTTGCCTTGTTTACTTACACTTTTTGTAATATCAGAGTCTTGTTTCAGGATTGTTTGGAGGAGATGGATTTCCCTGACCTGGTGCCTCTCTGCCTCCCAAGAGAACACAAAGAAACACAAAACAAAAACCTTCCCCCACAGATTTGAAAGTATCTTCTCCCCTTATTGGTTCTTTTGGTCAGGTGCCAACCAGGTTATCTGAGCTTCTTAACCCTTTACAGGTAAAGGAGGGATTTTATGCTACCCTTAGCTGTATGTTTATGACAACTTCCCATTTTGAAGTGCCTCCCAAATAACACTTTGTAATCCTTGCTTATTAACCTGCAGTAAATATGCATGTGGAACTGCCATTGTTACAGCCATTAGAGATTATGTATTGACAACAGGTTTTATGTAATGAACAGCTGTCAAATCTCTCACATGAATTACTTTAAGACAGCAACCTAATGTCAATAGAGTAAGAACATTACTCTTTAATATTTAAAGTGTAAGATGTTTGAACAGTACGGTTAACACTTTGATTATTAAATTGTATTGAAGAATGATGGAAGTTAGTTTATGATCTGTCACTGGACTCTGTTATTCTTAGGTCTGATTATGAATTCCTTATTTGGTCAATCTCCCACTAACTGGAGAAACAGAAGTTTGGCCTCAGAAGTGCATAATCCGTCTAAAAAAAATAATCATTTTTCAGATGGTAGCAGCAAGCAGGATGTGCAAAAAAATCAAATTAAAATTTCTTAACAAAAACTATCAGGTAAAATCCAATTAAGGGAATGTTTCAGTTATCCAAAAAACAGTGTATGACTATGTAATCTGATTATTTTTAAGACACTGATAGAATACACCCCTCTTTGCACACCCTGCACACTATTGTAATAACCCTTTCAAATCAAGCCTTACAATCTTTGTACAAACACACAATTTGCTGGTCAGTATTGTCCTGGTAAAATGTGTGGCAATACTGTACGTGAAGTTAAGATTCTCCTGTAAGGTATTATTAACACATATTCCAACCTCACAGCCCTGCCCAAACAAATAAACTGAAGTTGGCAAACAGGTCTCTCCCAAACAAAGAAATGTGTGCTCTGCTTAATTTGCATTTAAGCAGTAAATAGAGGCATCAAGGAGGCAGGGAAGACAAAGGAAGTTCAAACAGGTGAAAAAAAAGACAGGGACTAGCCTTCCATATAGACTCTTAGTCTCCAGGGTCTCAGCTGGAAATGTTTTTCAAGAGGGAGACTGAAACTATAAAAAGGAGGGACGAACACCCCAAGGCACCCCTGCCTATTGCGTTCACTGCACCTGAAGAGACAAAGGATGTAGATGTTGGACTCTGGAGAAAGTGCACTGACTAGAGAGTTTGGTCAGTCGGACTGCTAAAAGCATTTGGGGAGAAAACTTTGCTTTGAATTTAACGTCGTTTGTTAAGTTAGGGACCAGTTATCTTTTCTCTTTATTTTTCTTGTAACCATTTCTGACTGTCCTACTTCATTACTTGTATTCACTTAAAATCTTTGTAGTTAATAATTTTATGGTTTTATCTAATCCAGTGTGTTCAAGATGAAGTATCGGGTAACTCTGTTTGGGGGTAACAAACTGTGTGCATATTATTCCTTTAAGGCAGTGGTTCCCAAACTCATTCCGCCGCTTGTGAAGGGAAAGCCCCTGCTGGGCTGGGCTGGTTTGTTTACCTGCCACGTCCGCAGGTTCGGCTGATCATGGCTCCCACTGGCCGTGGTTCGCTGCTCCAGGCCAAAGGGAGCTGCTGGAAGCAGTGGCCAGTACGTCCCTCGGCCTGCGCCGCTTCCAGAGGCTCCAATTGGCCTGGAGCAGCGAACTGCACTCACTGGGAGCCGCGATCAGCCAAAACTGCGGATGCGGCAGGTAAACAAATTGACCTGGCCCGCCAGAGGCTTTCCCTGCACAAGCGGCGGAACAAGTTTGGGAACCACTGCTTTAATGAAATAATGGACCCAGGATTTTTGTACTCTCTAGAAGAGGGTTGTGCAGTACAAAACATAAGTTTCTGAGGAAAAATCTCAGACTGGGAGTGTGATGGTCACCCTGTGGTAAATGCTTGTGGCCTGAGCTCAGTAGTTCTTCTCCCTTAGTTGAGGGTCAGGCCTTTAGCTCTGGATGGGCCAAGACCACTTGTCCTAGTATCCAGAATCGGTACATAATTTATGCAATTATGAATATCCTCTAAATGTCTTTCATATCAACTGCTTTGAGCCTCAAAGTTCAGAAGTTTGGTTTACAGAATCATCCAGAGGCTTGGTTACCTAGCCACCTCTCTTGGCTCTGAAAAAATAGGCTGTGACTCTGGGGCAGAGCGAAGAGAAGAACAAGGAATTTTCATGAGATTTCTGCAATTTTCTTCTTCTGAGCCAGAAGTCTCAGTCTCTTTTGTGATATTTCAACTCTTGCCCTTATTCATGAAGGTAAATTCAATGGGACACCAAAAGCAAAGAAGTTTTAAGAGTTATCCCGCTTATTTCTGAATCTCAACACGTCGCAGTTTTAGTTTTTGATGACTGTTCAGATCTTGTTTCATTTGCACTTTTCCCACTCTCCGTGACAGCATTTCCATTTTGAGAAGTAATTGTCCCTCCGTGTGCCCTCCCAGTTAGTCTTTTCATTAAAATAACCACCATGATAGTGTTTTTATGATCTTTCTTTCACTTATGTTATTGGCTGTAGCAGATGGCTTTGCTAAATCTAATGCTGAATAAGAATGTATTATTTATTTTTTTCAAGATTAAATCTGATAGTGTCTTGAGTTTTTAATCACGTCTTTGATTTGAGATTGTTCTTATGATCAGTTTTCTCTGTGCAGTGAGAGGGATTCACATAAACTTGTGTGTGTCTATATTCATTTTTATAGTCTTCATGCAGTGGGGAAATTGTTACTGATACTCGTTCATACATTTTCTTCATAAAGTCATAATTCAAGGGTTTCGCATTTTAATATAATGCTCACAAACCTCCAAAGCTCTGCAAATAGTGACTACGTGCTACAACACTCTGCTTTACTGACCCAAGACACCCTTTTTTCTTATTTTGTATTCCGATGAATCATAACTTGTCCAAATTCACAGAAGCTTACTTTTTCAGACCTGTTGTATATGTATTATATATTCACATGGCCCCTACTTTTTTGTATGATAGGTATGCTTGTAATAAAATATTTCTTTGGATTTCAGTATCTTCAAGCAACTTGGGTATTTTCATAGGATCCATTTTATCTTAATCCCAGTGAAATATATTGAAATATTCAACGCTGTAGGCCATAACGCATGGAATAAAGCCATTGCTTAAATTTAGCTGCATTTTTCAGTTGTGCTACTGATGGCTAAGTAATCTTAAACCGGTTATTTGACTCTTCCAGTTCTCTCACATGCTGCTTTCCATACTGATCAGGTGCTGTTTTCAATCTCATCACTGTTTACATTGGTGAGCCAGGAACTCCTTTACCTATAGGCATCTTATAATAACCAGCCTCCACTGTATGTAGCAATTGTGTCTTAAACATAAACTAGACCCTATACAGATGATGACAACAACATTTCAACTTAATCTGTTCAAATGTTTTGTAAATTGTATTATAAAACCAGTAAGTGATAGAGAAGTAAAGCAAGAGCTGGAAAGATTTACACCAGACCAAGCTCTAAGACTTTTAGAGAGGTTTGAAAATAGCTGTACTGCTGACCACCATCCAATCCTGAACCTCTTAAAGCCACATCCCCTGAATTTTAAAGAAAAAAATGGTTGTGAATTGATTAATATTTACTGTACTTAACAGGAACATTATTAATGGAAAGTTGAACAAGGTTAGTAATTACACTGCTTGGTTTTATTATGCCACTGCACCCTTTCCCTCCTCTCAGGCTTCAATTCATTTTCACTCTTTTTTTGTAGAATAGGTCTTGGTGGATTTTTCTGTTACCTTCATAGTGGAATGCTAAACTTTTATACTGTTTAGCCACTCAGTGGCAGCATGTGCAGCATAAGCTCACAACAGCCATTCCTGAGCGTGCATTAAATAATCACATCTCTGGTGTCTCTCTCTACAAAGGAGGCTCTTTAGCCAGCCCATATCTGCTAGTAGCACCCCTGCAACCTCCTGTGTACAAGAAGTACATAACATGGTGTCAGAAATAAAGGTATCCTAACTGGTGCCCAAGGAGAGCAGAAACAGAATGAAACTGCAACAAAAGTGGTAAGCTCAATCTCAAACATGCCACTCTTCAATGCACCAGAATCAACAGACTGGAAGCAGTATTTTGCAATATTTCACATTGCTACAAAACTTTCCCAGGAACCTAGAGATATTCAGGGGGTTAATTTATGCTATGGAGAAGCAGGCAGAGCAGATCTTTAAGCTTTTACTGAAGACAGTCACAATGATGACCACAAAAGGGTTCTGGCTGTGTTTCATGCATACTTTATATCTAGAAATGTGGTATATGAAAGAGCATGTTTTCAGCAAAGAATTCAAGAACCAGGAGAAAATGTTGACTTTTATAAGATCTTTTGCATGTGTTGGCTGAAAATTTTGATTTTTTTATTTTGGGACTGCAAAACATGAAAATATAAGAAACAGACAAGAATCTTTCATAGCGACTACAATTAAAGACAGATTTAGATCTCTCCACAGACACACAGATAGCAAAGCTGTCTGAACTAGTCAGACAGCAAAACAAAAAGGCAGGAGCAACTTGGAAAAAAAAACCCCAAAACCCTGAAGCTAGCTTAAAAGCTGTAAAAAGACACAGCCTGAGTGCTGATAGTCATTACCATAAAAGTCCTAAAGCTATAAAAAAATTGCAGGCAAATGACAAAGCTTTTTAGAATAAATGCACAAGGTGTGGAAAGTTTCAGTGCTCAATACATGTGTCCAGCTAAAGGTGAAAGATACAATAAATACACAAAATATGGACATTTTGCAATTGTTTTGCCACACTAAGGCACTGAGTGTGCTATGAATGCAGACAATCATGATCCACTCTTTCTGGGATCTATCATGTGTGATGACACAGAGCCTGCTTGGAGAGTGAAACTGAATATTCATGGAAAGACTGTTGACTTTAAAATTGACTCAGGAGCAGATGTGAGTGTCACTGCAGAAGGGGCTTACAATCACTTTCAACAATTCCCAGAGCTGTAATCACCTGACATAGTCTTTACTAACCCTGAAAGTATTCTGAACCACATGGGCTAGTTCACCACAGAAACTTACAAAGACAAAAACTTTATGTTCAGAGTGCATGCATGTGCTTCTCAGCAGCAGCCTGGGCCTAGTGAGAAAGGTGGAAGAACTCAAAGAATTTGGTGATATTGGACTTTTGAAAGATCCAGTACAAATAGCCTCAAGAGAATATTCTGAACCACATTGTGTACAAACACCTCTACTGTACAGACCTTGGAACACACTGTAGTAGAGAGACCCTGGGGCACTGGGTCTGGCTCAAGTCTGTGAACCAAAGTCAGGCCACATATTAAAGCAGATGCTTACAAGTTCAGTGTCCAGTATATGAACTTGGCAAAGTTGTTGCTAGTGTACTAGGCACTAGATATTTGCACAAATATATTCCAGCTAGTACAGATACATCCCAATCTAGTACAAGATAAGATAGTTTGACAATACAATGAATAGGGATGTTTTGTCCAAGATATCAGGAACAAGGGGAGGTAATGAATAGATGTCATGAAATACGTAAGGTAATGTAAAAAGAAAAGGAGTACTTGTGGCACCTTAGAGACTAACAAATGTATTTGAGCATAAGCTTTCGTGAACTACAGCTCACTTCATCAGATGCATCGCATGGGTAAGTATCTCAGTTCTCATTGCCTCAGTTCCCCATCACTAAAATAGGGAAAATACTTCCTTTCCCCGGCCTGTGTCTTGTCTATTTAGGTTGTAAACTCTTCAGGGAAGGGAATGTCTCTTACTATGTACAATGCCTAGCACTCATGTAGGGCCTCTCTAGGTACTAATAAACAAACACAGGGATTGCTACCAGAACACTGGCACAAAATCTTTGTTATTAACCTCTAGCTAGTCCATGTCTTAAACATTGTAAGTACATATGCTGGCTGCTGTGAGGATGGCTAGGTCCTTGCTACTCCATTCCTCTCCCAGATTCCTCAACGGTTCTCTTCACGCTGGTCAGTTTTAACTCTGCTACACCTGGGCTCAGCATGGGCACTGCAGCATTCCAGCTGCAGATTTAGGAAGTCGTTATTGTAGGGCTTATGTCCCAGTTCTTCCAAATTCAACTCAGCACTGCTTCAGAGGGAATTTCATCTCAGCCACCAATTTAAACAATCCAGTGGCATAAAGAAAAATACAAGGGAGTAGGGAGGTTGTGACCATGCTCTTCAGGCGCCAAGACAAACTACAGCGCAAGCCCAACTACACAGAATTCCAATAGCTTCAGGCGCTTCCCCACACCCACCCTGGAGGGGAGTTCCATACAACAGTCAC
Source organism: Caretta caretta (assembly GCF_965140235.1). Classification (NCBI taxonomy): domain Eukaryota; kingdom Metazoa; phylum Chordata; order Testudines; family Cheloniidae; genus Caretta; species Caretta caretta. The sequence continues at coordinate 61,809,072 of NC_134208.1, read as the reverse complement.
ATTGACGTCTCAGGCCTCTCCCCACCAGCACTGGTCACCCAATAGTCTATAATAAAGAGACTGTCCTATGAAGAAAAACTCAATAGTCCTGTGCCAAGTTTTCCTTTCTCCAGAGGGGCTCTGGGCTGGTCTCTTCCTCAGGAAGCAAGAGACAGGAAGTCTCTTCTCCTCTCTAGTCAGCCATCTACCATGCTCTCCTCTTCCCTGTTTAACTGCCCCTTCATTACCTGAGAGCAAGTGCAGGGGTAACAGAGTGGGGCTGAGTGAACCCACAGCAGCTCATTAACCCTTGCTGGCTCAGCATGGGGTTGGTATGCTTCTTCATAGAGCTGATTTTACCTCTGTATAGGATGTAGGTGAGGCTGACACTGGAATAAAGCATCCAGTTATGGGATTCACATTCTTAAAAGAATGTTGAAAAACTGGAGACGGTGCAGAAAAAAGCCACAAAAATGATTCAAGGGCTGTGGAAAATGTGAGAGATTTGAACTCTCAATCTGTTTAGCATATCCTAAAGACGATTGAGAAGTGACTTGATTACAGCATGTAAGTGCCTTCCCAGGTAGAAAATATTAGGTACTAAAGAGCTGTTTAGTATTGCAGAGAAAGGCATAATGAGAACCAGTGGCTGGAAGCTGAGGCCAGACAAAGTAAAATTAGAAATAAGACACAAATTTGTAACTGTGAGGGTGATTAACCACTGGAACAAACTACCAAGGGAAGTGATGGATTCCCCATCTCTTGCTGTCATTAAATCAATACTGAATGCCTTTCTAGAAGATACGTGTAACCCTTCTGCCCGTCAGAGTTGGCAGCAACAAGGGCCGGGTTCAGAATCTAGGGGTTCCATTCCAATAACACAATGCAAAACCGGCTGAAGCCCCGACCCAGTGACCTGGGACAAATATATACCACCCCCACTGGGCACCTCTAAGAGGCAATACTTCCCCTCTCACAAGCACAGAGTCTGAGTGTAGCAAAAGCCTTTTAATAACAGAGAGAAACAATGTGGCATTATTATAACACAACCCATGAGCAAAAATACCCACCCCAAGCAGACTGGACTGTGTCCTTTCCCTTTGGTTCTTGAGTCCAGCAACCCAAAAGTCACCCGAAGTCCCAAAAGTCCAACAACCCAAAAGTCTCTGTCCCTGGTTGGTGCAGCGCCAGAGTTCGAAAGTTTATCTGCAGAGTTTTACCTCCCGACCTGGGTGGAGATGGGGGGTTAAGGGGCACCTTACATGGTCCGAAGCCGATTGCCCCACCTCCCCATAGGGCTTCGCTCTGCGCCACCAGCCATCCCACGTATCGCTCTGCTCTGCCAGCCACCCCATGAGCTGCTCCAGGCATCCGACAAACTGCTCTGCTCCACCAGCCGCTCTGCTCCGCCATATATCTTCAGGCTCCCCCACTACTTAACACAACACTCAGTGATTTCAGCTCTTAGTAAGTTTAGCTCTTTTGTGATTTCAGCTTGCAGCAGGGGAGCCTCAGTCCTGGTGCACCATTGGCCCAAAGTGAATTCAGCTCAGCAGCCTGTAACTAGACTCCTCATGGAATCAAAATTAGCTCTAATATTCCACAGTGGAGAGAGGAGGAAGTGCAATTAGCATGTAAGGCCCTCACCAGGGGGCCCATACCACCAGGTATTAATACCTGTCCCAACCTCTCTCAATTCACTCAGTTTTGGAACCCATGTCCCTTGCCTAGCGAGTGTTGCTTTGTTGATGGCGAGTCCCTCCATCATAACAAAAGGCCAAGTACAGTTCCACTGTCCTTGATTCATATAATCAGGATAATAACAATTTATTCTTCCTGCCCCAATAACAGAGAAACTGGGGATCCCACAGCAGCCAAAGTGACCATTTGGGCAGCTATGGGCTCATGCGAGGCAGGGTGGGTGTGCCTATGCAAATGAGATCAGCCCTTGAAATTTTTTTCCACAACTTGCCACAACTCACCATCAGATGTCAGGGTGGAGCTCATCCTGACTCTGCTTACATCTGTATTAGCCAAACACAAGTTTTTGTGCTCTATACAAGGGTAACTGAATAAAATTATAGTTTGTTTGTGTTATACAGGAGATCAGATGAGCTGATCTAAAGGTCCCTTCTGACCTTAAAATCGACATACAAAGCCCCCTTCCCAGCAGACCTTGCCAAAACCTCAGATGATATTTCAGGTTACATAAATCTGGGGACTAGACCTCATGGTGTGTCCTTCTCTCCTGATTCTGAGGGAGAGGGGCTTGTTGAGATCACATGGCACCAGTCTGACCACTGAGAGGAGAGGAGCATTCCATCCCACTTTGTACATGGACCATGGCTCTCTGAGCCAAAATAGAGCTGACAGTCTGAGGGTTTGTCTACATGGCATGACAATGTGCACTACAGAGGTGTGAGTTTAAAACACACCAATGTATTACAGATTAATTGATCTGTGCAGACCCTGCTGGTGTGCACAAAATGTTCCCTAGTGAGCTTTAATATACATGGACTAATTAATGCGCTACACAGTGCACTTTAGAAATCACACCCCCGTAATGTGCATCTCCTCACCTTGTAGAAAAGCCCTGAGTTTTTCCACTGAACTCCAGATCACTTCCCACAAACATCTTTGTCTCCCACAGCAGCAGTATTCCAATCCTAGAGGCACACCTTCTTTTGCCTTCAGAAACAACTACAGAATATGTTTGCTCAACTATCTCAAAAGAAAAAGAAATTAACACAAAAGAGAGAATTTTTGTTTTTTCCCAGGCTATTAAAAAAAAGAAAAAGAATAGGCCATGAAATACAAATTCTTTAGTCATTTTTTGCTTTGGTTCGATTTTAAAATCATGGAGCTTGTTTATACAATGTTTCTTACTTATAGGTAATGCTGTCTTGACATATGATGACAGAAGTTTTGAAAGGCTGCACTATTACTACTAACTGACATATTGAAAAGTATAACAATTAAGTCTGCAGACATCCAAGCTACATCTATCACTCCTACTCTACAAATCCATTTATCTATCCTATCAGCTTTCCTATTGTTTGCTTCTGCATGAACACACACATACAAGCCTAGCTAAGCTGCCTAGAAATGTGTCACACACTCCAGTTTATGAAACCAATAACTGATCTCAAGAAAGTGACATTGATTTCCATTCACAAGATGAAAAACTGGAAAGCTCCTACGGTTGAGAGATTTAAGCACGCTTCCCCCCGCCCCCGGCTCATATCTGTGAATGCTTATTAATTGCTAATTCATTTAACTGAAAAACTCTGTGTAAAATAGAAAAAAACGGTATAACTATAGTTTACGAGCCTCAAATGGGCCCTTACTTTTGCATTTGTTCTTTCCTGGCTCTCCCTTGTGTATATGTTGAATAGCATTTTCTTTTAATAACAGTTAAGAACAAAGCAAGGACTCCTCCTGACGACTATATTGGAGATTCTTTTAATTTCAGTTGCTAAGGAGAGAAAAATAGAGCAAATTAAATATTACAATGGGTGAAACTTTGGTTGGGATTAAATATGAATTACATTCCCATAACGAAGACTATCTCAGTGAAAATGCTAGTCTATTCCACAAAGCAGGAAAAAAACAGACATATTGATCCTTGGCTGTCATCAGTTCATTTATCCTGGAAAATTACACAAAATTTCAACTTGATCATCAGTTTTTTCTTATCCCGCTGAATGGTCTGAAATATACCATCTCATTCTTCTGCAGTTGTATAAACAGACACTTTAATCAAGAAGCCATGTCAAGAGAAATCATAGCATTTATATTAAACATGATTTTTTTACTAGTCTCTGTCCAAACAACAGCTTGGGAGAACACTGAAAGTCCAATATTTAAAATATGACACGAATTCAAATTACAGACTCTCACATGTTAATGATGTACGAAAAATATTAAACAGAGTTCAGTGATTCTATATATTTATATGCTTACTGTGTCTAAAACCCACTGAATGCCAGAATATGCTGTCTTTTACTGTGAACGCAAAGATAATTTTAATGAAAATAGCATCCAAAGGACTAATGTATATTCATTTAGTTTTTTCCCCCAATCTCCAACAATTTTATCAAGTTTATCCGTAGTTAATCCTAAAGAACTACTTTTGCAGAAAGATCTCAGAAAATTTTAAGGATGAGCACACTATTCACAATGCACTGGCAGAGAACAACGGAGATGTGTGCAGAGATTGAATGATCTGCAAATTCATGCTGTCTGCAGCAACTCCAAATTATAGCCCTGACTCTCAGATATCAGCCAAGCTGCTGACACACATATCCCCAACACAGAGCAGTGAGTATCAGCTATCTACTTGAAAAGCGGTGATTCAGAATATGATGGTTCACCATTAGTGCCCGTTATGACAGGGTGCAGTGCAACATATTGGCATACAGAAATTTTAACAAACTAAACACAAAACAAACAATTCTATACTGACTACCTGATGCTAGTCAAGAGACTTAACCAGTTACAATCAGAATACTATGTGATTCACTATGTCTATGAATCAACACTAACTCCATGTGTCAACCCATATTATAGCAATTGTACTGTGTTATGTATCACATCTCATTGTAAACAGAGCCCAGAATGGGTCTGCCTGGGCCTTCTGCCTCCCTTCCCCCCACCCCCAATATTACTTAGAGTTATTATTTCAGAATGACTTTTTACCATGTAACCCCCTTTAACTTCTTGTTTCTAGTTACCTCTTCACCTTGGTAGTCATGTTTCCACCAAAGTGGGATCTCTGGAAAATATTGTCACCTCTTGACTTTAGGCTGTAGAGGGGCTCTGTATCAGTACGCATAACAAGTGCAAAAGGCAATTTAATGAATGAGAGTGCAGTGAACTATACAAGTGAGGAGGTTTCAATCTCTCTCCACCCAGGACTCAACATCAGGACAGTTGGGATGCAGAGACTCACGACTGTAGCAAAAACACTTGTTGCTGATCTAAGTAGGGGGCCTATCACTTGAATTCTCTGGGGGAAATTGCTGTTAAAAATAACAAGATTTAATGACAGCCTGATATTTTCCCTCACTCTTGGAATGGAATGTGCAGTGCAGGCATGTCTGTAAGCAGTATGATGCAAAAGCCCAAACAATACATTATTTTCCCTACAATAATTATAATTTGGAGCTGAACAAACCCTGAGGGTGTGGGTTGTGTGTGTTAAATGAACCAGAGCCTCCAGTTTTTGTCCCTCTCTCCCACTCCCACAGGTGCTTGGAGCGAGCAAATCGCAAACCTCCAAGGAAACTCTACCTATTCCTTGAATAGTAATCCTACTCCCAGGTTTCAGACCTAACTTTACATTGTCTACTGCAGGGTGGAAGAAGGAGAGTGGTCTCCTGACATCCCTCTACCCTCTTTGTTGGGGACAAATACCCCTTTCCCTAGAGTCTTTTGGCAGTCTGAGTGACTGTTCAACCAGCTTCCTCCTTTGGGGAAGAGATTTAATTCATGCAATTAACTAAAAAAAATTAATTGCGATTAAAAAAATTAATCACAATTAATCTCAGTTTTAACCACATTGTTAAATAATAGAATACCAATTGACGTTTATTAAATATTTTGGATGTTTTTCTACATTTTCAAATATATTGATTTCAATTACAATACAGAATTCAAAGTGTACACTGCTCATTTTATATCATTCCTATTACAAATATTTGCACTGTAAAAATGATAAACAAAAGAAATAGTTTTTTTCAATTCACCTCATACAAGTATTGTGGTGCAATTTCTTTGTCGTGAAAGCACAACTTACAAACGTCGATTTTTTTTGTTACATAACTGGACTTAAAAAAAAAATGTAAAACTTTAGAGCCTACAAGTACACTCAGTCCTGCTTCCTGTGCAGACAAATGCTAAGACAAACAAGTTTATTTACATTTACAGGAGATAATGCTGCCTGCTTCTTATTTATAATGTCACCTGAAAGTGAGAACAGACATTCGCATGGTATTTTTGTAGCCAGCATTGCAAGGTATTTACATGCCAGATAGGCTAAACATTCATATGCCCCTTCATGCTTCGGCCACCATTCCAGAGGACATGCTTCCATGCTGATGACGCTCGTTAAAAAAACAATGTGTTAATTAAATTTGTGACTGAACTCCTTGGGGGAAAATTGTATGTCTCCTGCTCTGTTTTTCCTGCATTCTGCCATATATTTCATGTTATTGCAGTCTCAGATGATGACCCAGCATGTTGTTCGTTTTAAGAACACTTTCACTGCAGATTTGACAAAACACAGAAAAGGTTCCAATGTGAGATTTCTAAAGATAGCTACAGCACTCAACCCAGGGTTTAAGAATCTGAAGTGCCTTCCAAAATCTGAGAGTGATGAGGTGTTGAGCATGCTTTCAGAAGTCTTAAAAGAGCAACATTCTGATGCAGAAACTATGGAAACCAAATCACCAAAAAAGAAAACCAGCCTTCTGCTGGTGGCATCTGATTCAGATGATGAAAATGGATATGCGTAGGTCTGCATTGCTTTGGATCATCATTGAGCAGAACTCATCATCAGCATGGATGCATGTCCTCTGGAATGGGGGTTGAAGCATGAAGGGTTATATGAATCTTTAGTGCACTTGGCATGTAAATATCTTGCAATGCCAGTTAAAACAGTGCAATGTGAACACCTGTTCTCACTTTCAGGTGATACAGTAAACAAGATGCGGGCAGCATTAACTCCTGCAAATATAAACAAACTCGTTTGTCTGAGTGACTGGCTGAACAAGAAGTAGGACTGAGTGGACTTGTAGGCTCTGAAGTTTTACATTGTTTTATTTTTGAATGCAGTTATTTGTTGTACATAATTCTACATTTGTAAGTTCAACTTTTATAATAAAGAGATTGCACTTGGATTAAGTGAATTGAAATACTGTTTCTTTTTTACAGTGCAAATATTTGTAATAAAAAAATAAAGTGAGCACTGTACACTTTGTATTCTGTGCTGTAATTAAAATCAATATATTTGAAAATGTGGAAAACATCCAAAAATATTTATATAAATGGCATTCTATTACTAACAGTGCAATTAATCACATGATTAATCACGATTATTTTTTTTAATCACTTGACAGCCCTAATATTATGTTTACCTAACTATGACACTCTGTACCCCATGTTCACCACTTTTGTATGGTGTTGCCTTTTATTTATTTAAATTGAATTTGGTAATGCTGTATTACACCACCATGGGTTCGGCTCGGGTGCCAATTATCCACAGTTCCACCCAGCTACCTTCTCCCACTACTTGTGGCTTGGCTCCTGTATACGTCCAACAATGAGGAAAAGCCAGTTGTTGTCAGCTCAGTAAGAAGGTTTTAACTATCTCCTTGCCAAATACAGGACAGAGTCCAAACATCTCATAACAATCCCTAACACAATATTAGGATTTTGGTTCAATAGTGAGTCAGAGGCAGATATTCCTTCTACCAAATCAACACCAATTCCTGTAGCACCTGGATTGTTCTTGAAGGATTATCATCCAAGTGTTGGATTTGGGGTTAGCCAAGCTACAACACACCTTGCCGCTTTGGTTCCTGTAGAGTGCTGGGGTAGGCAACAAGATGACCAGACACATTTATAAAATTACCACGTAATACCTACATGATTGGTCTGAAATAAGTATTTTATCTCACAGATGATGCATTGTTCTGTCAAACATCTAATTAGTTATGTCACTGATCAAATACAGCAATTTAATGCAATCAAATATGACACAAAAGGACTGGGATGATGCATGATGCTGCATGCACAAAAGTGTGTGTGTGTATCAGAGGTAGAAGGGGGGAAAGCATTTTGAATCGGATCCCTACCATTCCAGACACTTACTCACTGGAATTTGAACTAAAACTATAATCTTATGTCCCATATGATACAATGTAAACTATCTAAGGGCTAAAAAGAAAATTGTGAGATTCAATGTCTTGTTTACCACTGTTCCCTGTCAGCCAGCTGCAGCATCAGTTACACAATGGCTGAGCAAATGGCAACAGAAAAGTAATTAATCATTTAGTTCTAAACACCGCATGTCTGGTGGCAGAATCAGTAGGCTGCAGGCCTGCAATCCACATGGGACTAGTGATGACACAGTAAATAAATTTTAAGAAAAAGCTAAAGCTACTTGAGCTTTGGTTTTATAAAGGTATAAAGATATGGGTTTTCTTTTTCAGTTTGCTACCTATTAAAAAAACATATTGGGGGAAAAAAAATCCAAGGCTGGATGTACAATTTTGGCTTTTTGGCCCACTGCCTTGGTGGGAAAAATCCAATAAGAAATTGGAAAAGTTAATTTTTTGTTATTTTGTTTGAGGTTGTGATTAAAAAGTAAAAAGCCATAACAAGTAACCACGACGAGTGGTCCTTTGGAGTTTGGCTGACAAACTAAAAGGAAAAATGTATATCTTGGTGTAAAATTTAAGGAAGGACATGGATTGAGATATCAACATTAGCTTCTTCATCCCCTTTGTCACTACAGCATTGATTTTTTTTAAAATATAAAACCTGGCGAATCTTCTATAGTAGGATTGCTGTGGTCTTTTTGACATCGCTTTTCAAGATATCAGTCAGTGGTAATTTAACATAAGAGGGAGCTTACAGGATTTGTGAAGAGAAAATCTGTGAAGTTGAAATGGTCCTGTGCTCTACCATTGCTATTAATCTTCACAGAGCTTTTTTTTAAGAATCTGGGTGTTTGTTAATTAATAATTATAATTAATAAACTACTGTTGCCAAAATTCTAGGTTTTAGCTTTTCTTGTGATTAAATGCTAATTATCTGACCATTTTGTTTGGGTTCTAGAGGCCACTACATCCCCACCAATCCATGGAGGGAATTGAGTTAGTTCAAACGCTACCCAAATTAGGCCAGTAAGTATGGGGATTAGGAATTTAAATTGTAGAGCAACTTCTGCAACTTTCAGCCCAGGAACTCCCTCCATGTGAACACTGCGTGGCTGTGGCTCTGCAGGTTTGTGGGAATTCATGGCTGACTGGTAGCAGGACAAAAGCTGGGCGCATCAACTCAAAGCAGAGTTGTTCCCTTGGAAAGTAGTGCATTGTCTAATGGATTACCTCAGATTTTTTTGCTGCTTAGAGCAACTGTAATTTATGATCTGTGGCTTCTAGTCCCTTGGCATGAGGTAGTGATCTGTTAGCCAAGAGAAGCATGAGCTCAGAGCTAGCTTTGGTAAGGGCCTCCTGTTTTGTGAGGATGCTTCAAAATCCACGGGGTTGGGTCCAAGAGTTTCTATAGTTACTTCCTTTGGCTCCAGTGGCTAGACAGCCACACAGGTTCCCCTCTGACAGTCCTAATTCATCCCCCTAATGAGGAACACCTTCAACGCTGTTTGAGATCAAACTGTTTTCTGAGTATTTTGCCCATACTTGCCTCCCACGGGAGGGGATGATTTAGGCCTAGAATTTTCATCTTTTTTTCACCCTTTATTAATTCTACTTTTTCCAAATTCCTCCCTCTGAATTGTATAGGGATAAACACAGCTATAGACCAGTGGATACTTTCTTAGAAAGACCAAAACCACCCAAGTTATTGTTATTGAGCCATGTGACACTTTTTCCTGATCACTCAAAATTTCCATTCTTTCAAAAGCACTGACCGTAGCCTGACATGTAGCTCATTCACTCATGGAAACTCAGTGCAACTGGTCGTACTGGAACTGATGGAAGCACTGCTCAGTGTTTACTCTCAAACTGCAGCTGGTATATTTCCATAACTCTAGTGTAAATCAGTATAGTTCTATTTAAGTCAATTTCACCTGAAGTCACTGGAGCTACTTTGATTAATAGCAAATAAGGAGCAGCGGCATGTCCCTTTTTATGTTGGCAGACAATGTAACTTTAGACTTTTCCTGTCCAGCAATCAGCAAGGATAGTCTCCTAAGTGCCTCTTCAGTAAAACTTAAATTCCAGTTCTGAGTAGACACAAATAGAGGATCTAAAAGTTAAAAGCCCACTCTCTTAAAAAAATATACACGCAAAATGATAAACTTTGTGCTAACATGCACAAAATGCAAAAATGGGTAAGAACAATAGTTATTAAAAACCTCTAGGTTAGGGAATGAAGTGGACCAGAAGTTGCTGCCAAGGGCTACTACACCTCTTCGTTCTGTTAAACACTGGAGGGGAGGGATAGTTTAGAGGGGAGGGATAGTTCAGTGGTTTGAGTGTTGGCCTGCTAAACCCTGGGGTTGTGAGTTCAATCCTTGAGGGGACCATCTAGGGATCTGGGGGCAAAAATTGGGGATTGGTCCTGCTTTGAGGAGGGGGTTGGACTAGATGCCCTTCTGAGGTCCCTTCCAACCCTGATATTCTATGAAATAGGAAAATGTAGCTATCAGAATCATCGAGTATACTGGTCTTTTAGAGAAGCAGTTTTTTCACTTCCTCCTCTTGTTGGTGAAAAGGAGACTCTCTTCAGAAATACAACAACTACTATATCAGTTAATTTCCTGCTTTCATTTAGTGTAGTTGAAGAGAATTAACAGTGAGGAGCCTAATGGAACTAACATTGCAGCTCAGTCAGTACCCTGCCTTAGAGAGAGCAAAGTACTTGGAGTTAGAGCTGGGTGGGAATTTCCATAAATGTTTTTTTGTTCAAAAATTCAGTTGCCATTAAATCAAAAATTTCCACAGAAAAAAATCAATTTTGTTGATTTTTTTAAAATTTTCCTTTGGGAAAACTGAAGAGAAATGTTTCATTTCTGATTGGATTGAGCCCAGCTGAAACATACCGGTTTATCAAACTGAAACAAAATGTTTGACTGCAAGCTAATGCCAAACTGAACCAAAATCATGTGCGAGATAAAGACTGGATTTGTCTGAGCGGCTGTGGTGCCTCATAAGAGGTGTAGTTTAGTTGCCACTGTCCCATTCTTCTCAATGGACTGGGCTCCCTGGGTGGACTACATGATAAATCAGAGGGACACAAATTATTGTTGAATCAAGCCAAAACCAAAGTCTTTATTTAGTTCAACAAACTGAAACAAAATATTCTTGTCAGCAAGTTAAAGAAATATGTGCGGAGTGGTAGATATGCTGGAGGGTAGGGATAGGATACAGATGGACCTAGACAAATTGGAGGATTGGGCCAAAAGAAATCTGATGAGGTTCAACAAGGACAAGTGCAGAGTCCTGCACTTAGGATGGAAGAATCCAATGCACCGCTACAGACTAGGGACCGAATGGCTAGGCAGCAGTTCTGCAGAGAAGGACCTAGGGGTGACAGTGGACAAGAAGCTGGATATGAGTCAACAATGTGCCCTTGTTGCCAAGAAGGCCAATGGCATTTTGGGGTGTATAAGTAGGGGCATTGCCAGCAGATGGAGGGACATGATTATTCCCCTCTATTCGACATTGGTGAGGCCTCATCTGGAGTACTGTGTCCAGTTTTGGACCCCACACTACAAAAAGGATGTGGAGAAATTGGAGAGAGTCCAGCGAAGGGCAACAAAAATGATAAGGGGTCTGGAACACATGACTTATGAGGAGAGGCTGAGGGAACTGGGATTGTTTAGTCTACGGAAGAGAAGAATGAGGGGGGTTTGATAGCTGCTTTTAACTACCTGAAAGGTGGATCCAAAGAAGATGGATCTAGACTATTCTCAGTGATAGCAGATGACAGGACAAGGAGTAATGGTCTCAAGTTGCAGTGGGGGAGATTTTGGTTGGATATTAGGAAAAACTTTTTCACTAGGAGGGTGGTGAAACACTGGAATGCGTTACCTAGGGAGGTGGTGGAATCCCCTTCCTTAGAAGTTTTTAAGGTCAGGCTTGACAAAGCCCTGGCTGGGATGATTTAGTTGGGGATTGGTCCTGCTTTGAGCAGGGGGTTGGACTAGATGACCTCCAGAGGTCCCTTCCAACTCTGATATTCTATGATTTTATGATTTTAATTCTGGGGTGTCTAAATATTATGTTTCAGTCATTCAGGAATGTTTTGAAAATCCCAACTGAATTTTTTGAAACTTTACATTCTGCAAAAATGTACCAAGCAGAAACAAAGCCTCTAAGAGGTCAGTCCAAGTCAGAATTCAGTGCTGGTTATGCTTCTGGTCAAAGGTTTCTGCCAAGGTGTCTTCTTGTGTTTGAAAGTGAATTTTATAAAAGGGCAGGAGGAAACTATGTCATATGACTGTTACTAGAACTTTGTAAATCAAATTAGTGTATAATAATATCTCAAATCTACTGTATAAATCCAAAAGCAGATTTCCCTTATAGAATAAAACTAAGATGTAGTGTTAGAGGTGGCTATTGAGTAGTGTATTGAGGAAGGTTTACATGGCAATGAGGATCCCTTCACTGTTATTTTCTTATTTCATTGAAACACACTTTCAAACCTAATTACTTTTTAAAAAAGTTTACAAACATTCTCTAAATTGAAAGATATGCTAATGAGTCTGAACAGGAGTTCTGATCCTCAGCTGAGATAAATTGGTGTAGCTCCATTGTTTTCTATGGAGCTGTGACAATTTACTGCAACTGAGGATCTGACCCATCACTCCTACTTCTTGCAAACATGCTGATTATCTTCACCCCAATGCACAATGCCCTATCAAAGACTTCACTTTATCACAAATGGGTTGTTTGACGGAAAGCAAAAATTGATATGGCTGATTTTCAACGGTTAGAAACGAGATGCTCAGTTAATGAGTACACAAATCTGAGTCACAGTCTTGCTCCCCCGATGACAAATACTTCTGTTTACCTACGCCAATTTAGATGACCGCTTGCTTTCAGAGAGGTTTTTGGGGGGATGGGGTGTAGTATTTTAATAGAAGAAAATACAGACTCTCTCAGTATTGGAAAGAGTTTATCTTCAAACTAGACTATATAAAATGCAAGGTTAAGGTTCTTTCCAAAAATTCTTTTGGCCCTTTCATGAGTGTCGGTGTAAGTGTGCAGGGTGCTACTCATGCTGGTTGTAAATTCCAAACTCCCACCCCTTGCCTTGGGATGGAAATGACTCCCCTTCCATATTTGGGGAGGCAGGAATTTGCTCAAAAATCACTCCAACATGGTCTTCAGTAACAATCAGCTGTATCAGTAACAGTCCCCTTCATCAGCAAAACACAATCCCAGTTAGTCGCTGATGCGGATAGCCGCGGACAGAAATCAATATCTGCTGAACTGCAGGGCTCTCCCAGGAACCACACCAACGAAAGGAGCAGAATGTGGGGCCGTCGCTCCCAGGAGCCAGCGCCCTGTGCTGGCAGCTCCTCCAGCACAGCTGGACCACCTCCAGCCCTGTCCTCCAGAGGGCTGTACAGACCCCAGACAGGAAACACAGCTGCGTGGAAGGGCTGGGGGTGGGGCTGGGAGCAGTACAGCTGAGCTGGAGGAGCTGCTGGCATGGGGCACTGGCTCCTGGGAGTGGTAGCCCCATGTTCTGCTCCTTTCGCCGCTGCAGTTCCCAGGAGAGCCTTGTGGTTCAGTGGATACAATGGATATCCTCATCCACGGGTATAAATTTGTATCCGGGCAGGGCTTTACTCATCAGAGCTCTGATTGATCTTCACATACAGTATGGGGCAGGCTCATAGGGTAACACACTCGGGCTGCTCCCTGGGCCTGTCCCCTAGCCAGGAGCTCAGATTCTTTAGCCTCCTGTGTCCCTGAAGTAGCCACCACACATGCTCTCCAGCAGCCCATGGAGTTCATTGTTCTATCTGAGGGGAGCTGGCAACTGGAAGTTGGGGACAGATTTCTTGCCAGGTCTCTAGCCAGTCAGAGCTCTGTAAGGGTAGAGAAACCAGATGCTTCTGTTTGTTCCTTCCCTTGCCAATCAGGGCTCTAGAGTCAGAGCCAGCATTCATAGCACTGCTACTGATCTGTGGAGAGAGGCTCCACATAGGCAAAGCTTTCTTGGCACCTTCATTTCTCATCCTTGTATGCCCAAGACTCAGCCGTCTTATAAATTGGAGCAATAGCTCCAGTATTACAGGAACAATGTAGGTCACTAATAATGAGACACAACTGATTCAGTCTTTCAGACCATTCCTGCCCCTGCTATGCTTGTGAGAGATATTGATTCTAACTACTGACTCGGAGGTGGGGTGGGAGTTTTGGTAGCCCAGAGCCCAGTAACATGCGTAGATCACTGCCAGTAGCTGGCATACCAATTGTTATGCTTATTTCTGAAAGCAGCTAAAAGGAAGGCTTTCTGAAACCTTAGCACAACTAACAGACTGGGAGGTGGGAAGTGAGTGACCATGAGGAGTAAGCATGACACTCTGCCCTCCTTAGTTGAGCTTTTTGTTGAAGCATGTGATTTTGCAAGATGGGAAGTCTGGCAATAGATAACGATTGCTATGTGAAATACAGCTGGTTAACTGATGGAATGTTCCCTGCTTGACAGACTGGAAAGCTCCACACTTAATTTCTGCTCCACAGTTTTTTGATGAACAAGCTATGTAATACTAACACATTGAGTTTAAAAGGAGGAAGCGATCTGAGCTCAGTGGACACTTGCACACCTCCGAAGTTCCCCTGCAAACAGAAGATTAGCCACTGGACACCTACAGATATCCACTCAAGACCTCCTCAAGAACTTGGGTAAATAGTTTAATCTGGGGTTAATTTGGGGTGCTATACTCGCCTGTTGCAGACATGTGTAAATGCTGGAGATTAAATAAAGTAGAAGCTTTGAGTGAATGCACTTTTGCATTCATAGCCTGTTTGCACCAACTATCTATTGGCCGGACAGGGCATGGTCCCATTGATTTATCTTCTGCCACTGCCTCACAAAGAGTAAAGTTCCAAGAGCTTTGGGTTCAGCAAAACCTGGGTAATGCCAACAATGCTCCAAACAGACAAATAGAAAATCTGTACTCAGATACACTAGATTTAATGAGAGGCACAGTTTGGCTAACCATGCCAAATGTTCTGTATCTGAAAATGTAAACTCTTCACTATGGCACCATCCATGACCAACTGCCATACATTAGGTTCCAAAACTTTGTTAAAGCTAGTGCCAACTACTGCTCATGAGAGTAGTTCAACCTGTTTTTGAAAAGAGATGCCTGATAAATAAATTGTAGGTTTCAGAGTAGCAGCTGTGTTAGTCTGTAGCCACAAAAAGAACAGGAGTACTTGTTAGTCTCTAAGGTGCCACAAGTACTCCTGTTCTTTTTAATAAATAAATATTATTAATAATAATAATAATAATGAGCAATATGTAAGCCTAACTTCCAGCTGAGACATTCTTAGTACAGCTCATTCAGGCTTGATAGAGATGGTCTCACACATAGAGTTGCAGGCTACAGACTGAGAACCCATCCAAAACCTATTTATTTATGCCAGTAGAGTCTTTCCATTGACATCAGTAGGCTTTGGATCAGGCCCCATGAGCATCTTGGTTCAAGTATTAGCAGAAGCAAAGTGCACGGCATGTCACAGCAAGTTCTGCTGCGGGGTAAAGAATTCTGATAATTAGTTGTCTGCTTTAGCATCTTAAGTGGCAGACAGCAAAGTGGTGATACAGTAATTAATGGCTACTGAAGATTCATAGTCCCCAAAGTGCAAACAAGGGTCAGATTTTTTTGTATCATTTGTTTCATTTAAGCTCTAGACTGAAATATTTCAGCACAATGCAATCTACTCTCCAACTGCATTTCTGTTTTCATTCATTTTATGGTCAACATTTTAAAAAATAGTGTTAAAATAAGAACCTTTTCTCACTTTGCTGACTGATTTTTCTCCCTCACTCATTCTCAGTTCCTGTCCTGGAAAGTATTGCTTACTGTGGTGGTTTCATTTTTTGAGACTGCCAGTCTGGTCATTAAATTGCTCCTGCACAGCAATGCTATTTAAATAAGATCAGGTGAAAAACTGGTTAATTTTGTTTAGCCAAGTCCTATCCACTCATTTTCAAATCATATTTATTAGATCTGATTCCTTACAAGGATAAGTGGTAGATATTTTCCTAATTTTTCTAAACATTCCCAAGTGCAAAGACTAGTGCAAGCTCCCAGCACTACCTTAGCACACCAGTGGAGTTACACCAGAATCAGTCCCTATATTTCCTAAAATATGCAACTTTGCAAACATTTATATTAAATCTTGTTCCATACAAGCAAATGTTTGGTTAATTTGATATTTGGGTAAAATTTTCAAAAATGTTTAGGTGTTTTAGGAGCCTAAGTCCCATTTTCAAAAGCAACCTGGAAATTTAAGGCCAGATTTTTAGATATGTAGGCACCTAAAAATGCAGATAAGAACCTAGTGAGATTTTTCAAAGCACCTAAGCAGTTTAGGTGTCTAACCCCCACTGATTTTAGGGGCTTTTGAAAAATGCCACGAGACACCTATCTGAATTTTTAGACATCTAAACAACTTTGAAAATCTTGTCCTTTGAAAATGGGGCTGAGGCTCCTAAGTCACCTAGGAAAATATACTTTATCCCTACTGCTATTACTATTGCTTACTTGTATTCCCTATCTGTATCCATCTATTGTCTTAGATTGAATGCTCCTTGGGGCAAGGACTGTCTTTTTGTTCTGTGTTTGTACAGCTCCAAGCACAAAGGGGTCCTGCTCCATGACCAGGGCCCATAGGTGCAGCAGTAATAAAATAAATAAATATTAAAAAATAATTTATCATAGAATCTAAACTAACAGCCACACTAATTGATACAATGGTTAGGAGCATGAAAAGGACAAAATGGATACATCAAGCTGACATTTGCTGCTTTTCCAGTTTTAACAAATAAATGTTTCCAATTTATGTTATTTAATCTGGAATTTTACGCTACATTATAGCGAAAGTTACTGAATTTCTATATGTATTTTTACAGGAACTTCACAAATAGTATTATCAGTGCATGTACAGTCATTATGTATAGAGAAGTTCTTTAATCACCAATATAATTATACACTCAGGTCCAATCCAGTTCTTAGGGGGCTAGATGGGTTGAGAGCTGGGAAGACATATAGGGGACAGTCACAGGGCATCTTCACCACTACTCAGTGTATTCAACTGCCTGGCCAGTTCATGTGGTCTCACAGTCACACACAGCAGGTTATTATCTTTCACTAAGGCATGTATTTAGTCTTTGCTTAAAATGTAACACTGTAATGCAAGCTTACAGCAAGGGGCAACTCCCCCACAGTCTTCACTTTCCAGCCTAGGCTCCCCTTCTGGGCTCCCCCTTGCTTCCTATTGCTTCCACTTATATCATCCCAATTATATAATTAGCCCAGTAATTACTATGCAGGTGCTCATAATCGCCCAACAAAAAGGTCAACTCCCTCTAGCTGGGCCTGCGACCTTCTTCTGGGTGCAGCAATGTCAAGGATCAGAGTACTGCTGATAGTGCCAGACTTGTTTCCTCTGACACAAAGCCAGCCCCTGGTTGCTAAAGCAAGCCTAAAGCAACATAACAAGGATGCCAGATGAGTAAATTCAGCATATTATTCCAAGATTCCCACATAGCACAAAGGATTCTTGGAACCCTGATGAGAGGACTTCACTATGTTACTCACTGCTTTTGAAGCTATTTTAACACTTTTCTTCATTTCATCTGTAAACACATTAGATGTTTGTTGTTTGCCAAGATCCATAATCGCTAAATATCTGTGATCTATATTGGAAAATGACTAGTATTTTCAAAGGATACTGCAAAATGTATCATTTCTAATAGTCCAGATGTTATATCTACTTTTACAAAAAAAAAAAAAAAAAGAGAGAGAAAAAGGGGGACAAAAATAGGAGACTAAATTATACACATAATTTCTGTGACACAAGTGAGCTACAGTCCTTCACACAACGGCAAGAGCAATGTGAGTAGGCAGAAATGCATATATTCGTATGGTTAAGATGCTATTTTCAATATCATAAAAAATAAGGATGAATGGAACCTGATTGTTTCACAATAGAGAACTATGGAAGGAAATTACTAGCAAATCAGATCTCTGGTTAAAATGAATGAGTATGCACTCTTTTCTACAGGGCAATACTGAGGATAGGAGGTTAGGTTGGGAAAAGCAAATTGAATCAGAAAATCTTTCCAGAGGATTTAAAAGATATGGTGCAAGCCAATGTGTGTACTAGAAGTTTCCCCTCATGGAGAGGATACTAATGGAAAATTATGATTAGATATTTTCACATACCAATCTTGCAAAATTAAAAAGATGCAAAATTCACAGCAAAATACTGGAGGGGGTACCATGGTATTATCTTCATTTCTTCTGGGATTGTCCCAAATTGAAAGGTTTCTAGTCTGATGTTAGAAAATTGATATAGGAGTTATTGAAGCAATATGTCCCTCAAATTCCTATTACTATGGTTCTAAGCATTCCTCTATTCACACCCTACACACTGTTGTAATAATCTTTGTACAAAATAGGTCTTGTGAGATATTATTGGAAAACTAATAGCTCACTCTTCATTTATGTTTTTGTATGATGTATGCACAGGGCATGTACCAAAAGTTATGGGTATGTGTTAGAATTATATTATTAAAATGTGTTTGGCAAACAACTCATAAGCACAGCCTACCTTAGACAAAGAAATGTGGGTTTGCCTCAATTTACATATATGCAGTAAACGGGGTAAGGGTGGGGGCAGGGAGAGATTGCAGGAAACAGAACAATTTGCATTTCAGCAAACACCAGCAGGAGGGAAGAAAGAGCATGGAGCTTTCCTCACCACCAGACTCCATGTCACCTTCCTCACAGGTTGAATAAACTTTACTTTGAGGGATAACCCTCAGAAGATTCCATTTCAATGGTTTACTGGTCGATAAAGATAGGGGGGCTGAACCTTAAGTGATAAGCAATTGAATTAGCTCATTGTACACAATATTACTGTACTATAAAAGTATATCGAGTGAGGGTTTTTCTGAAAGCCAATGACATACTGGTGATTAACATTATTGTGTAATGTGTGTATTAGCACTATATGAGGAAATATGGAAACAATGCCATTATACTTTAAAGTCTGTGGCCAAACAGAGAGCAACAGGTTTGCTCTCAGATGGGAGAGAAGACAGCTATCTACATGACATCTATGTAAATTAAGCAAGGTGTGACTAAAACAATGGAAGCCTCATTGACACAGAAAATCAGTAAGGGAATGAGAAGTCCATAGGAAAGAAAGAATGGCATGAGGTCATCCTGACTCTTGAAGCAAGGTCATTGATCTTTAGAAGATGTAAGCAAAGACAGAAGCCATCTTTGGCATCTATCACTAGACAGACACCACGGGTCAAAGCTCATGTGAGCTGAGAAAGATGGGTCCTTCACACACGGTGGGAGGATTTAAAGACCCTGGGAACTGAATGTAGGTGAGAAACATGCTTCAGCAAAGATCTTTCACCCGGGAAGACCAGGGAAGCCAGGCTCCTGTGGAAGGTCTTGACACAGAAAGTCAGCCATGATTGGGAAGAAGGAATATAAGTAAGTGAAACCATCTTGAACAAAGCCTGTACCTTGTTAGATTCATTTTAAACTTCTACATGTTTGTTTTCAATTTTATTTTCTTGTAACCATCTCTACTTTTATTTCATTTACTTGGCACCACTTAGCTTATGTCCCAATGTTAATCTTTTTTTAAAAAAAACTATAAACCAGCTTAGTGCTGTGTTTGAAGGGAGAAGTGTATTTTCCCCAGTGAATAAGCTGTGATGTGCTTTTGTCTCTTTAAAGGAACAAATTAACCTTATTATTTCTTTGAGTGGTCTGTGGCAGGGCTGGACACTTCAGGGCATATGGTTTGGGGAAATTGGGCGCTGGGTGTGTGTTGGGATCACCTTGCTGGTTGTAAACAAGGCTGGTGGAAGCCAGAGTGTGTCTCTGGGGCTGTAAACAGGTTGTTGGGGTCAGAACTGCTGAACCAGGGCTGGCTGCATAACACACAGACACTTAAGTGTGACCAACATGTTGTTGCTGATTGTGAGCATCCCAGGCTGGGAGCTACAGTTGCAGAGCAAGGCACCCAGGGTTACAGGCAGATGGTGACAAAACCCCTTACTGGTCTGGATTATCACCCCGAGTCCCATGAGATATGGCATGAGGAAAATGCCCTGATCTGCTGACTATAAAGAGACAGATCTCTGTTCAGAGACTGCAGCCAGCACACATTTTATTCGTGTGGTTGTAAATTCTGTCTATAGAAGTGTGGTTTGCCAGAAAAATATAATTCAGAAAAATGGATCCCCTGAGTGCCTGTATGGGATTAGCATTGGAACTGTTTTAGGAATGATGGGCCAAATGGAATAAAGAGAGAAAATACTATTGATATTATATTTATGAAAACAATTTAACACTATTGTAACTCATAACTTGTACTACCTCAACTGCCATATTTGTCATTGTCACTCTGTATTAATAATAATCCAAGAGAATATTTTGTTCCATGAATAATTCTGTTTATATTTAAAAATTGTAGTAACTAGAAATCAGTTAATTTCAACATCAGGAAACAAAATATTGTTTAACATTTTAATATGTCTCATGAGTTCAAATGGTGCAATCATGCTGCAATGTATAACTGTTCATTGTACTTCTACTAAACCCAGCCTAACCTCATTCTCTTTCTAAAATTTGAATAAAAGACACACTTAGAATGAAAACTATAGACTATCCATGAAAATTAATTGAAATAGATGTTGAAGAAGAAATTCACATGTTAAAACCATCAGTCTAACTGTGATATGAAGGGTTAATTCAACAACTGCAGTGACCTTGGATCTTCTTAAAATAAGCAAATTTGTTATTAAATATTCTAAAAGCACTATTAATTATGCCAGCACTGAAAATGCTGCTATATAGCTACTATGGGAATGAACAATACTATATAAAGGCTAGTATAAAACTATGGCTTGTCTTGGCAAAATATTAGTGATAAAAAGGATAACTTAGACTTTTTAGGTAATTGGAAAATTATTGAAAAAAGAGAGCTCAGTCCTAGATTAAGCCAGCTTTTTGATCCGGCATTTATAAGAGCCAATATGCACTGTGATCTGATTTACATATTAAACAAATACAGCAGATTAACTCAAAGAGTAATTGCTTTTTAAAATAATTTTTTTTGAAGCACTAAGTTCTCTGAGCAGTAAGTGAAATATCTACTCTCAGAAATATGGAAGTTAAAGATAATAGTGTTTATACTTTTAGTACTTTGGGATATGGCACACAAACCCATTTGGGACCCAATTCTTTGCTTGCGGATGTGTAGGTGAAGCCTAACCAAACAACCATGGTACCCTTTTGACCCTGATTAAGGAAAACATCCCATTCAGAGAAGCACTGAAGTCAATGGGACTTAAGCATATGTTTATCTTTAAACATGTGCTTAAGTGCTTTCCTCACTCAGGTCTCAATAAGGGTTAAAAGAAAATGCAACATTGTTACTCCAACTTGAGAAACAGGATACTGAATTTACAAACAGAAGAAAAACATTTCCTTGTTTTACTGTTAGTGTAAAAGAACACTTAAAAGACTTGTATAAGCAGTTTTATCAGCTGGGAAAAATGGTACACAGCAGTTATGGGAGAGAGACGCTCAGTACTCAGAGGCTGAGTGGACCCAGAGAGCATTGTATATAATAGTGATGGACAAATTACTAAAGTGCTGAGGCATTGTATGACTGCATGGAGCACTACTGACTTCAGTGTGGCCCCTGCAAAACAAAGAATCCACCAGCACGTATAAGATTGCAGAATCAGGGCCTAAAGGGCAAATAAAAGGACTCTAATGAAACAGTGCTCCAATTCTGTACTTAAATGTATCAGGAGACAAAAACAGTGAAGAATTACAATGTGAAACATTTCTGAAGGGTAGGAGTAGAACAAGTTATTGACAACCAGAAGGTAACAAAGTAATTCAAAGAGTTTAACTTTAAATAGTCCTTTTATTAATTAAACTTAAGGGGACTGATGCTGCTGTCCTTGAAGTTGTTGACAAAGCTTCAACTGACATAAGTGGGTGGAGAATTGGAGCCCAAGGCTCTGATTCTGAAAAGCACCCACCCACGCCCAACCCCCGACAGCGAATGAGCAGAATGAAAATTTTTGATTATTTTTCCTTAAGGATTCTAACATGAACTTAACATTTAGTTTGTGAGAACATTTCTGCTAGCAAAACCCAACTGCCCTGATTCAGAAAAGCACTCAAACTACGAGTCTGTGTGTGTTGCTAAAGAGGGACAGACTGAAGAAGTGCAGGTATCGGCACTCAGGGAATCAAAATGTTAAATTATTGTTCCTGAACAGGAGCTTAACGTTTGAGTTTTGAGAGCATTTCTGCTAGCAGAACCCAACTTCACAAAGTTTTACAGAAAGTGAATGCAAAATGGGCTGTGAACATGGCAGAAACAATTATATTTAGTTAAAAAATCCTTTAGGTTTTATTTTTTTATTCACCCAACTCTAGTTTAGAGAAACATTAAAAAGAATATTAGCATCACGTGACAAGCTGAAAATGTTAATTGTTGACTGCCTATATAAATTATAGAAGTTCTTTAACCTAGTATAGAGAATTCCATGGAAGAGGAAAGTTATTCTTACTGGTTTCTTTTAGAAAAGGGGATCTTGTTTAAGAAATATTTCAGTCTCGTTGGACACTGCAGATCTGTAAGGAAACATGGGTGTTATTACGTGACTGGTCAAAGTAATGAAGATATGTTTTATTGACTCAAATAGCCAGAAAATATAAAACAATATTTATATAAAATGGTTGCAAAGATTTGCAACCATTTTATATAAATATCATCTTATACTATGTTATACTAGCATAGTGAAGAAAAAAAGTGGTGTATAGACACACTGAAATCTGCTATCACCAAATGCCACTCCATCTAGCCAACATTCTTTGGCTGATGTCTTTTAGGTGCCAAATGGTTATTGAATAAAGATTTGAAAGAGAAAACAGAAGTCTTGTGGATTAATTCACAGAGTTCAAGTCACATGTAAGGGGCAACACAGAACGAAGTTGGGGGCTGAAGTAGAGCTATTGTATAATGCCTTAATCTAATCAGTCATCTAATTTAATACATACTGAACCTAATTTCCTCTTGTCTTGCACTTGTGCAACCATTTTACAACAGTTCAAAGTGGCCACAAAATGCTACCCACTCAGAATGGTAGTGTTTTATCGCTTCTATGTACAAGTTGCAGGACAGCAGAGACTGGTGTCTACTGTATTGTAAATACAAAATGAACAACAACTTTTTGACTATGTAGTGTGTCTTTTCCTATAAATTACAAGGAAGTCCCTTAAAACTAAAAGCAAAACATTTTCTAAGAAAGCAAAAGCCAACAGAAGAAATTTAATAGGATGGTAACTGTTGAAAGTTTGTAAAGCCTACTGCACAATGCCTCATATACCTTAAGGGTATTACAAGTATTTTGAATTACTGTTTTTTTCCTAGCAATAATTTATTTTGGATCGACAAAAACTGCTAGAAACATGCCCCTTGGTGCTATGTAATTATATTTGTATCTTTATAATACATACACTGCTACACTTAGAAAAATACATTGTTTATCTTACTGGAACCAAGAACACTGCATCTCTTGATAACAATATTGTCACTTCCCTTTCTTTCTTAGAAAGGTGAGAAATGCCTTTTTGCATTGCTTTTTGGAACAATATTAATGATCTTTCTCCAATCTCAAAAATGTTTACAAATAGATAGAAAGGTAACTTTTCCCAACTATCTGATTTCTTTAGATGTGAGTCTAGATGAGAAAATAGAGATAGATCTGGTAGTTAATATATTATTTGGTTGGAATTAAGTCAACATGAATTTTAAAACACCTTTGTTTATCTGAAATACTGGCTGGAAGATACTACTTCAACCTTTGACAGTGTGATGATGGCCACACAATGACACACTCCAGCTTACCTTAATTTAACTTAATATGATCTCCAGTTTGATTTGGGCCCAGCTTTATTATTTCTATAGATCAGTAGATGTTCACAGTATTCTACAATGAGCAAACATGCCAAACAAATAACAGAAAGCCTGCTCTGAAGTGCTTAGTGTCTAAATGCATGTCATTCTAACAGAGAAGGTAAAAACAGAACCAACAAATAGTGCATGTGGTCTTCTTAGCAGGACTCACACCTGTCAGACACCTAAATGTCAGCTGTATTAGGAGATCTCAAAAATGTGTGGCAACTTCCAAAAAATAAAGGTGACAATTATTTGTTCTCTGTTTTTAGCGATATGCTTAGCACCTACACATTTCTCTTAGCCATTAAAAAGCCACAATAGTTACTCTGCATTTCTAACTTATTCACTCCTATCAACTCTTCTCATTTCCTTGTTTCTCTCATCGACTTGTTTTCTTGCTCCCTCCTTCCTACAGACTTTTTCTGCTCTGGGTTTTCACTTCCCTTTTTTCTTGAAAATGTTTTCTCTCTCAGTCCCTCCCTTTATCACTCTTCACCTATTCTCCCTCCTTCAGCCACCTGCTTCCACCTCAGCCTCCTCAGAAAAGCTTTCAGTTTCTGTACTTGCTGCACCCACAACAGATCACAGATAGAGAAGATTCCCAAATTCCAGAAATATTCCTGTCTATTCACTTTTAAATCATCAAGCAAAGTGTAAAATAGACATCAGATGGCAAGAACATTTGGTCAGTATCTGAGACATATTCAATCTAATGATTTATAAGTACAGGCTTCATATAACATTACCTGTCCAGAATCCATTCTACTCTATTCAGGTTCACATAATGTGCCCATTACTGTCATACCTGAGAGCCTTCCAGAACTGTACTAAATTATGTGACTAACATCTGTCATGTGTGATAATTTCCTTATCTCCTCCCCCAAGGGGACAATTCTGTGTGGATATTTTCAAAATATTACTTTCTATTGTAAATACAAAAAAATTAAGTATGCTAGCCTAGGGGAATCAGATCCCGAGAAGTCTTTCTGAATGCAGGAGATCATTTCCATGAAGGAGGATAATTCTTTGGAATATTTGACTCTGCATTCTACTGTGGACTGAAGGTCATCAGGGTTGATGAAGTGGTTTATTGCTCTGATATGATTTGGTGGCTGTTACAGAGGCCAAAGGAGTAAGCTCTGTGGTGTTGTAATACAAACGTGGCATAAGCTTGGATAAATCCTTTATGTTTCAGCCGGTCTATTTCAGTCTTCATTTTCTGCCACCAGCACTCAAGCATCTGTCCCTCTCATTTTCAAACAGTGAAGGTTATCCAAAAACCAAGGAGCTTTTGGGTAGACAATGGGGGAAGGAGCAGCCATGTAGAGGTCAGACTGTCACTATTTGGGGCTAGAGTAAGATGATGATGGTCAGAACTGGTCAAAATATTTTCAACAAAATGTTTTTTTGTCTCTCGGGGCAGAGGTAGGAAGTGACTCTCGCATTTTATAGCCTGCTGGTTAGAAGACCTACGTTCACGTCTCTGTTCTGTTTAAATCAGCATGATGTGGGATGAATGCTGCTTTGAATGAGGCAGAACAAGGACTTGAATCTAGGTCTCCCACACCCCAGACCAGTACCCTAGTCACCACATTACTTAGACCCTCTTCTTGAATAAAGCCACCTCAGGTTTTCAATTTAAAACAGGGATATTGACATAATTTTGGTTTTCATAAAAATGTTTGAAAGGTTTCGGTTTTGTTTCAGTGCAGAACAAAAATAATTTTTGAACCCTCAAAAGTTGCCACTTTTGAACTATAATCCTCCTGTTAGCTCTAAAATTGGTGCCCAAGATCCTCAACACCTTGATGGGCAGGTGGAGTACTACTTTCCTTTAGCATGTTCTGGAAATGGACCTTGTTATTTACTGTACTGAACTAGATTGTTCCCTCTAATGGGAAGAGGGTAAAGACTGTCCCACTTCCATGAAAAGGCAGAAGGGACTGTATTTAATTTTTTGGGGCTATGTTTAGGGGTAGAGCTGAATGGTGGTAATAAAAAATTTCCAAAGGCTCATGAGAAAGTAGTAGTATGGGTAGGAAGAAGAATGATTTCTTAGAGAGAAGATGTGGCAGAACAGTAAATTCAAAGGGGTGTCAGAGTTAGAGGCTGGATTTATATTAATGTAAACTGAGACAAGGTGGGTGAGGTAATATATTTTATTGAGCCAATTTCTGTTGGTGGAGGGGACAAGCTTTTAAGCTTCACAGAGCTCTTCATCAGGTCTGCAGAAGTATAATGTGGTGCATTCACCTCATGGGCGCCCCCTGGTCAAGTGTGTGTGCCTACCCTCTCTCTCACTCTCTCTGTTTATGGTGGATCTTCACTGACTCAGCCCTCCAGTCAAGTCATACACAGACTGTCTGTGAGATAAAAGCAAAGCAAACCCAACTCCTTCTGGGGTACAAGTCCAACAGGGACCTCTCTCAGTGCCCTCTGTAACATCTCTCAAATTGTCCCTGCTCTGATATAAAGCGGTCCCCCAGGACTCCCTCCCAGGAGGCAATGTCTTTACCCTCTCAGGGTTTTTCTGACTGCAGCTCTCCAGCTGGGCCACTGAAGTTTAGTTCCCATCCTGGAGTGTATCAAAGTCCCGGCCACTTTCCTAATGGCTTGTGGGGGGACCCAGACCCGCCGTCTGTGCCAGGTCCCAGCCTAGGGACCATATAGAGAGCAGTAGCGCTGTGTCCCTTTATCTAAGCTGCCCTACTACACGAATTCCCTAGGCCACTTCCCAGTGGCTCCAGCACATTATTCACCCTTATCTCAAAGCCTTGTCCTACTGGAGTCCTAACAGGCAGCCCGGAGCTCCTTCCTGTTCCCCTTGGCCTCTGCCAGCACCTCTCTATCTGATGTCCTGTAGCTCCATCAGCCAGCCAGGCACACTATCTACTCTCATCTAGGTCTAGCAAGGGACTGATCTCATGCTGGCCCTGCAGCTCTTCTTATACTAGCCTGCTGGGCACGAGTGGCTGCTTCCTGCAGCCTCTGATTGGCTGTTTCCCACACAGCCGCTCTGGGCAGCTTGGAGGACCTCTCTACTGCCCTTTTCCTGGGGTGGGGTGGGGTGTGGCAGTGCCATAAGTCCTTCAGCAGGGGGCCTCAGGGCCTGGTCCACCCTGTCATAGGAAGAAAACAAGAATTTCACAGCTAAATACGAGTTGGGACAGATTGTCATATCCTGGGATCAGCATGGCTAAAACAACACTGTAAACAGTAATATAAATTAACACCTTGAACTCCTTTCCACCTTGAATATAATGGGATAGATTTTTTTACCTGGGTTTGTCTGAAGGCTCTCCGGTGGTAGTAAATCTGCATGGGAAGGGTCACAGGGGTGCATACTGACCACAAGCCTTGCTTCACTGAGAGTCCTGGAGCTGCCTTGCACAATCCACGAAGTGGACGGGCTCAGGCAGTATTAGAGCCAAGTTTTGAGCAGTGGTGATGGGTCATTAGTGGTGCCACCTTTAATTATACCTATTGGCTTGAAAAGGTGCCACACACACACTTAAAAGCAGCTGGGGAGACAGTCACCCCCCACCTCCAACCCTCTATTAGTTCCATCACTGATACCAGCTAGGGAGAGGCCTACCCAGTGATTTAGAGCATCTCTCAAGCTGTGTCCATGGGAGTGAAACTTGTCCTATAGAGACAGGAGAGTTGTGTCAGCAGAGAATCACATCAGCAGTTCCTCCAGTCTTTACACATGTATCTCACTCTCTTTTCCCATTAATAACTCATCATGTGACCATACTTGGTAATTACAATGTGCTTTAACTCATTTTTAGGTTTAACCAGAGATCTATATTTCCACAGACAGATCAAGGAGTTCTCTTCTCTACACTAAAACTGGCTGTAGTACTTTCATAGAATATTAGGGTTGGAAGAGACCTCAGGAGGTCATCTAGTCCAATCCCCTGCTCAAAGCAGGACCAATCCCCAACTAAATCATCCCAGTCAGGGCTTTGTCAAGCCGGGCCTCAAAAACCTCTAAGGATGGAGATTCCACCACCTCCCTAGGTAACTCATTCCAGTGCTTCACCACCCTCCTAGTGAAAGTGTTTCCTAATATCCAACCTAGACCTCCCCCACTGCAACTTGAGACCATTGTTTCTTGTTCTGTCATCTGCCACCACTGAGAACAGCCTAGCTCCAGCCCCTTTGGAGCCCCCTTTCAGGTAGTTGAAGGCTGCTATCAAATGCCCCCTCACTCATCTATTCTGCAGACTAAATAACTGCAGTTCTCCTCGTAAGTCATGTGCCCCAGCCTCCTAATAATTTTCATTGCCCTCCGCTGGACTCTCTCCAATTTTTCCACATCCCTTCTGTAGTGGTGGTGGTGTGGGCGGGGGAGGGGACCAAAACTGGACACAGTACTCCAGATGTGGCCTCAGCAGTGCCAAATAGAGGGAAATAATCACTTCCCTTGATCTTCTGGCAATGCTCCTACTAATGCTGCCCAATATGCTGTTGGCCTTCTTGGCAACAAGGGCACACTGCTGACTCATATCCTGCTTCTTGTCCACTGTAATCCCCAGGTCCTTTTCTGCAGAACTGCTTCTTAGCCAGTTGGTCCCCAGCCTGTAGTGGTGATGGGATTCTTCCTTCCTCAGTGCAGGACTCTGCACTTGTCCTTGTTGAACCTCATCAGATTTCTTTTGGCCCAATCCTTCAACTTGTCTAGGTCACTCTGGACCCTATCCCTACCCTCCAGCGTATCTACCTCTCCCCCAGTTTAGTGTCATCTGTAAACATGCTGAGGGTGCAATTAATCCCATCATCCAGATAATTGATAAAGATGTTGAACAAAACCGGCTCCAGGACCGACCCCTGGGGCACTCCGCTTGATACCGGCTGCCAACTAGACATCGAGCCGTTGCTCACTACCCGTTGAGCCTGATAATCTAGCCAGCTTTCTATCCACCTTATAGTCCATTCATCCAATTCATACTTTTTTAACTTGCTGGCAAGAATACTGTGGGAGACCGTATCTAAAGCTTTGCTAAACTCAAGATACATCACATTCACCGCTTTCCCCATATCCACAGAGCCAATTATCTTATCATAGAAGGCAATCAGGTTGGTCAGGCATGACTTGCCCTTGGTGAATCCATGTTGACTGTTCCTGATCACCCAGGGACCTGTGGCTCACCCAGCGCACAGTGAAAACTATTTACTGTTGTACCCATAGGGTTAATAAAACTATGCTAATTTAGTGTCATTCAGCAAAATCACGCTGAAAAGTGCTCTGAAATATGTCCCTCTGACTGCAATCACTGTCATTCTTGTTTTGTTACAATGAAATATCAGCATGCTTCAAACTAACATAAGCTGCAGGATTCTTTTCAGAACAGTAATAGTTTTCGATAAGAAGTTCATGGATGATTGACTGGTGCATGTTTTTTCCCTGATTAAATTTTGGACAGGGAAGGCAGAGTGAAGAAACTTTCTCTGAGAACTTTCTCTTACACTAAATACTGTATCTACAATATTTACACACCAGCTGACAACTAAAATATTTACTGTACATTTAGAATATTATAGACAGAAGACATTTCACTTTAGATTTTATTCTTTCAACCTATGCAAAGGGAGCAAATAGCGAGGACAAAGACGTTAAAGAAACTCTTGCATAATGACAGGTTTCAGAGTAGCAGCCGTGTTAGTCTGTATTCGCAAAAGAAAAGGAGTACTTGTGGCACCTTAGAGACTAACGAATCTATTTGAGCATAAGCTTTCCGCTGAAGTGAGCTGTAGTTCATGAAAGCTTATGCTCAAATAAAGTTGTTAGTCTCTCAGGTGCCACAAGTACTCCTTTTCTTTTGTAAATGATTTCTATGTGTAGTATGCTTCTGAGCCTATGGCCAGATTCTGCGATACAGCAGTGGAAGCACAGCCTGTGTGCTGTGTGGGACAATGGAGACTTTATACAGTCTTTGCACCTCCACCATTGTGAGATGGGCTAGGGTCTGTCATGGCTTCTGGTGTAAGACAGAGTAGCTTCAGGGCCTGCTCTGTCATAAGGGTGGCTTCTCACAGCTGCCAACAGGTTGCTCCATAAGCCAGAACAGATGGTGCACACAGCACACCCATACCCAGCCACTCCTGTGTATGCTCCTGCACCGGGGTTAGATGCATCCCAGGGAGATGAAGTATGTCAGAGTGGGTGTGGGCGGTATTTGTAAGGGGCCGCTGTCCTCACAAGAGACTAGTCAGGAATCTCAGGGCTTGCCTTCACTGCAGTGTTAGCTTGAGGTATAATTTGAGGTTTGCCCCTAGCCCAATTCCCGTCCAAACACAAAAATCTGTAGCTTGAGTTAGGTGATACTTTAAAACGTAAGCTAACTGGCCCATCAGAGGATACATGTTGAAGACTGAGTGCTGAGTGCTGCTGACACTCAAGCTGGCATTGCAATGGGGATAGAGCTACTCTGCGCTGCTAATCCAAACACCTTGTGTTGCTTAATTGTTGTTCTGCAGTGTGGCCGCACTCACTCAGGCTAAGATAACTTGGAAGGAGTCACCTCAAGTGGAATTAACTCGAGCTAACTCTGCAGAGAAGACATACATTTAATACTAATCGGGAAGAAGCAAAAGTACTGCCCTGGATCAGAAACTAGCTAAGAGCCAGGAACCAAACAAGGAATAAATAGCCAATTTCCAGGTGCCCAATGTTCCAGCCTTAGGACTGATGAAGATAAATCTATTAGTGATGTGGAGAAAAGGGGTATCACCAGTAAGGTGAGAAAATTTGCAGAAACCACCAAATAATTAAGTTAATCAAGATTAGAGAAGCTTGTGAGGAATTTCAGAAGGAAAAATGAAAGGGAGCTGAGCACGGGACTGCACCCCATAATATGGGGTAGAAGCAGCTGTGCCTGTCAGGCATATAATCTAGCCCTAAATTAAAGATTCTGTCAATCTGTAGATTTTTCCTAGTACTCTAAAACTGAAATTTTAAGAGCATACATCAAGAATGCAAACTTATATGTGCAGTTCATCTACAGAGAATTCTTATCAATTCCAGCACTAACAGGAAAGTTTCAAAACACCAGAAAAAATAGCTTGAGCAGTAAAACTTGAGGCTGTCATTCCAAACATCTCTCACAGCCAACTCTGTCTGAAAGGGGGATAATTCAGAAAGTCAGGAAAACAGAGTGGGAATTGCTACGGAGGGATTTTTGGTGTTTGAAAGACAGATATACTCATGAGAAGGTAAAGCAGCTGCATAGATTTCAGAAACATCCTCTGTTTCTCACTGCTGAGCTTTATTACAACCTAGAGTTCAGTTTGTTTTCCAAAGGCCCTACTCTTCTGCCACAGAATGTGAGTAACTCCTATTGTCTTCAGTGAAGTCTTTGCCAGAAGAAAGGGACTCTCAGACTTTACTTCCCTTGATGTGACATGGTTTCCGAAAAGGAGTCATTACAGTTTGATTTGTGCATTTTAACCCACAACCAAAAAAAGACATGCAAAATCACCTCTCCTCCAACATGAGTGAAACAGTGGATATTTGCTTCCATGTTCAAAGAAAGTTGCAGTCCTCAGTGATTAGCTGTGCTTTGGATGCAGTTAGTGGTGAAAAAATCAGAGAAAAACTGTTTGCCATGTCCCTCTGCTTAGAGGTTTAGCTGTGTATTGGTGGGGAAGGGAGGTCATAGGATCTTGAGAGGACTGCTGAGCACCTACAACTCCCATTGACTTTCAGCTGTCATTGAGGGACCTTAAGACCCCTCAGGAGGCCCGCAGCTGCTTGCAGAATCTGGTTCTTAGCACAGGAAAAGAAAACACTGGCGGCTGGTCTGAAATGACATATGAAAACTCAGCATGCCACATTTGGAGTGGATTTGACATTTATTTTATGCACCCCAGACCAGGCTGAGGTCTTGATTACCTCTGACTGCATCTGAAGAAATCTGAATCTCAACCTTTAGCCTACTGTTTTCCTTTCACATGTCAAAAATACCAAGTTTAAGTACCTTAGGTTTTAGAAGCACGAAAGAAATGCTAATAAGACATGTTGAACAGACATACAACTGTAGCACAGTTGGAAACACGGTATTCAAAGCAGGGATTGGAGGAAAACGATGTAGTATTCTACTGAGACCCTTCGCCAAGACTAGAGAGAAACTGGTCCTGCTGAAAAAGAAAACAAAACAACAGAAATGTAGCAGACTGAGTCACAGTAATGACTTGCCAAGTTTGAAGTAGAACAACTATTTCTATCTACACAGGACTGAATTCTCGGGATAGTGCCCTGACAATGTGTAACTTTGAAACTTTGCACTTTTTACACATTTAATCACTATCACTGCATTTACAAAAGCATTTAAATAGACAAACACACCACTTATGAAGAAATTGGCAGACAAAAGTAGAAAAAATCTTCTTGCTTTATCAAAAATATTGATGACACAATTATGTCTGATTTGCAATCAATTTGCAGTGTGGTGTTCTTTGTGTGTACTATGGTAGGGAATCTATTTGAACTCTAGACTTTATAGATGATTTTCTCATAATTTTTATTATTTTTTTCCATTCAAAGAGCAAGGATGTATTTTGGGCTAACTTAACATTTCTGTATTCCCATAAGTGAAAATTCACAGACCTAGAAAGTAAAGCACCTGTTTTGTATTGCACAGACAGGAAACTCAAATCCTCAGAACTATACTTTTATAAGAAATATCTTTACCTCATATTAGTTTAGAGGGCAAATTCATCTTCTAGTGAAGAGGCCTTCAAACACAGTGAAGCCTCCCTGGTTCGACTACAGAGTGAGTGGGTAACTGCCAAGCAAGCAAGCAAGAAAAAAAAAATACTTCACTCTACCTGTGCTCAACACAGCTGGCTTTACATCAGCTCTGCCCAGGCCAGCACAGAGCGGAGACTGGGGGTGGGCAGGAGTGGGGACTGGCCCATGTGCAGAGGCAGTGGTTATAAAAAGCCCAGGAGTACAGTAGGGCACAATTCCTATTCCAACACAGGGGTTGAAGAAACAGCTACAGGGAGCTCAGGAGCCACTCCACTCGACACCTTGTCTGCTGTGTTAGGTGGCTAGGAGTCACTCTCACCGGAACACAATGTAGTTGACTAGCATACGTGATCTTGTATTCACCTGAATTCTACCCTCCATCCCAAATGAAACAGTAGGATGTCAGCACAAGTTAAAAGGAATCATCAGTTCTTTAACAGTTTTTGAAAGCCAAAAGTGGAAACCAGCTCTTTTGGACTCAAAACATACGATATGTTAAGAAGACAAACTACGAAAAACAAACAAACAGATCAGCCTTATACAGGTATTGAGCTAAATTTAGCCCCGGGAGAAGCAGGCACAATTCCCCTGGACTTAAGTTAGAGCTGTGTACACCTATGCAAGGACTGACTAGTTCAGGATGCTTATAAACACTGTTATGTCAGAAATATATCAGATAATTAAAATGGTTAAGTTGTAAAGGACACAATTAAGAGTATTGTGGTCACCTAAGAATGAGAATGTAGCACTCCCAGGGCACATGTAAGAGAAGGAAATTATGTATATTCTTCTTTCTTCCTGTTATGGCTCATTGTAAAATAGCAACTGTAACTTTGTAATATACTTCCATAAAGTGGCCTTTGAGATTGATTATATGAAACTGAAGCATTTAATCTATTAATCTGTTTCAGGGTTTCTTATGACTTTGAATGCGACAAATCAATAGAGATATTCCTTAAATAACCTTTACAAAGTTGACCAAGTGATATAGCTTTGCACAGTCCAGCATGTGTAGGGCTTTCAGAAAATGATTTTCTCCGATTTAACTGGGGGAAACACAAAAGGGTTTCAAACTAGGCAGGAAGTGTAGGTTTTTTAAAAATCAGAAGTGAAACATGGATTACCTGAGTGTCATAGAATCATAGAATATAAGGGTTGGAAGGGACCTCAGGAGGTCATCTAGTCCAACCCCCTGCTCAAAGCAGGACCAATCCCCAACTAAATCATCCCAGCCAGGGCTTTGTCAAGCCTGACCTTAAAAACTTCTGAGGAAGGAGATTCCATCACCTCCCTAGGTAACACATTCCAGTGTTTCACTACCCTCCTAGTGAAAAAGTTTTTCCTAATATCCAGCTTAAACCTCCCCCACTGCAACTTGAGACCATTACTCCTTGTTCTGTCATCTGCTACCACTGAGAACAGTGTAGATCCATCCTCTTTGGAACCCCTTTTCAGGTAGTTGAAAGCAGCTAACAAATTCCCCCTCATTCTTCCCTTCCGCAGACTAAACAATCCCAGTTCCCTCAGCCTGTCCTCATAAGTCATGTGTTCCAGTCCCCTAATCATTTTTGTTGCTCTCCGCTGGACGTTTTCCAATTCTTCCACATCCTCTTGTAGTGTGGGGCCCAAAACTGGACACAGTACTCCAGATGAGGCCTCACCAATGTCGAATAGAGGGGAACGATCACGTCCCTCCATCTGCTGGCAATGCCCCTACTTATACATCCCAAAATGCCATTGGCCTTCTTGGTAACAAGGGCACACTGTTGACTCATATCCAGCTTCTCGTCCACTGCAACCCCTAGGTCCTTTTCTGCAGAACTGCTGCCGAGCCATTCTGTCCCTAGTCTGTAGCGGTGCATTGGGTTCTTCCGTCCTAAGTGCAGGACTCTGCACTTGTCCTTGTTGAACCTCATCAGATTTCTTTTGGTCCAATCCTCTAATTTGTCTAGGGCCCTCTGTATCCTATCCCTACCCTCCAGCATATCTACCTCTCCTCCCAGTTTAGTGTCATCTGCAAACTTGCTGAGGGTGCAACCCACACCATCCTCCAGATCATTTATGAAGATATTGAACAAAACCGGCCTGAAGACCGACCCTTGGGGCACTCCATTTGATACCAGCTGCCAACTAGACATGGAGCCATTGATCACTACCCGTTGAGCCCAACAATCTAGCCAACTTTCTATCCACCTTATAGTCCATTCATCCAGCCCATACTTCTTTAACTTACTGGCAAGAATCCTGTGGGATACCGTGTCAAAAGCTTTGCTAATGTCAAGGAATAACATGTCCACTGCTTTCCCCTCATCCACAGAGCCAGTTATCTCGTCATAGAAGGCAATTAGATTAGTCAGGCATGACTTGCCCTTGGTGAATCCATGCTGACTATTCCTGATCACTTTCCTCTCCTCTAAGTGCTTCAGAATTGATTCCTTGAGGACCTGCTCCATGATTTTTCCAGGGACTGAGGTGAGGCTGACTGGCCTGTAATTTCCAGGATCCTCCTCCTTCCCTTTTTTGAAGATGGGCACTGCATTAGCCTTTTTCCAGTCATCTGGGACTTCCCCCGATCGCCATGAATTTTCAAAGATGATGTGTCCTTGATGATGAGCAAACAGTGATTCATGATACCACTCAGCTGGCACCAAGACAAGGGCAAAGAAAATAGACAATGCCTAAGCAAGTTATCCCGTGAGTATGCTAAAGAAAATGATTGTATTATATGGAAACCATTATAAGGAAAACTAGAATCATTGAAAAGATCAGCCCAACTGGGCAGTCCCAAAAAGTAACAAACCAGCTAAGTTGTGGCTGAGAGCTATGGATCCACTCAAGAAGAAAAGGAACCCTGCACGGGAATGCAAGGACCTTTCCAAATTGTGTCCTTTCCACCTCTGTTCCCCTACTCTGAACCCCCACAGAGAGCGAGCAGAATGAGAATCCTTGGGCTAAGGGAATGAAAGGACCCTGCAAGGATAGTGCACCTATATCCACTTCCTCCCCTGCAAAAATAGAAAGGCTGTGGCCACATGCCACAATCCAGTCCAAAGAACATAAGCAGATAACACCCTGTTTTACACTAGTCACAATTCTCCAGACTTCTGGTCACTCAAACTTACCCCCATAAAGCTAGTGGCACAGAAGCCAGCTGTAGTCTGTGACTCTCTTGTGAGGACAAGCAGTTTGGATCCTTTCTTTGGCTTTTTAAAAAATAATGAAACAAGGGATGACATGTTTCAGAGTAACAGCCATGTTAGTCTGTATTCGCAAAAAGAAAAGGAGTACTTGTGGCACCTTAGAGACTAACCAATTTATTTGAGCATAAGCTTTCGTGAGCTACAGCTCACATGACATGTTTCTCTTGCTGGGAGCCTTCTTCTCTTTCACTCAAACCTATTTCCCCCAACTTGAACTCCCATATACAAGTATAGGGCAGTAGTCCCAGATTCTGACCTTGGAAAAGGGATATTGTAGAATGCCCTAATTCTGTATTCCCCAGCCATAGAAAAAGACACATTTCCCTCCTGTCATAAATATAAAGGGAAGGGTAAACCCCTTTAACATCCCTCCTGGCCAGAGGAAAAATCCTCTCACATGTAAAGGGTTAAGAAGCTAAAGGTAACCTCAATGGCATCTGACCAAAATGACCAATGAGGAGACAAGATACTTTCAAAAGCTGGGAGAAGGGAGAGAAACAAAGGGTCTGGGTCTGTCTGTATGCTGCTTTTGCCGGGGATAGACCAGGAATGGAGTCTTAGAACTTTAGTAAGTAATCTAGCTAGGTATGTGTTAGATTATGATTTCTTTAAATGGCTGAGAAAAGAACTGTGCTGAATAGAATGACTATTCCTGTCTGTGTGTCCTTTTTGTAACTTAAGGTTTTGCCTAGAGGGATTCTCTATGTTTTGAATCTAATTACCCTGTAAGGTATCTACCATCCTGATTTTACAGAGGTGATTTCTTTACTTCTATTAAAAGTCTTCTTGTAAGAAAACTGAATGCTTTTTCATTGTTCTCAGATCCAAGGGTTTGGGTCTGTGGTCACCTATGCAAATTGGTGAGGATTTTTACCAAACCTTCCCCAGTGGGGTGCAAGGGTTGGGAGGATTTTGGGGGGAAAGACGTGTCCAAACTACGTTTCCCAGTAAACCCAGTTAGAGTTTGGTGGTGGCAGTGGAGATCCAGGGACAAAGGATAACATTAATTTGAACCGTGGGGAAGTTTTAACCTAAGCTGGTGAAAGTAAGCTTAGGAGGTTTTCATGCAGATCCCCACATCTGTACCCTAGAGTTCAGAGTGGGGGAGGAACCTTAACACCTCCTAAGAATGAGCCAGTAGAAATAAGCAGAATATCCTAATGGTATCAATCAACTGACTGCAAATGGGTAAGAAAGTTCAACTAAGAACATTCACAGCCTTTTAAAAACAGCTAGAGGTTATCCTATACCTAGTTAAACAATCTGCAGGTTTGGAGGTATCCTGTATTCTTGCATGTAGTGGAGATCACATCTGTTATATCTGTCACTTCATCCACTGCTCCACTGGGCAGTAAAGGGTTTAGAGGAGACTATATAACCATTTGCATTTTTAAAAAGAAAAATGCCTCATCTTTAAACATATTCAGCCATCAAAATTCATACATGCCACTTATCTATTATAAAACAGAATAATTCCTTGAGAGATCATGCAGGATGTTTTCATTGATTAAAAGAATTACAGAAATGAAGTGGTAATGACATTAACACTCAAGAGGAATATAAAGCAATGTTTAGTTAGAGCTAACATGGGACAGCCAGAGAGGTAAGGATCAATGAACGAATAGAAGTGAAAGGAGTGATGCTTCCAGTGTCTGGAGAGGGACAGAAGCCTCACTGCAGAACTTCATGTGTTGTGCTGTTTGTTCGTTTAATTTTCCCCACCCCAGCTAGTTATGGCTGATTCTTTTAGTACACAGTAGCATAATATTTACAATGCCTGCTAGACTAGATATAAGCATCATTGTAGGCTGTGCAACATCCAATGGACTTTTAATTCCCCCGGTGAATTTTCCTCAATTGAAAATTTTTGTTCGGACAGTAGTTGCTATTTAAGACAACATTTGTCACGGAGACATAGGACTCGAAGGGACCTCCTGAGTCTTGAGTCCAGTCCCCGCTATCACAAGCAATCCTATAATCCCATTCATAAACATATCACAGTCCACTGCAGAACTAGCTAGGTTTTTTGCCCCTACTACTATTGTAATGCTGTTCCAGAACCTCACTCCTCTGATGATTAGAAACTTTCTTTTAATTCCTGGCTGAATTTGTTCATGACCAGTTGTACCCATTTGTTCATGTGCCAACATTGGCCTTTAGCTTAAATAGCTCATCTCCCTCCCTGGTGTTTACTTCCCTCACGTATTCATAGAGAGCAATCATATTCCCTCTCAGCCTTCAATTTGCTAGGCTAAATAAGCCAATCTCTTTCAATCTCCTCCCATAAGACAGGCTCTCCACTCCTGTGATCATCCTAGCAGCTCTTCTCTGCACCTGTTCCAATTTAAATTCCTCTTTCTGCAACATGGGTGGTGAGAACTGTACATAGTATTCTAGATGAGGTCTTATCAGTGCCTTGTACAATGGAATTAATATTTCCCTATCTTTAGTGGAAATACCTCACCTGATACATCCTAGGATTGCATTTTCTTCCGTCCCCCAGCCCCAGTTGTGTTATACTGGTGACTCATACTCATTCTGTGATTGACTAATACACAGAGGTTTCTCTCCTCCTCTCATTTTCAACTGCTGAATCCCTAATTTATAGCAGATGTTCTCGCTGTTAGTGCCCAAGTGAATGACTTGCACTTTGTATTTTTAAATTTCATCTGATTTTTATCACTCCAGTCCAACTGGTCATCCAGTTCTCTTTTCAGCATAACCATTTCCAATCTTCCCATTAGCCATTTCCTTACACACCTTATAATTCTTGTATTAATCCCCAGCTTCCCTCATTTAATTAACATTTCCCATGTGGTACTGTATTAAATGGGTTTCTCAAATCCAGAGAGGTTAGATCTCCCACATTTCCCTTGTCTTAAAGAAAACCATCTATTTTATCAACAAATTGGTATCAGTTAGCTAAGACAATCTACCTTTGGTAAACCCATGCTGTATTTTCTTTTTACTTCCACTTCTTTAATTATTCTTTTCATCAAACAATTTGTTCTTTCATACTACTGAGGTCTGACTAAGTGCTCTGTCATTGCCCAGATCACTCCCCGCCCTCAGTATTCCAGTAGTGGTCACACCAGTGCCTAATATAGTGGCAAAATACCCTCTCTACTCCTACTTGAGAGTCCCCTGTTTATGCATTCCAGGATCACATTTGGTCTTTTGGCCACAGAGTCAGACTGCTAACTCATGTTCAGCTGATTATCCTTCCCCATCTTAAATCCTTTTCAGAGTCACTGCTTCCCAGGATAGAGTCTGGCATCCTACAAGTATGGTCTATGTTCTTTGTTCCCAGATAAAACACATACTTTTTGCTTGCACCCAGTTTACCAAGCGATCCAGATTGCTCTGAATCAGTGACCTGTCCTCTTCATTATTTACCACTCCCCCAGTTTTTGTGTTATCTGCAAACTTTATCAGTGATGATTTTATGTTTTCTTCCAGGTCACTGATAAAAATGTTAAATAGAGGAGGGCCAAGAACTGAGGCCTGTGGGACCCCACTGGAAACATACCCACTCGATGATGATTCCCCATTTACACTTACATTTTGAAACCTATCAGCTAAAGAGTTTTTAATCCATGTAAATGTAATGTGAGCCATGTTAATTTTATATCATTCTAGTTTTCTAATCAGAGAATCCACAACACTAACATCATGCTCTTGAAGTTGTAAATCTTATCCTCTACCCGCCCGGCAATTCTTATCTTTGACTTCACTTACAACGTTATGTCTCCAGTTACATTGGAAGCTCTTTAGACTACGTCTGTAAAGTGCCCAGCACACTGAGTGATTATCATTGTGGTTTACTGTCCACAAGATCACATGCTATTTAAGGCCCACCATGGAGAAAGGCATGAAGACAAAATAGGAGAAGGATATGAAGCAAAATGACTAGAGAGTGGGACTAGAAGGGCTATGAGAAGAGATAAGTGCAGAGCTGAGGACAATGTTGTGCATTGCTTTGTAAGACACCATAGAGGATGAAAAGTCTGAACCTGATTTGGAAAGCTAGTGGAAGCCAGAGCAAGAAACAAGATGTAATCTGTGACTGAGGAACACAATGTCATCTGCATGAGGAAGATGATTTTGGCAGCAGCATTTGGGAGGTACTGACAGGGGGAATGAAGTCTGAGGAAAGGAAGTCAGAGAGGAGGGCTGCAAGAATTAGGGCAGGGGCCAAAGACGAAGCCAAGGCAGGCAGTGGGAGTGGAGAGAAAAGTGCATATTTCAAGATGAAGTACTAATTTTAGATTTCACTGACATTTAATCCAAAAATCCCTGCAGAGGAAACTAGGAAACTGTATTTTCATTTAACCCACTGGGCAGAGAAAGGAATTTAGATGATCTGCTACCTGATTGATAGAAGGATTTTGGCTTCATTCAGAATTTGAAGGAGATATTTGGCACCCTGTACAAGCTTCTGACTTTCTTTTGCTTCTCACAAGTAAGCAAGCACTATGTTCCACTCTGAATCATGAATAATTCCTTCATCTCTCTACTAGAATTTCCTGTAGACTAAAAACTACAATTTTTTCTTTGTAAATTATTAACCAAAACCTGCATATTATTACAGGGACAAGGAACCGACTGTAGATATTTTTCATAGAAAGATTTCAAGCTGTTTGGATAGTAACAGCACATCTTGCTAAGACAGATTTTGAGAGAGAAAGAGAGAGAGAAATGTTTATTCATCATCAGGCCATTGACATATGCCAAATATTCACCAATGTACAAAGGGAGTATTGGTCTCCCCTCCATATATGAATAAACCGTAGTGCTAGCTGAAGCTCTGCAGGCATCAAAAGGAGAAAGGAACCATTTAAAAGTATGGCCTAACTGTGGAGATCACTGATGTGCTTGCTGCATATGTTGGGACTGTTCTCTGTGTTTGAGGTTTTGGATGCTGGGCTGATCAAGGAAAGGAGGCTTCAGTGTTCTCAACACTTAGGGCTGGGGAGGCAGAATGTAAAGTCAGGACGTAGACAAAGATAATTTTATAGTACAGGCCCTAGGGTGTCAGCTGTGTTTAGCTGTGCTCCAATTCTGAGTTAGCTACATTTAATTGTGTGGTGTCATTTTATCCTGGCTCACTGGCAGGATCCGGTCTCTGTTGCTTTACCTAGCATGTACAAATGTGCACGTACAAACACTCCTCTGCCTACAGCCTGGTTTCTTGACAGGGTAATCAGACAAGAGGGCATCACAGAAGATAGTGGACTTGTGCATAAGGCCAGAAAATAGCATTTACATAGCTGCAGCAGAAAGGGTAATTCTCCTCAGAGGAATAAGCTGTCACTGTCACTGTGAAGCTTAGTAGGTCTGCAGGCTTTACAGCCCCGGAAGGACTTTCAGGCTGGATAATATAGTTTCATGATAAAAAGTATACAAAAAATATAAAAGTCTTGAGGTGAATTAGAAAAAGAGGAAAATTTTTTACTATGGATCTTAATTCAAATACAGGAGAAGACTAC
Organism: Caretta caretta; assembly: GCF_965140235.1. NCBI lineage: Eukaryota > Metazoa > Chordata > Testudines > Cheloniidae > Caretta > Caretta caretta. The sequence goes on along the minus strand of NC_134208.1, from coordinate 61,767,698 downwards.
AGAGGTGAAATATTCTCTCAACAGGAGATGCACTTTGAACTACAGTGGTGCATTCCAACTTCTTATGTTCCAAAACTCCCCCAGCAAGGATGTTAACTTAGGAGCATTATGAACTAGATCAACTGGGGTAAATCAGTAGTAGCTCCATTACTTCACCAGAGCTATCGCTGATTTACATAAACTGAGGATTTGTACCTCTCTCCTCTCTGTCTCTGATCAATCGGAATCGGCCTTTAGAGACAACACTTTCATACACAAGAGAGCTTTAGAGGGTGAAAATATTCTCCAAAGTGATCCTGAAATGAAAAACTATTTATTGTTGCACAAGCAGCTGTAGATTGGCCTGTTCAGCTCTAATTTGAACATTGGTGAGCACCGAGTACTTTCAACACTTCATGTCTATCTAGAATTCAACAGCAGCTCAACTGCACACCAGAATGTCAGCCCTAGAGGCAAAGTATAAAAGACAACTATGCTCTACCTCAACTGGCTGGGAATGCATCTGGAAATTACACACAGCACTCTTCCAGCCTACATATAGCTTTACCAGTCACTTATTTCAGTTTAAATTTCACTGGGACCTGCTGTTTCCTTCTCACACCCTTGTGCCTTCTAGCTTGCCAGCTTGACTTGGCCATTATCTCCTGCAGTAGAAGGGCTGACACAGTAGTAACAAGATTAGCACTGTCTGATTAGAATATAACAACTGTCGACAAAGGATCATTTCACTTGTCAGTGGAATATAATTTAAAACAAAATGAATAATATATTCAGTAGGATACAATAAAAATGTTCCCTGCACAATATTAATAGATTCTTTTCACACAGACATGCTATTAAGTGAACCTATTAATTTATTACAAAATTACTTTTCTAAAGCTGGTCCTTCACATTGTACAAGTGATGTACAACTGAAATAAATTAGTACAGGGGAAAAAAAGATGACAGCACACACATCTATCCAGGCATCTCCAGGTTAAATATAGTTCTTCTGACATCTGGAATGCAAACATATTGTCAGAAGAGGAAAGAGAAGAAAAGCACTCTATTAAAGCACTTTTACCAAATCCTTAAATGGACATGTGCATATTTATGTGAGACAAGATCATTCTAAGTAAATTGCTGGGGATTGTGAATTATGGCACATGCCATTTTTCCAAGTTAGATTAGATCACTGGCTGATGTGAGCAATATTTATTTTGACTTAACATAAAATCAAAATGTAAAAGTAAAGTACTAGCGTTTGACCGTGATCCTATTGAAGGTTGTCACACTGTCTGGAGTGGCTCACAACTGTGAGTGCCTACCTCAGGGCAGATTGTCAGAAACACAGAGAAAATACCATAATTAGATTTCACCAAGCCAGTGACAAATGTGAACTCCTGGATCACTATACCAGTCTTACTATGGAGTCATACACAGTCCCCATAGAATCTCCAGTCTATCTTGCCATCCAGACAAACTGGACTATGTGATAAAAGGTCACTTAAACCAAAATCAGACCACATCAGGTTGCTTCCAGACCCAAGAGACCAGTCATTTCCCCAAACCAACTGGTACTCTAGATCTTACACCAAAGACAATGTTGGCAACCAATTCTATAGTAAACTAACTAAAGGTTTATTAGATAAGAAAAGAATATAAGAGTTATTGAGAGGTTCAAGCAGGTAAAATATATGCACAGGTGAGTCACAGTTTGTCATTCCAGATGGTGGCAGTGGTGTAATAAACTGCCAGTTTCCCAAAAGTCTTTTCAGGGTACCTACATTTATCCTGGGGACCTCTGCTTTGGATCTGGTACATTTCCCTGTAAGAGTCCAAACAGTCCAGAGATGTAGGATCTTTCCTTGAACCCATACTTATAGCTTCTTCTCACAGAAAACAAGCGTACAGTGTCACTACCTATGTGCACTTTTCCTTTGATGACAAGAATGAGGAATGCATTGTGACCTCCGATCATCGCACACAATGACCACTTGCTTTGAAATTAACACTTTTCTGTTAAAGTCCTTTATTTAAACAAGGCTTCTTTCTTGTTTGATGGCTTGTTTGTTGGGTTATTTAATTACAGGTGTACACACAAAGTAAATGTCTGCTCCTACATTATAATGGGATACAGATAAGTGAAAACAATGCAAGTAACAACCCACTAGTTTTCATGAAGTTTAAACACCAAATACACTCTTATACATTTAACAATCACTTTGATCTACACTAATACACAAGTGAATTGGCCGGGGGACTCTGACATGAGCTGACACCTGCTCTGCCACCATCACAAAGGTAATGGGAAAACTACAGTTGACTTCAATGGAGTATTATCAAGCCCCTTAATGCTTACTGTAAATTACTAACGGGGGTTTCTAAATATCATATCTTCAGAAAGGAGGACAGGCCAAAGGATTTGAAATCTTAACGTTTCTGAGTTGCACTCATCTAGCTCCATAATTCCATGAGGCTTCATTTCCTTTGAAAATAATTTCAATAAAAGTTCTGTATGCAGCAAACTGGTAAGATCCAACTCTACATGCTATGCTTATAGGAATTACTTCACTCACTTTTGAAACCATTTTTAATTTAGAATTCTGATAACAAGAAAACCAGAATTGGCTCACCTTTTAAATGCAAAAATACTAAGCTTTAGAGAGAAATAAAAAGTGCTCAGAGTTTGCTTGCAATCTTGGCATTTTCAATGCCAACAAGACAGAAATTAACATTTAGTTAACTGCCCCCTCCCCCAGCATACTATGATTTCGATCATTTTTAACTGTGTCAAAATAATGTAAATGTTTATCATTTGGGGGACCACACAGATGGGCCACATTCTGCATCAATTACACCAGTATAAATCTGAGGTAATATGACTGAAACCAGTAGAGTAACTCTGGACTTATACCAGTGCAATTGAGCCAAATTGAGCAGAACGGGGGCAGGAGAAAGGGATGGAATGGGGTGGGGCCATGGGTAGAACAGGGGAGGGGCAGCAGGGGAAGGGGCAGAATGGGGTGGGGCTGTGGGTGAGTCTGCAGGCAGAAAGGGTAGGGCAAGACCAGGGTTCCAGTGCTGGGCCCCCCCCCCCACTTCCTCTGGCCTAGGGCCCCAGGAGACCTTAATCCTTCTCTGACCCTAAGCCCTGTCTCTCTCATGGAGATAGGTGACTAAATCCAGGTTGCAAGCAGGTGTCTATCTCCTCTAGTGATTCGTGAACCAGGGCAACCTAGACACTCAATCCACTCAACTCTGTGTGGGGTCTGATCTGATAGGTGTGCTACCTAATGCCGATAAAACCGACAGTGAGGGGGAGAGAGGACTTCCCCTTATTACCGTTAGCTCAGTGGTTAGGGTACGTACCTGTTCAATTCCTCCCTCTGCCTGAGGAGAAGGGATTTGAACAGGGATCTGCCACCTCTATGGTGAGTGCTCTCACCACTGAGCTGTGAGATATTCTGATATGCATCTCCCTCGTTCTGTACTGTTGAAGTTGTTCCGATTGAAATAAATAATTGAATAATTAAATATTAATTGGGCCAAGATAGTGAAATTCACTCTACAACACAGTGGTTAGAGCACATATCTGAGAGGTGGCAGATCCCCATTCAGATCTCTTCTCCTCACCAGGAAAAGATGGGGACTTGAACCAGATGAGTACTCTAAACACTGGCTAAAGGTAATAAAGGGGAGGGCTTTCTCCGCCACCCCCCTGTGTTTTGTGTGGAATTATGGGGCTTCTGAGCCTACCGGATTGGGCCCTGCATCTGAATTAGGCAGAGGAGCGCCTATCTTTCCCTGGTTTGTGGATCACTTTGGGGCTTAGGTGGGAGAGAAGCACCCAGACACCTACAGTGAGGCAGCAATGCTCATGCTCAGAGGCAGGAACATAGGCACATAGGGAACTTTTACTGCAAAAACGTAGATGTCAAGTAAGTTTAGGCACGTACAGGGTTAGGTGGGAGCGGAGCAGAAGTTTTGTTACAGTGGTGTCAAAAGGACTTGGGCACCCAAGTATCTTTGGGGAACCAGGCCTAAGAGCTTCCAGTTCTTTAACTGGCATGTGTGCTAGGCACTGATGCCAACACAGGAAAAGCAGAAAAAGAACTCCACTGACTCACTGTTTCCTAAAGTCAGTTGAAGTTCAGTGCTTTGAGGCTGAAAACTGGAAGCCATTTTGGGCTATAAGAATATTGGACTGTTACATTGTACAAATTACAAAAAACATCTAACACATCTTTGCTTTAAGATTGGTAGCCAAAACAGAAAATCAAGTACACAATCCCATGCAATTTCAGGAGACAGTCTCCAGTGTAAGGAAATCATTGCCTGCTGTTTCTTGGAGATTAAGGAGTGGGAAAGAGAGAACCAAAAAACCACCACACCAAACACCTCAAAACTCTCTGCTCTTGGTTCTACTCATGCAAACCGACTGACTTCAATGCACAGATGCACAAGAAGGCAGAATTTAACCCAGTGAATACTCTCTGTTATTCAAATTCTCACCTGACTTACACAGGTGCAACAATATTGACTTTAGATGAAAGTCTGGCTGTTTAAACTTGACAGTTACTGTATAATATGGGTATATTTAGAGCTCTGTAGTCTTGACAAATTATTTCAGCTGGGTAAAGTGAGAAAATGGTTTCGACATAAACCCTAAATTTCTGACTTCCAGATACTGAGACGGGGTGACAGGGGACGGATCACTGGGAATTGCTCAGTTCTGTTCACTCCCTCTGAAGCATCTGGCACAGCCACTGTTGGAAGACAGGATATTGGGCTAGATAGACCATTGGTCTGACTCAGTATAGCTGTTCTTGTGTTCTACATATTTTTCCATTCTTAAAATATAAGACAGTTCATCAAAGTAGTTGCTGCCATCTAAGGCATTTATTAATTACCAAAGAGATTAAATTACTTCCTAAAACCTATTATAGATTCCCCTTATTACTAAGGAATTTCATCTGCATGATTTATGGTTTTATTATGCAAAGGTAATCACTTACTTATAGTGAATGGAAGTAATAGATTAAGGTTGCTACCGAATGATGCTGAAATGAATCGACTTAAATATATGGGTTTGAACTTGAAGTGGCTTCTAAAAAGTATAGTAGGAAAAAATCCAATTTTGCTTTTGCTATTTCAGCAGATGGTAATTTTCTGGAAGGAATAGCTCCATATAGTAAAGGACAGGGTACTTTTTCTCATGTAAATGTACTTCATTCTTCCTAGAAATGTGCAATAAAAATGATTAGAGGCAAGGAAAGACTTCCATGTGAGAAGATACCACAAAAATAGAGACTGTTTAGTTTATGAAGGAAATAGGGCTGTCAATTAATTGCAGTTAACTCATGCGATTAACGAAAAAAAATTAATTGCCATTAATCGCACTTATAACAATAGAATACCAATTGAAATGTATTATATATTTTTGGATGCTTTTCTACATTTTCAATATTGATTTCAATTACAACACAGAATACAAAGTGCACAGTGCTCACTTTATATTATTTTTTATTACAAATATATGCACTGTAAAAATGATAAACAAAATAAATACTATTTTTCAATTTACCTCATACTAGTATTATAGTGTAATCTCTTTATCATGAAAGTGTAACTTACAAGTGCAGATTTTTTGTTTGTTATATAACTGCACTCAAAAACAAAACAGTGTAAAACTTTAGAGCCTACAAGTCCACTCAGTCCTACTTCTTATTCTGCCAATCGCTAAGACAAACAAGTTTCTTTACATTGACAGGAGATACTGCTGCCTGGTTTTTATTTACAATGTCACCTGAAAGTGAGAACAGGCATTTGCATGGCACTTTTGTAGCTGACGTTGCAAGGTATTTACATGCCAGATATGCTAAACATTCGTATGTCCCTTCATGCTTCGGCCACCATTCCAGAGGACATGCTTCTATGCTGATCATGCTTGTTAAAAAAATAATGCATCAATTAAATTTGTGACTGTACTCCTTGGGGGGAGAATTGTATGTCTCCTGCTCTATTTTACGCATATTCTGCATATATTTTATGTTATAGCAGTCTTGGATGATGACCCAGCACATGTTCGTTTTAAGAACACTTTCACAACAAAGAAGGTACCAATGTAAGATTTCTAAAAATAGCTACAGCACTCGACCCAAGGTTTAAGAATCTGAAGTGCCGTCCAAAATCTGAGAGGGACGAGGGGTGGAGCATTCTTTAAATCTTAAAAGAGCAACACTCGGAGGCGGAAACTACAGAACTCAAACCACCAAAAAAGAAAATCAACCTTCTGCTGGTGGCACCTGACTCACATGATGAAAATGAACATGCGTCACTCCGCACTGCTCTGGATTATTATCAAGCAGAACCCATCATTTGCATGTAAGCATGTCCTCTGGAATGGTGGTTGAAGCATGAAGGGACATATGAATCTTTTAGAGCATCTGGCACCTAAATATCTTGCAACAGCTACAACAGTGCCATTCAAAAGCCTGTTCTCACTTTCAGGTGACATTGTAAACAAGAAGCAGGAAGCATTATCTCCTGCAAATTGTAACCATCCTTGCTTGTCTGAGTGATTGACTGACCAAGAAGTAGGACTGAGTGGACTTGTAGGCTCTGAAGTTTTACATTGTTTTATTTTTGAGTGCAGGTTTTTTTTGTACATAATTCTACATTTGTAAGTTCGACTTTCATGATAAAGAGATTGCACTACAGTACTTGTATGAGGTGAACTGAAAAATACAATGTTTTTGTTTTTTACAGTGCAAATATTTGTAATCAAAAATAAATATAAAGTGATCACTGTACACTTTGTATTCTGCATTGTAATTGAAATTAATGTATTTGAAAATGTAGTAAACATCCAAAAATATTTAAAATAAATGGTAGTCTATTGTTGTTTAACAGCGCGATTAATCACGATTAATTTTTTTTAAAAATCGCTTGACAGCCCTAAAAGGAAACAAATAAGAGGGAACAGGATACAGCTATATAAAACACTCAGAGAAAGTCAGTTCAGCACGGGGACTTATGCCCACTCATAATACAACAGCAAGATGACTGCTAATAAAAATGAAAGGTAATATATTTAAAACAGATAAAAGGGTTTTTCCCCAACACTCCCCATGCACCAGATACTTTCAGTAGCATGCAGGTGGTTATTTACATGTGTCCACAGTAAAAGCAAAAATTTATTAATCCCCATCTCCTAAAAGATTCAAGTCTCTCTGAATCTGGTAGCATCACTGTGTATTACATCTCAGTTGACTCTAACAGTATATCTTATATTTGACATGCTCATCCAGGTCATCGAATAGGATATATCCTATTGGATATATCATGTAACATCTCTAAAGAACTCCCACTAACTAACGAACTCACAGGAAACTGGCTGATCTTCACATATTGACCATTTTTGTAGAGTATGGGTCTTACGCCAGGAAGATTTCTGGCTCTTGGGAGGTCAAGATTCTTGGGAGAAGAGCATGTGAGAAGAATAAGATGAGGTTGGCAGACAAAGGATGTGAGGAATAGAGAAAACATGAGCCACAAAAAGAAGGGATTGGAGTCAGCACAAGCTGTCACAGACAGCAGGGTTAAGGGAGAGGGATTATTTTACTCCAGGAGGGAGCAAGCAGGAAGGAAGAGTTAGAGGCTCCTGCTGGGGGGAAGGGGATATGAAAGATATTGTGGAAACTAGTTTAGCCCCCATTAGGCCCTCAGTTTAGAGGGCTTGGAATTAGCACTGTAAAGATTACGTGAGGTTTCCTTCTGTGAAATCTTCCTTGCCTAATGAGTTATGCCCTTCGAAGTGTTCAATCCTACCAAAATTGTTCCCCAAAACTGATTCTATTCTTATGCCTTTACAATGGTGGGAGAAGCAAAATCAGTTTACTAAATCAGCGATATCCTTGTCCTAGGACTCCAGTTCTCCCATTATCTTTTTAGTGCACCAATTTTCCTTATCATCACTTCAGTCTTTTTGAATAAACTTTTATTGTTAGTTTAGGGTATTTTTTGTAGTTTAAACAGTAAATATGTATATATTTGCTCCTAAAAAGAAAAGGAGTACTTGTGGCACCTTAGAGACTAACCAATTTATTTGAGCATAAGCTTTCATGAGCTACAGCTCACTTCATCAGATGCATATTGTGGAAAACAGAGAAGATGCTTTTATACACACAGACCATGAAAAAATGGGTGTTTATCACTACAAAAGGTTTTCTCTCCCCCACCCCACTCTCCTGCTGGTAATAGCTTATCTAAAGTGATCACTCTCCTTACAATGTGTATGATAATCAAGGTGGGCCTTCTCCCCACCCCCATCCCCCAAACCCACTCTCCTGTTGGTAATAGCTTGTATAAGGTGATCACTCTCCTTACAATGTGTATGATAATCAAAGTGGGCCATTTCCAGCACAATGTATACCTTCAAATCAGTGGCACTGCTATGGGTACCCGCATGGCCCCACAGTATGCCAACATTTTTATGGATGACTTAGAACAACGCTTCCTCAGCTCTCATCCCCTAACGCCCCTACTCTAATCCTTTTCTTTTTGCGAATACAGACTAACACGGCTGTTACTCTGAAACCTGTCATATTTGCTCCTAGTTATCCTTCTAACTTGCATCACTTCATATTTACAGATCATTTAATTCTTCTCCATACTAAAGTGCTTGTCTTTCTGAAAGTTCTCCACCTATTGTTTTCATATAGAGATGGTTTATTTTAATTACAGTATCTTCAATATTTGTAATATTATCTGCAGACTTCTTATGTTTGTAGGAACCCACTTAAATTTCCTTAGTGAATTAGATATTTTCCCAAAGACAGATGTCCTGAGTCAGATGTCCTGAGTAACAAAATTATTTGTGTTTATTTCTCTAGACCAAAACCTTTAAAGACTAAAGGTCACTATACAAATTGTTCCAGAGCCACTACCTTCCAACACTTTATGAACGGCATCTTCAGGGATATTCTTGATCAGTTAGTGGTCATCTATCTAGACAACATTCTCATCTTCTCTGAGAACCAGAGCTCCATGACCACCACATACCTATTATTCTAGATTGGTTTTGCTAGGATCAACTTTATGTCTAGCCCAAAAAGTGAGACTTTGACATGGACACAGTGGAGTTCCTGAGTTACATCACTTCCCCGGCAGGGCTCACCATGGGCCCCTGCAAGGTAGTGGCAATCACAGCATGGAAGGCGCTCTCAGATATGCATGGGGTATGGCAATTCCTGTGCTCTGCAAATGTTTACAAGTGATTCTTGAAGACTTTTCCAGCCTGGTTGCCCCCTTAAAGTCCCTCCTCAAGAAGGGGGTCAGATTCGCCTGGTCTGCCAGTGTGCAGGCTGCATTCAATGACCTGAAAAGAACCTTCACATCTGCCCCCCATCCTAGTCCACTCAGACACACTGAGGCCTTCATCATTGAAACTGATGCTTCAGACGTTTCAGCAGGCTCAGTCCTTTACCAGCTTGCAGGTCTCACCCAGTTACTTTTTCTCCCAGAAACGGACTCCAGTGAAGCAAAACTTGGACAAGGAACTTTTGGTAGCAGATCTCTATTCAATCCTTACTCATCAGGCAGAGAGGAGGGACTGGAACTGGGCCAATTCTTTTTTCTTTTTTTCTCTCTCTTTTTTATTTGCAATTTCAACAATTAATATAGATTTTTATTTTTAAAATTTTGTAATTACTTTTAACTACTTTTATTTTTACAGTTGCGGGAAATTAAGGAGGGGATAAGGTTGGGGTTAGGGTTAGAGCAGTGCTGACAGTGGGGCTGCAGGGGGCTAACAGCATGTTCTGAATCCTGACTCTGGTTCTAACCTTATGGCATGGCTCTTAGATCCTGACTCCGGCTTCATCCTTGGACTGGTACCTGCTTCTTGGAACTATGCTCACCAGTGCTCCAAACTGCCACCACAACCACCAGTCAAAGTCCTGTTCCACCCATTAGGTAGGACACCCACACCCTCTACTGCTCATGATCAGAGATTATGCTGGGCCTAACCTAGTAAGACTAGTGTCATGAACAAGCACTGTATCATTTAGGGATTTATTTAGGGATAAATCTTGCAAGAGAGAGTAATCGTAAGGAAATCTAGTTCCCTAAAAAAGATAACGGGAAACTAAAGTTATAGGATAGAGCAGATTTAATACAATGATTTCGCTTCTCCCTCCACTGCAAGAGCATAAGAATGGAGAGCTTTTATAAAATTCTTAAACACAAATCAGAAAGTGAAATTATAAAATATAATAATAATTAAAAAATCCCAGAAGTTTTCTAGGAAGACATCATGACATTTGCAATTTAATTATACGCCATGCAGGCAGTATGACTAGTGATACCAGCTGTATTTTAATATCTGGTGATTAATGTCACCCATTCTTCTACTTAACAAAGATGCATCAATCTCCTTATTTACCGTATGACAATATCTGTTTGTGGCAGATGCATCTTCTTAATAGCACCAATGTTGACATCTTGCAATATCACAGAAAGATCTGACAATCTGAAAAAAATCTCCATAAGGTCATTTAGGTCCTCTTTCACCTGGCAAATTAATGGAGCACCTTTAGAAAAAGATAATTCCCTCCACAACAGATTAGGTGGTTTGTTGAAAGACATGAACTCTGCATTGTCAAGGTTCCTTCCCCACTCTGAACTCAAGGGTACAGATGTGGGGACCTGCATGACAGACCCCCTACGCTTATTCTTACCAGCTTAAGTTAAAAACTTCCCCAAGGTACAAACTTTGCCTTGTCCTTGAACAGTATGCTGCCACCACAAAGCATTTTAAACAAAGAATGGGGAAAGAGACCATTTGGAGACGTCTTCCCCCAAAATATCCCCCCAAGCCCTACACCCCCTTTCCTGGGGAAGGCTTGATAATAATCCTCACCAACTGGTACAGGTGAACACAGACCCAAACCCTTGAATCTTAAGAACAATGAAAAATCAATCAGGTTCTTAAAAGAAGAATTTTAGTTAAAGAAAAGGTAAAAGAATCACCTCTGTAAAATCAGGATGGTAAATACCTTACAGGGTAATCAGATTAAAAACATAGAGAATCCCTCTAGGCAAAACCTTAAGTTATAAAAAGACACAAAAACAGGTATATACATTCCCTCCAGCACAGCTTATTTTACCAGCCATTAAACAAAAGAAAATCTAATGCATTTTCTAGCTAGATTACTTACTAACTTTACAGGAGTTGGAAGGCTTGCATTTCTGATCTGTTCCCGGCAAAAGAATCAGACAGACAGACAAAACCCTTTGTTCCCCACCCCTCCAGATTTGAAAGTATCTTGTCCCCTCATTGGTCATTTTGGGTCAGGTGCCACTGAGGTTATCTTAGCTTCTTAACCCTTTACAGGTGAAAGGGTTTTGCCTATGGCCAGAAGGGATTTTATAGCACTGTTTACAGAAAGGTGGTTACCCTTCCCTTTATATTTATGACATGCATCTCAGTGAAAATTAGAATAAGGTGATCCCCCCACACATACTCACTCCTTCCTTGCCATGCCAGAACACTAAATACTAATGCAAATCAAAACTTTTAATGTCGTGAGTCAGTGTTTGTGTGCCCATTGGTTAATGCATCCCTTATAACCTACATAAGCTTTGCATGAAAGGAAGCCTTGATGTTGCTGCTAATACTACCAGAAATTAGAATCTATTATATGATGTATGAGTAGTGCGTTTTTTCAAACTTAAAATTTCTGTTCACATCTAAAGCAAAGATTGACATTTTAGCTTAAAAATACACTGATCATACTGTATTTATTTATTCTGTGCTCTGGATCTTGCACATACTAGGCTACATGAAAGTAAGATTTTGTCTGTAAGAACAGGCCGTAGCTCTGTGGCACAAACCTTCACCATTTCTACCTAAACACCTGTAGTTAATTAATAGTAAAAGGGTCACTCTAATTTTTAAAGATCATTAACCCTGATACCGTTACAGTCTTGTATTAAACAGTTCTGCAGAGGAATGCTGAATTGCTTATAGGTGGACCTGGTCACCACACCTCTTGAGAAGGTTTTGACAAAGGTTTAACCAAGGAAGTGCCAGACAAATTGCAAGTATATTTACACCTATTGAAGTGTCTCAACCTTTTATATTTGTAGTTGTTACTAGGTAACATTTATGTCAATATGTACAACAGGCTCATCCCTGTTTCATCAGACTAATTGATCAGTCTTCTGTTTTCACTAACATCTATACCTTTTGTGTCTGGATAACTCATCACTCTCCTGTTAGCTCATCCTACTTTTGCAGAAATGGTCCTGAACAAAAAATACATCATAGCTTTACTTTTATCAATCCATTAAATTGTGCTACAACTTACATTGAATTGCAATCAATACCAGCCAGTATCTGGAACCTACTGAACACAGTTATTTCATATAGAACTTTGCTGTACCTCCATTCTCCCACAGATTCTCCACAGTTTCTGATGTTCCCTCATCCTGTGTTTTCAGTGTTGTCTCTTCAATGCACACATCCCGCAGCTGTTCTTGCTGGTATTCCTCCCATTCTACATGGAAGAGGAAAAAGTAACACTGAAGAATATCTTAACCATTTGTCAGAGTAGTGAGTGAGTGGTGGTGAAAGAGGTCTGGGCATTCACAAGGGGGACTTATGTGCTGCATTGCTGAGCCTAACTTTTTAACACTCTATACATTAGTGGAATGCACAACCCTGAGTTAGGTGCCCAGGATCTGCACACAATGCCTGAGGTTAGTTAGTCACCTACAAATGGGATTCACAGAAGTCAGAAAGCTAAGTGGGGAGCCCCTACACCAGCCAGTAGGAAATGTCAAGGAGAGGTGTGTGCCCTAGGCCCTGCCTGTCAAAGGGAGTTAGATGCCAACCTCTATAGCCATGATCCCTCTCCAGGAGTGAGACACATAATCCAAATCAGTCATTTTTCAAGGTAAAAAAGGAGGCAGTGCCCCTTATAACCTTTAGCCCAGTGTAGAGCACTTGACCAGCATGTGGGACACTCAGGTTCACTTCCCCGAGGCTGCTTGATAGGGAGCAGATATTTTAATTTGGGTCTCACCATCTAGGAGAGTGCCCTAATCACTGAGTATTGGGGTATTCTGGAGCAGCTTTTGCTCAATTTCTCCTGTTGAAGTTGTTTCACTGGGTAGAAATAATTAAATATTTGTTGGAGGAAGGGGACTGGAACCTGGGTCATCCACATCTGAGGTGTCCTAGCCACTGGGCTATAAAGAATCAGTCTCTCTCTCTCTCTCCAGCCCAATGATTCCCCACACCAAACCTCAATGCTTTTCAGTGCCTGTCTGGCTGTCTATAGGTTCTACTCTCCTTTTTCACTACTTTCAGGCTCACATTACAAAATTAGCATATTTTTGTGACTCTCTGTACCCCAGAGTCGATGTAACCATTCAGCCCATAGTATTTCATCTCAGCATGTTTTATTTATTGATATAGAGAAACAAAATATTTCAGGTGCATTATCTCAGACATTAACTGTGCTCCCAAGCTCACCTATTATTAGGATGACCCTAGATTCCTCCTTAAGTCTGAACATACTTTCCTCCCACATCCTCATTTTCTGTCACCATCTTTGAAACCTTTCTAGAATTTATTCTTGCATTGCCCCTGTGTCTGCTAAAATGCTTATCCATTTTCATGCCTCAAGCACTTCTCATTTTGACTATTAGTCATCCTCTGCTAAGGTCTTCATAAGTTCTTACACTCTACATGTCAAGGGCTCCAAAATACTGGTGTCTACGGACACTGCTCAAGGGCCTGGACCTTATCATCCACTTTCCTTACACCTCCTTGGCATTTTAGCCATTTCCAAATCAAGTTTTCCTCCTACTTTTCAAAGTTCTCAGTGGACTCTCTGACCTTCCCAACCTACTTTGTGCTTCTGTTCTTGTCCTCCTCTTTGTCTTCTCCGATGGTCTTTTATTGGTGCTACTCTATATAGCTGGAAGATTTTCCTACTAGCTGAGCCACCAGATTGTCTTAAAATTGTCCTTTTCACTTTAGCCTTAGGCCCGGATCCACAAAAGAACTTAGGCATTATGACTTTTAGATGTCTAGAAAAATCACAGGAACAACACTGATCCACAAAGCCCACGTTAGGCAATGAGGATCCCGATACAACGAATGGGGGAGAGATAGGTGCCTGAGAATGTGATACATGAAGCTAGCACACTATGCAGGGAGCTGTCTAAGCTGGGTGACTGTATGTCACCGGCCCTGTGGTCATGCTGGGAGCCCTCTGTAGCCCTGACAGTGAGAGGGCTCTCTATGATGCTGCAGGGCTTATTGTACCCAATCTCTGGATGCAGGGCTGTCCCCGTAGATGTGTGCGGGGCCTGGGACACAGGCACTGAGTTTCTAATCTGATGGGAGTGCTCACCCCTGGCTCTGTGTAGGCCCCTCCCCCACTCCACCCCTTCCTCCAGGGCCCCACCCTGATTCTTACTGCCCCACCTCTTCCCTCCCCTCCCCAGTTTCGCCCCCTCCCCTGAGCATGCTATGCCCTCACTCCTCTCCCCTCCCCCCCAGCGCCTCCCAATGCCATGGGTGAAACATCTGATCCACTCCCTCCCAGTGCCTACCGTGAGAGGCGCTGATTGGTGGGGCCCGCTGGTGGGCAGGAGGCACTGGGGGAGGTTCTGGTAGAGGGGCTCCTCCTCGCCCCCCCACCTGCCTGCCAGCCACTCGCCTCCCTGTTTGCCTCCTCGCCCCACTTGAGGGTCCCCCAAAGCGCACTGCCTGGGGGGTCACCCCGATTTGCCATACCCTAGGGACGACTCTGCTGGACAGGCATGGAGGGGAGGCTGCACTCCTGCTGACTGTTACCGACCAGTATTTTTGTCATTTATTTCACTGTGTCAGCTGAAATCAATATCAAATGACAGTTATCGATTTCAGTTGAATCCTGCCAAGCCTGGATATAAGGGGAATGTCCTTGCCTGCCTTGTTCCACTCCCCCCTCCTCAGATGATTTGGGTGGAGTGAGGCAGCCTCTGAGTATTCCTACCCAGTCAGACCCCACACATCAAGTTAGGCAGACAAGCGCCTTGTTTGGGAATCGCTCTGGGGCAGGAGATAGGTGTCCAGGCACCTAGAGTTAGGCAGCAGTGCACATGCTGAAAGGCAGAAACATAGGCACTGAGGTGACTTTTACGGCAGAAAATTTATGTGCTGAGTGAATTTAGGCACCTCGAGGCTTAGGTGGAAGTCGAGCAGGGGTTCTGTGGATCACTGTGGTGCCTAAAAATGGGTCTTAGGTCCCTAAGTTGGATCTGGTCCTTTCCTACTAAATCAGGATCCACTTTCCTTCTCTCTCTCATTACTACATTCTTGAATTCTCCTCAGACTAGTTAGATTCCAGAAGTTTCGATTATTTGCATCATTGCAGCTTTTAAATTTCAGTCTTCTTTCCTTTTAGTCCTTGCCATTTCCATGAATTGGTTTGACTTCTCTGCTGATGTAAGACTTGCTGTTCACAGCTCAGTGATGCATCAACTCCCTAATGCACCTCTTCCTGTATTGTATTCTACACAAAGGGCACTAGATAAAACTAGATGGACTTGTATTGTATCACCTTTTATTATGGATGGGAAACATACAGTTTGTTGTCGTGCCTCTTTTTGTGTTATTACTCAGGTTATTTCCTCTCATTCTTTTATTCTCGTTGGCCTTCTTGAAAAGGATAATGGGGGATAGTAAATCCCGGGGTCATTTGCTATTACAAATCACTACTATAAATCACCACATCAGAAGAAATGACACAACTCACCAGTCAAAGCTGTATGAATTATCTGTAACACTGGAGTATCAATTAATAGGTACAATGTGCCTGGACTAGCTGAACTGTGTTTCTCAACAGCTGCATTTAATTTAGACAGAAATACATACTGTTCCTCCTTTATGGGGGTGTTAATTAAAATTCTAGGGTATATTATGTAGGAATACATAACAGCATTGTAAAATGAATTTCAATTTATTTCACAACCATTATTTAGTTACTCTAGGCCTAATCCTGTACTCCTTGATCCATTCCCAGTGGCTTCAGTGGAAATTTTGGGTATACAATAAATGCAAGGTCAGGTCTTTTATGGCACAGCTGGTTCTCTACCTAAAAATCTGATGCTGAGGTCTGAGTTCTAAAATTAATCTGGAGAGTTTGTGTGTACTTTCCATGGTATTATCTTCCAAGTTGCACAGCATGTTAATGATCAAATCTCAGAGTATTCATTCCCACACAGAGTAAAATTTCTCTTATGAAACGATGGCTTATGATGACTCAGAATATTAAATATGCATCATTTATACAATTATTTACTTTTATACTCATGCCACCAGAATAAATTCAGAGAAAATGTTTTTCCCAGGAAATTAAGTTTTAAAATCATTTAAAATCTGGCAGAAAACCTATCCATTTTTGAAATGTGAAAACACACATATCCTTAAAGGGCATGCAGATTATAGCAACAGTTTTATTTGTTTAGGACTCGCTTTTGTAGGTGAAGGCGCAGCAAGGTTTTTCATTATTTCCCCACCAAAAAGGTATTCTAAGGGGTAATTGTTCACCTGTAGTTCTGCTTCTCTGAAGATATTCTTTGACTGGATTCCTACTTTTTGGGTCTCAGCTCCCTAATGTAACACAAAGACACAGATCACCATGAGCTCTCAAAAACATTGGGCTCATTGAGGCAGTGGTAATGCAGCTCCCTTCTGACATCAATTGACAGCAGGAGCATCATTTCAGAAATATTCAGGGTATTGTGTCCATATAGAATGTTTTATGTGATTTTTATTATATCCTGCAAAATCTGGGGTGGGTGGGTGGGGAGTGGAAGACATAATGGAGTATATAAATCTATGAAACATCTGGGAGCACAAACCAATTGCCCCCCTGCTCTATAGCTAAATGACACCAGGGCTGTCCCTATCCATACACAAAGTACGCAGCTGCGTAGGGCATCAGGAAATTTGGGGCATCAAATTTCCTGGTGCCCTGTGCAGCTGCATGCTACTCCAGCCCCTGCCCCACCTCTTCCTGAGGGCCCCTGCTCCGCCCCAGCCCTGCCCCCACTCCACTCCTTCCCCAAAGCCCCCACCCTGCTCCGCCCCAGCCCTGCCTCTTCCTGCCCCTGAGGACTACAGTAGGGCCGGGCCTGCACTCACTGGCGGTCAAGTGCAGCAATCCGACCCCAGCCACGCCGCCGGTGAGTGCTGAGGGGTGGTTCACCCTTGCCCCCCAAGCCAGCCCCCCCCCATAGAGGCCAGCCCCCCCCCATGGGGCAGAGGCTGTGTAGGGCCCCAGAATAGCTAGGGACGGCCCTGAATGACACTCTGGACTGCAGGCTTTGAATCCTCTTTCTGGAACATTCGGGTTTGGTTTTCTGATAAACAGGAAGCAGAGAGTCCATCAAGGTCTAAGTATAAAAGACAATTACATGGTCTTTTAACCTTCATCTTCTTTAACTTGATTTTCAGTTTAGCAATACAAAGGTCTTTACCCATGCCCACAGAATATCTCAAACTATATATCTACAATCAGAGTGTAACGGGGCATAACAGGACCCTCCTTGGTCCTGCCTCTCCTCTGCTCCAGAAACCACTCAGAGACCCTCAGGTTCAGCAATCACTAGTGCAGTTTATTTACAGCATGCAATCCCACCACCTTCTCACCATCTACAACTTGGGGGTTTCATCCCTAAGGGCTTCTCCATCTCTCCAGCCAGGAGGGAAGAGCAACCCCTCTCCTTCCACTCTCTGGCTTCCCCTTTTCTACCCACCCTAGCTTCCTTCCTCTGAGGCTTTTGTGCAGTCCCAGGCTAATTAGGCTGGCAGCTGTTTTCCCCTTTGCCAATCAGGCACAGGTTTCTCTAGGAAGCTCCAATCTGCCTCCCTTATTTGGAGCTGGCATGCCAGAGGGCTGTACCCAGCAGCCTGTCACACCCCTCCCCCTCTTACTTAACCGCCAGGTTCATCCTTGCCCGTCCCCTCTTCCCTCTACCATATGTGGACAGCTCCAAATAATGAATAAGAAACTGTGGCCCTAAGAATGTACATGGGGCTATTAACAGCATCACGTAAAACAAACTTACTATGGAAATGAATACCAGGATCCATTGTGGTGTTCAGCAGTCCTAAACAAGAGATCAACTTCATGTGAAGAATATAACAGCCATTGGTCAAACCCATAAGGAAGCCCATGTTTTGAAAAGCCACTTGCTTAAGGCCAGATCAGTAAGGAAAATCAGATTTTGGAATGTGAGAACAATGTATGAAACTACAAAAACTGCTCAAATAATTCAAGAAATGTACAGATACCATCTTGATGTCCTTGGAATCAGAACAGGTTCAAACAAACTACAGTTCAGGGAAACAAATAAGATCATCATGTACTCCAGGAATGTGGATGATAGACATTAAACTCATATAACAATTCTAATGTTGAGTGAAGCCGAGAAGACACAGACTGAGTGTGAGTCAGTAAATGAAAGAGTTATTAGAGCTTGCTTTCAAATTAGATTCTTCAAACTAACAGTCATACACCTATCCACCAAGCAACAAAAAGTCAGCTGAGGAACAAAATACCTTTTTTGATTTGTTACAGAATGTGTTAACGAAGGTCCCAACACATTATATCATAGTGACTGGGTGATTTTAACACAACGGTTGGAAGTAACACTGATAGTTTGGACAAAGTTATGGGCAAGTACGGCAGGGGCGTGGACATGAATCAAAATGGTGAATGATTAGTAGAAATTTGTGGTGAGAACAGCCTAGTGATAGGTGGAACAATATTCCCTCTTAAAGAAATCCATAAAGTGACACAACTCCCAAAATGATACTACAAAGAACCAGATCGATCACATCTGCACATATTGAAAGTTTTGTAGTTGGCAGAGGTATGTGTGTACAGGGGAGCTGACATGGTCAAAGACTTTTGTATTGCTGAACTAAAAATCCAGTTAAAGAAGATGAAGAAGATTAAAAGAAGATGCACCAACAGTGCGTAGTTAAAAGACCCAGTCACAAAAAGTGTTTTTCAGCTTGAACTGAAGAACAAGTTCAGTGTTCTAATGAAGTCAGCTGAAGAAAACCAAGACATTGATACTCTGTGGAAAAACATCAGAGACTGCTATCTAGAAAGTTAGTCCTAATAAAAACAAAATCTAAAGAGAAGAATGGATTAGTAACGCTACTCAGGTAGCGGTGGGAAAGAGAAGCATAAAGCAAAAACTCATGAATGAAAAACAAGTGGCAAGAAGAATACAGAGCTCTAGATAGAGATACAAAAAGGAGTGCTAGCAGAGATGTAAAGGCATATATTGACAGAAAATGTCGAGAGGCTGAAGATGCTTGCCAAAGAAGTGACCTTACAACCTTGTAGACAATCAAACAGCTAATAGTGGTACTGGAGACCCTAGTAAAGCTGCAAATGGAAAGACTCTTAGTACAGAAGAACAAAGGAAACAATGGGTAGAACATTTTCAGGCTGCTTTAAATAGACCAAGCCAAGCGAACTACTAGAAATATGTGATGCAGCTCTACCAATGGAGCTTGATATTGATTTAGGATATATTACAATGGAAGAAGTTAGAAAAGCCATCAGTAAACTTACAATTTGGAAAGCAGCTGGAGAGGATATTACTAGAGAGATGCTTAAAGCAAGTGACAAAATAGACCTCCAGACTTTCCTGGAGTGGAAAAGAGGCCTCCTAATAAACACACACACACACACCCCTTACTAACTGCAGTAAACTGCAAGGAATCCATGTTACTCTCAGTGCCTGGGAAAATCATGCCATGGGTGACTTTGGCTTCGAGTAGGATGACGAGAGGAATCTCCGTGAACAAGGAGCATCCCACTGAGTCCAAGGCCACTGATATGGGTAAGGCATTGGTGGTCAGTAGGGGCTGGGTCAAGGACCTCCATCCTGGCCATGGGGCACATGCCAACCCTGGGAGCCAAACTGGCGCATTAGTGGTCCTTTGAGTTCATTGGGTGATGAGGAGTGGGAGGATGATGACTGACTGAGAATCAGAGCCCTGGAATCTCAACGACGCGGGAAGAATGATGCCCTAGGGAGTCAACAGGTGATCTGATTCATCCATGACCCAGAATGAGGCAGAAATTGGCACCCCCAATGAAGGCAGTGCCACAGATAGCATAGTTCTTAGCACAAACATTGGTACCGGCGCACCCAAAAGTGTAGTTGTTGATAGTGGTGAGAGCCACCATGGGAGTACTTGCGGCGTAAAATGTGATGGGGCCAAAGAGAGTTCCGGTGCTGAGATGCCCTATACCGATCCTGGTACCCTCTCCATCTCCATCACAAGAAGAGCATCTGGTTGCAGTGCCAACAGACATATAGATTCAGTGGCTCAGTTCATCGGAATAGCTATAGCTGGTGCAGCCCTGGAAAAATCCTGGATCAACTGAGAGATTGGGAGGCAGAGGAGGTCCAGCAGCAACATGCACCCAGTCAGTTCCGGCATCTCCCTTGGTAGTACTGGACTCACTTGGTATCGGGGAAGGGTCAGAGGTACCCATGCCATTCCTTGTGCTGGTCTGTGCTTTACCTGGAGGAGGCAGAGGAGTTGCCCCGTGACCTGGAGTAGTCCTGATTGGTCTTATGACATTTCTTCTTCAACGCCAATGCTGGAGAACGGCTCCTCCATCTCTTTGGCAAGGTGCCTGCCCCGGAACAAGAGATGGCAGTGTTCTCTGAGCCTGAGGGCGATCTTTGACTCGAGGAGGACCTTGCTAATGGATCAGGATGCATGGCCTGTTCAAGCAGGTGCTGCTTAAAGTGAAGGTCCCGTGCCACCTGAGTCTGCTTCTTAAACGATTTACAGATCAAACAGTGTTTTTTGAGGTAGGTCTCACTGAGGCAAAGCAGGCACCACATGTGGGGGTTGTTGTTGGGGAGCAACATGAAGGACAGTGTTTAAATCCCAGTGAGGACATCACCGGGCAACACTAGCTGTCTACTAACACTATTTAACTACTCATTAATTATATACAATAAACTAGGCGAAGACTAAATGCGAACTTGTGAGACTACATCCACACAGAGCTCCAACTTCAGCCACCCACAGTGAGAAGGAACTGAGGGGGGTTGGGGTGGCGCTGCCTCGTATAGCCAGGGGAGGTGCCACAGCCATGAGGCTCTGTGGATACTGCAAGGCAAAAGTCTCCAGCTCCCGTGCACTGGGCGCACACACAATTAAGCGGAATGCACGTCTACTCGAAGAAGAACTGATGGACACCCATGCACTTGACAGTGCAGGAGGATGAAGAATTAGATACCCTGGAGGCTTCACCAAGACCTGACCCCTTTACACAACCCATAGGTCTCCCTCCACCTTCAGCGAATGACTCTTATTTGACCTATTATTCCCTTCTTAAGGGATGGGAGCTAGCCCTAATGATCTGCTTTTCCCTATGGAAATTTGCTGGGGTGGATGGTAGATGTTTTCAGGAAGAGATGGCAGATTTGCTTCCATCTCAGGGTATTAGTATGTGGCATAACACCTTCATTTAGCTGCTCCTAACAACTTTACACTTTCAACTTATTTATCCTAAGTTCCTTCTTGTGTCTTCTTTACCTAAGGTTCCCTTTTCCTCCATCCACCACTCAGATGATGTCCTCATTCCAACCATGTGCCCCCAGTTTCTCACCCTCTGCTCCCCACTCCCATCACTCTGGTTTTCCCTTCCAAAGTTCCCTTTGTCCCATCAGTTTTATGGCGCCCAATCCCTTCTCCTCCCACCACGAAACTCCTCTTATCTCCCTCATTTCCCTACTTCCCATAAGATTCCTTTTCTGCCACTGCACTCCCCATCCCTAATTGCCTTCTGCTTTCCCCTCTTGGCCAGACTCCCTCTGTTCTCCCATGTCTGGCTCCTCATATTCTATTCCCCACACAACCTTCTCCCCAGATTCCCTCTGTCTCCACCCCAGGCAGCAGTACCTTTTCTCAATGTTCTTGAGAGGGCAGTGTCTCTCTTCTCCTGTTTCCCTTCAAATTGTGTTGGGGCCTGACTAGAAGGGGGAAAGCAGCTATCACTGACCCTGCTGGTCGCTTGTGCTGCAGCTTTTTTTCTATACTGTTGACCAGGAGCTCATCCTCTGTATTTAACGTCAGCTGATTGGTGGGTCAGCTGGAAGCCACAGAGACTAAGTAGGCTCAGCTGCTGGACTCCTCTTTTCCCTCCCCAAATTTCTCTCTTCTTGAGCTGAAAGTTGTGGGGAACTGTAGAGGGGTGGTTACCCCACTCCAGCTCAGAAAGGGTTAAAGCAAGCCCCTGGAGAGGGCTGGGGCTGAGAGAAAAGGCTAGGCTGATTGGGAATGCAGCCACAGATGGGGCCATGCCGCAATCAGGCCACAGCTGGCCCTATAAAAGGGCTGTGAGCCAGGAGCTCAAAGAGAGACACTCTCTCTAGCTTTTGAGAGAGAGGCAGGCAGGCAGGCAGGCGGAGGAGGAGGAGGAGGAGGAGGAGGTGGTGGTGGTGGTGGTGGTGGTGGTACCTGGAGTGGAGCAGGGCTGAGGGAAGGCCAGAGAAGCTAGGGAACTCCAGCCTGGAAAACCCCCAGGCTGAAGGCCTTGGTAAAGGCCAGGAAAGGTACTGGGGCTACAGAGGCGTAGCCTGGGAATAGGTAGAAGCAGCTGGTCCAAACCCCCCTTGCCGATGGTGAGTGGTTTACAGACTGCAGTCTGACCCAGTGAGTGAGGGCTAGATGGTGACTGGCAGTAGCCACTGAGGCAAGGTGGGTATAGAGTGTTGGGGGTTCCCCTGGATGGGGAGACCCAGACTGTGGGTTACTGCTCGGGGTAGAACCCTGATGTAGAGGGACACCGGGGTCCAGGAGGAGCCGCACCAGTGAGTTGTCGCCCTGCTACAGGAACATATGGTTTCCCTCTAAAGTTATATTCCTGGCCGCACTCCTGACAGACATAAGGATGAGAGGTCCTCAGCTAACACCTTCAGAAAGGAGCAGAAACAAAATGTGTTAGTGGTACTGGCATAACAAACCTGAACTGCTTGACTGTCAAAAATCTTTAAGAGCTAGAGATGTCTGGTATATCTTGTATTAGGAAACAGACTATACCAAAGTAGGAATCTAGTAAATATTAGTTGTTAAAGAATCATATTCTATACTGTATGAAACAGAGGTTTGTTTGTGGTGTTTAATTGCTACAAATTTGCTACATAAGTCCCTGATCATATTTTACTATAAAAACAAGTTTCCAACTATGAGCCAAGAAAGGCATATTAAATTAATTTAGCTTCAGTATCTTTAATGTAATGAGAAATAGTAAAATAGGTGGATAAGTTTTGTTGATAGTATACTGCTAGAATATAAACAAGCCATAGAAATAGATTGCAGACATACACTATCTAGATCTTGTCTTTAAAGAAAAAATTCCACCACCCCAAACGTCATTCAGACCATTTAAGTGGCATCTCAAGAAGCAAATGGCAAGTCTTGACCATTAGGAATGTACTAGATGCACACTTAGTCAGACAGTACTGATGACATTGTTATTGGTCCTGAATTCATTCCTGCAATAATAAAAACCTTATTAAACCTTATTAAACCTTATTAACAGATAACACAATCTGTCAAACTCCAAACCCCTGGCATTACTGTAATTTAAAGGAATCAATCACAAAAGCCAGGCAGATTTTTTTTAGATTACAGGAATAAGAATATCATCAATATGTTCATTTTGCATTGCCTTCTAATGTTCTCACATATTTACTTACATGAAATGTAAGCTTTGTTTCTTATTCCCTTTGGCCCTCCAATTGTTTATGTCCCTTAATACCAGAACATTTTCTTTATAAAACACTAAAACCAGTTTTGCAATAATCTTACATCTGTTTTAGTTTCTCTCTCCTCCCCACACCTACATACTCTCTATTTATTAAATATACAATGCCTTAGCATGGTTTCCTCTGTTTCCCAGTTCATTTTCTCTGGTATCTGAGTGTTTACCTGTAGGTTCTTTGGAGCTGGGACTGTGTCCGTCTTTGTGTTGTATAGAGCAACACGCACAATGCAGGCACGTAAAGCCACAATTATTATTATAGCTACCATTTATCTTTTCAATAGAAAATGATATTAAGTTACGTTTGAAATATGAAAGCTTGAGACTAGACGAGAGGTGGGCAAACTAAGGCCCGCAGGCCACATCCGGCCCGCGGGACCCACCTGCCTGGCCCTTGAGCTCCCGGCCGGGAAGGCTAGCCCCGGCCCCTCCCCGTTATCCCCCCTCCCCCGCAGCCTCAGCGCACCGTGCAGCCAGCACGGGAGGGGGCAGGGGAGAGCAGGAAGGGAGGCTCACCTGCAGCCTCAGGGGAGCAGGCGGGCGGTGAGGGTGGCGGGAGAGCGGTGAACGTGGGCGGAGGACCCAGGAGGAGCACCGGGTGGCCGTACAGCCAGCCGGAGAGAAGCGGTGCTTTGAAGGGGAAACCGCCGCTTCTCTCTAGACTCTTCTCAGTGGTAGCGGATGACAGGACAAGGAGTAATGGTCTCAAGTTACAGTGGGGGAGATTTAGGTTGGATATTAGGAAAAACTTTTTCACTAGGAGGGTGGTGAAACACTGGAATGCGTTACCTAGGGAGGTGGTAGAATCTCCTTCCTTAGAAGTTTTTAAGGTCAGGCTTGACAAAGTCCTGGCTGGGATGATTTAATTGGGGATCGGTCCTGCTTTGAGCAGGGGGTTGGACTAGATGACCTCCTGAGGTCCCTTCCAACCCTGATATTCAGTGATTCTCCGGCTGCGCAGCTGCCCCTGCTCCTCCGCCCTTGTTCGCAGGGCCGCACTCTGAAAGGGGCTTTAGAGGGGGGGTTGGATAGGGGGTGGGATCTTGGGGGGCCTTTCAGGGGGTGGGGGTGTGGATAGGGGTCGGGGCAGTTGGGGGGGTTGGATAGGGGGTCTGGTGGGGGGTGGTCAGGGGACCAGGAGTAGGGGGGTTGGATGGGTCGGGCGTTCTGAGGGGGGCAGTCAGGAGGCGGGAAGTGGGAGGGGGTGGGTAGGGTTAGGGGAGGCACAGCCTTCCCTACCCTGCTCTCCATACAGTTTTGGAACCCCCATGTGGCCCTCAGGCCAAAAAAAGTTTGCCCACCCCTGGACTAAACCATGCCTCTATGGCACTGGGTTCCATTGAAACTGGTGCATAATGCCTCATGGTGCTTCTGGGGAGCACAGTGGTTGTATGACTCCCTCAGAATTGCAATGTGTGTCTCCCTTCTAGTAGGTAGAGCTCCACTGACTGATGGAGAGAAAATGCATAGTCATGTACCCTCTTCCTTATTCCACTTTGAGTGACCAGAGCTCAGCAGCACCAGCAGAAAGCAATCCCTGTTCAGGACTTGAAGTCACAACATAAAAGAAGGCCTTCTCTAGGTCTCATTTCTGTGATAAACTTGAAATATAAATACTTTTTCCCCTTGCTCCTACTAAAACCAGAATGTCCCATTTACTACAGAATTGGGCCCCTGCTGAGCAAATAACTACATAAATTTGTGGTATTTTAGACACCATAAGGCTTCTATATTTTTGTATCAAAACAACTGAGCATGACTAAAATATTGAACATGAAACTTTTGAAAATGACTGTACACTGAATACAAAAATAAAGGATCAAAGCATGTATTAAAACTAAAGTGCAAATTGTGCTCTCTCGTTCATACCAAGATTTCCTTGCATGGATAATTTCATGAAAATCCAATTTAATTTCACTACATTTTTGTACCTTCAGCTATATTGTCTATCATGCTAGGAATAGTATGTCTGAAGAACACCACCACAAAGTTATATTGTTTCAGCACCTGGTATCATGTCCAGCCAATTACCCAGATTTACCTTGAAGTTTGTTCCTGTAGTAACTCAAAATTAAT
This sequence comes from Caretta caretta, assembly GCF_965140235.1. Classification (NCBI taxonomy): domain Eukaryota; kingdom Metazoa; phylum Chordata; order Testudines; family Cheloniidae; genus Caretta; species Caretta caretta. The sequence goes on along the minus strand of NC_134208.1, from coordinate 61,741,764 downwards.
GTGGTTTTATTTCCTTGTTTAAAAAGAAGAGTTTACTCATCCTGTGGAGTAACTACAGTTCTTCAAGATGAGTCCCGCTATGGGTGCTCCACTTCAGGTGATGCACCTCTTGAGCTCTTGATTGGTGATTTTTCCACTAGCTGTGCCTGTTCACCCCACACATATGCCCTATGCCTTGTCATGCTGGACACTGAGGCTATATAGAGATGCACAGATGAACGGCCCTCAGTTCCTTCACCACTCAAATGTCTCCATTGAGAACACTCTGGAGCAAAGCGTGAGGAAGTGCAGGTAGTAAAACACCCAAAGGGACATACATCTCCAAAAACTGCAATTACTGTATAAGGTGAGTATCCTCTTCTTACTCCAGTAGTGTCCCCATTGGTGCTCCACATCAGGTGACTTCCAAGCAGTTTCCCTAGAGGGAGGAGAGTGCTTCAGAACTGAGTCCAGAACAGAAGGTAGTACTGCAGTGCCCAGTACCTCAGATCCGATGACATGGATTAAAGTGTAGTGCTTTGAAAATATATGTACCAAAGCCCATGTAGTGGCCCTACATCTCTCAGACATTGGTATGTTCTTAAGCAATGCTGTGTATATTGCTTGTAACCTGCTGGAATGTGCTAGCACCCTTTGAGGAGGAGGAACGCCTGTAGTTTCCTAACAAGTCACAATCCTTCCAGATATCCATCTTGATAGTCTCTGAGCACAGCTCATGGATCCCATGAATCTATCCGCAAAGGAGATGAACAACTTGGGCAACCTTCGAAATTGCTTGGTCCTATCCAAGTAGAAGGTCAGAGCCCTTCTATCATCTAGGGTATGAAAACATGACTCCTGCAGAGAGTTATGTGGCATTGGGAAAAAAACTGGTAGGTGAATAGATTGGTCACGGTGGAACTCCAAGAGAACCTTAGGTAAGCATTTAGGATGTGGGCATAAAGAAACTTTATCCTTGAAGAATACTGTAAAGGGTGATCTGCCATCAAGGCACCCAGTCTCCCCAACTCTATGGGATGACGTGATGGCTACTAAAAAGGCTATCTTCATAGATGAAGAGCTGAAGCCATGATGTCCTGTATATGACTATCACTGTGAAGATGGACTTGGCAGCAGTGTCTCCAGCATCCAGGGATGCTTGCAGAGCAGTCCTGGCCAATAATTGGCACTCAAATGATGGACTGGAATTGCTCCCTATATTCCTGTGGCAGGTGTTTAATAAAGGCCGTCAACTGTGAAATTGTATTTGGCCATGACCACCTAACAGTTCGTGGTCCTGAACTGCAGGGTTGCTGGCACATAGGACTTCTGTCCAAACCAATCCAGTCTCTTTTGGTCCTTGTCATGTGGAGTAGATGTGGAAAAGTGTTGCCTGCCCCACTCGTTTACCCCATCCACGACTAGGGAGTTAAGTGCAGATTGGGAGAACATGAAATCAGGGGAATGTAATACTTTTTATCCACCGTTTTACATGTCGGTGGAATAGTAGCAGGTGTTTGTCAAACAGTCTTAGCTGGATCCAGGAATGCCTCATTGATGGGTAATGCATGGAGGGTGTTCCTGACTGCAGAAGATCCAACAGCTTGTGCTGTGAATCCTTGACCTCTTTATTGGAATCTGAAGAGTGTCAGCTACCCTCTTTATAGGGTCTTGAAATTGATGAAAATTGTCAGCCATGGAAGGTGGTGGAGGCATAACCGCTTTGTCTGGAGATGCGGAGAAAAAATGGGTGTTTGGGAGGTGGTTCAGCGTGAAGACGCTGAGTTCAACAGCTCACTTCTGCAATGCTGACTAATACAAGTAGCCGTTACTGAGGTGAGCAGCCCCACTGATTTTGGAAGATTATTCATATTAGTGAGGGTTGCAGAATTGGATCCAAAATTTTACACTGTTCTCCTCAAAATCCTGATTCAGAAAACACAGAAGCAGGAGTCTGACTTTAAGCTTATCAGAAGTCCTTTGGAAATCAATGTAAATACTCATATGCTTAAAATTAGCTATGTGCTTAAGTATGTTCCTGAATCAGAGCCCAGATACACCTGCAAATACTTGAATTTTCACATACAGAAAATAGGCAGTAATCTACTATAAACCAGTTGCATATACAAGTGGGGCATATGGGCACATTTTGGAGGCAGCTGAAAATATAAAGAAACAGGTGAATGTCATACCATTATCATTTTAAAAGCAATCTTTATGTTTAATGTATCCCTTCTTATTTAAATGCAATGTGCTATTTCTGAAATTATTGCTAATTAAAATTTTATATTTGTAACTAGTAGGAATATAACTTTCAATAGGATTGTGGGGCTTTGCATTCTGATTCTGTAGAAGGCTTGAGAAACTCAAAATGAGCATGAAGAGGGCATTAATAAAGAATTGCTTGTGCATTTCATCTTTTCCTTAGCTCTCGTACGCCATGTTTTTCTGACCCCTTCAAGTTTAATCAAGCTTTATTTACAATATTTCCTCCTAATGATGTTCTGAAAGAAGAAATGTAATTACAAAGCATAAACTCTTACTAGCTATTTTAATTGTGCCACAAATGCTCTTTGAATGCTACACAACATGTGGTATCAAACAGCTTTGTCCCCTTTGGAAATCACCTTCAGACTTTGCACCCTAGTGTCTGTTAGGTCATTAAATAGATCTGGTTGGGAACTTTTTGTTAAAGTTCTTCCTGCTGGAAAATGCTGATTTATCAAAACTGAAGCTTTTTTCAGGAAAGGGTTGATTTTGATGAAATTTGTCAAGAAACTTTTCTCAGGCCCAGGATGGAATTTCTGGTGCAGAGTGAGACCACTCCAAAAAAGCCTATAGCTCAGTGGTTAGAGGAGGCTCCTGGGTTGTAGGAGAAAAAGATTCAAATCTCTGTTCTGCCTGACTAAGATCCAGAACTTGAGTGAGAGTCTCCCAACAATGTGGCTATGGTCTCTCTCTCTTTCTCTTTCCTTTTCCCTCCCCTACATCCATTGGATTCTTTCCACTCTGCATAAATACTTAAATAGTAATTATACCACAGAGACAGACTATAGAACCCAGTGGTAAGAGCTCTTACTTAGGCTGTGAGAAAACTTTTGTTAGGAACGTTTCTCGGTTCCATGGGGGAATTTCTAGTCAAACTAGGGAGAACCTTACCCCTGAATAGCCAACAGTGGGGTGGTCAGACCACTCATCTAGGAGGCAGGAGACTCAGATTCAACTACCTTCTTGGACTCTGGCAGAAAAGGGATTCGAATCTGGGTCTCCCACCACCCAGGTATATGCTCTAGCCACTGGACTACTGGCTGTTCTGGGGTGTGTTCATTCTCTGTCTCGTTCCACATCAGAATGGTGACAAATTTCAAAACCTCAACATTTTTCATGACATAGAATACTTGTCTTCTGGCCAGCCCTATCTTTAAACAATCTTTGGGCAGCTGCAAAAGGCAATCAGTAAATGCTTATGTAGGTGCATAATTATAGTAATTTCCTTGCCCCTCATCACTTCTGCATTGTACAACCGAAAATGGAGTGGCAACTTCTATTCCCAATGGCATTATTTTAAAATAAACTCCCTTAAAGGCAAATAGAAATATGCAACAAAAAAGCAGATTAAGTTTTTTTAAAGTGTGGCAACGGCTCCTGCCTAATCAAGCACTAGGGTCACTGGGAAATCATAATTTATTGAGTGGGAAATGGGAACCAGTGAGGCATTAGGAAAGCTTTTTCACTGCCCCATCAGAGGATTATGCTGACTTTTACTGCATGCCAAACTAGGCTGTATGGACACTGCGATATTTCCTGCTAAAACTGTACCACTTGCTTATTCCTACAAAGATTTGTATATTAATGGGTTCCAGCTCATTACTGAGTAGAATTTGTTTCAACAGAGCTCATTGCTGACAGTTGTCTAAACAACTAGGAGCTGCAGATAATGGAATCTGATATGTTGAATGAAATATTTAATACTGTTACTCCACTGAGACATTCTCAGGCTAGGGCTTTTTTGAATATAAAGTATTGAAATAGTCTTGCTTTATAGTAGATTGAGTGTTTGTGAGATATAAGGTATGTATAGCTAGGTTCTGAACGACATTAATAGACTGAAATGCAAACAGTGCAGCTAAGGTTCAAACTGGAAATTGAAGTAAATGAGAGACAATAAATATAGGTGTCCTCAGCAATCAAGGTAAACATTATCTCTCAACCTATCAAAACAACATGGATGGTTTCCTCCTATTACACCAGCAAGGGGAAAACAGCAACAGAAAAGAGTGATAAAACAGCAGAGAAGTTAAAGGATGGTTTTGTATCAGGTTCTCCTCTAGAACACAAAAGGGAAATTTTGGTACAAAGTAATCAGGACATGGCTGTGAACAGCTGCTTCTTCAGTGCCTGCCTCTCTACAACTACCTTCATTCTTACATGGCAATGTTTTGTTTGTGAAATAATAAAAGATGGCTGATAAAGGATGCAGTGGGGCTTAGTGAACAGAATACTGGATTGGGTCTTGAGAGACCTGCGTTCAATTCCCAGCTCTGCCACTGGCCTGCTGGTTGACTTCATAGAATCATAGAATATCAGGGTTGGAAGGGACCTCAGGAGGTCATCTAGTCCAACCCCCTGCTCAAAGCAGGACCAATCCCCAAAAAATCATCCCAGCCAGGGCTTTGTCAAGCCTGACCTTAAAAACCTCTAAGGAAGGAGATTCCACCACTTCCCTAGATAACCCATTCCAGTGCTTCACCACCCTCCTCGTGAAAAAGTTTTTCCTAATATCTAACCTAAACCTCCCCCACTGCAACTTGAGACCATTACTCCTTGTTCTGTCATCTAGTACCACTGAGAACAGTCTAGATCCATCCTCTTTGGAACCCCCTTTCAGGTAGTTGAAAGTAGCTATCAAATTCCCCCTCATTCTTCTCTTCTGCAGTCTAAATAATCCCAGTTCCCTCAGCCTCTCCTCATAAGTCATATGCTCCAGCTCCCTAATCATTTTTGTTGCCCTCCACTGGACTCTTTCGAATTTTTCCACATCTTTCTTGTAATGTGGGGCCCAAAACTGGACACAGTACTCCAGATGAGGCCTCACCATTGCTGAATTGAAGGGAATGATCACGTCCCTCAATCTGCTGGCAATGCTCCTACTTATACAGCCCAAAAATGCTGTTTGCCCTTGTTGCCAGGAAGGCTTACTGTTGACTCATATCCAGCCTCTCATCCTTCTGGCAAGTCACTTTCTTTCTGTGACTCAGTTTTTCAGTCTGCAAAATGGGGACAATGAAGTTCACCTCCTTTGTAAAACAATTTGAGACTTACTGATGGAGAGCTAGGTATTATTAGATGTGAATTTTTTTTTCCTTTTTACATTTTTTAACTTTCTGAATTGTGAGATATTGGCCTCTTCTCGAGACAGAGTGGCCCTGATTCTTCAAGGTAGCATGCACAGGCCTAAATTTAAGGAAATGAGTGGTCCCATTCAAAGGACTTGCTGAATCAGGGTTTTAATTAGGGATAAACCTTAATCTGATACAACATGCCAAATCCTCTGTGGAAAATAAGGAAATTTTCAAAGGCACAAATGATAGTTAGGCACCTAACTTCCATTGAGTCAGGGAGTTAGGTGCTTGACTGCTATCTGTGTCCTTTAAATTTGCTCCCGAAGGCTTTCTGAAACAACTAGATGAGTACTATGGATGAGAACTGGTTCAGATAAACAAGGTCCCTGAGCCCAAATGGAAATCAAATTTGGAAAATGTCTGTTAATAATTCCTTACCTCACTTTGCATGCTTCTCTGCTTCCTGCTTTTCGCAATGAACAGAAATACTATCAAAATAACTGCACGAGTAACTTTTCCTGTGTATTCCAAATCTAGAAACTAGTATAGGATATCTGAAGAGAAAATATTATCTCAAATTTTTACCAACATAAATAAATTTTTGTTGTCTTACATAGGTGCTGGAACTAGGATTGCTAGGGTTGTTCCTGCACCCCTTGGCTTGAAGTGGTTTCCATCATATACAGGGTTTACAGTTTGTTTCAATGGCTCTCAGCACCACTACTATACAAATTGTTTCAGCAACTCTGCTGGTTTAGTGTAGCTTCCCCCCGCCCTGCTTGAGGGTGTGAGAAGAGCAGTTCTTAGCAGTTCCCACGGACAGCGACACAGAGGCCAGGGGAACTGAATAAGAGACTGCCTGCCAAGTCCCTCTGTGGGGGCAAAACCAGGAGTCCATCTGACAAACAGACCAACCAAATGTTCCCAACTCCTGAGGCCAATCTGATCTTTCAGGGTGGTAGGACTCCTTATTCCTCCCTTCTTGAGGATATGGGTTACATAAGCAAAACTGGGGGATACATAAGCAAAACTGAAGTAGAAGGCTTATTTCAAAGTAAGTGTCCACATTCAAATTTGCACCAGAATAGCCAATGATCTGAATTAAATCTGAGTTACTTATTTTGGTGCAAGTTTGTGTGTAGACCAGCCCTTAAAGAGTGGTTCCCCCCATTCTTGCTCAGTTTATACATCAAAGTTTTTTTAAGAATAGACTGCCAATCTTGCAAACTCCCCCTGGGATCTGAAAATGCAGTTAATGTCTTTTCTTCACATCACTACCGGTAATAAAGATTCTGTAGAAGAAGATTCTGCATTTGGTTGCACCTATGACACCTCTTTGTTTTCAGAGAGATGGCAAAGCTTTAATTGATTGACTTTAAAATAATGTAGGCTCTGACAGTTTGCAGTCTCCAATGTGCAGATGGTCCCCCGGACCACACAAAACCCCAGGGAAGGCAGTGGAGATCTGTGCATCTTGTAAATTGCAGAACTGGAACTGAAGGTCACAATTTTGTAGGTGCATGTAGTGAACCCCACACCAGCCAGGAAGAGATCCTCCTCTGGGCACAATCAGCCACAACCCAACACACTGGTTAGGCTTGTCAAGCCTGGAGATGGGTGGGTCCTTAAATGGCAGGTCCCTGCTGAGTGTGGGGTGCCACTATGAAGGAGCAAGACTGGAACTCAGAGCTCCCCAGCTCCAGAAACCTGGAATTTCTGACTGGGGAAACCTCTTGAGAGCATTGGCTGACCAGGTGCCTCATGAAAGGAGAGGGTCCATTTCTTTTCTCATTTTATTTTCTCCTTGGTTTTCCAAAGGGCTTTTGTGGGTTGCGGAAGCATTCTGACTTTTTTCATTTGGACTGTTTTATTCCTCCCCCTATAAGGGGAGCAGGCAACCTGAACAGCACAATCCTCCAGACTCTGACACAAGAGCGATACCTGGCCTCTCCTCAGCAGGGTGCCAGAGATATATAACCCAAGAAAGGACAGAATTCAGTATACTGTCCCATACTTGTGGTGACTCTGCAGTGCTAATAGGCAGAGAGGGAAATTAGAAACAAAACACCCAAATACCATTTTTTTACTACATAAAGGATTCTCACTATGCACAATGAAGAGCCAAGAGCTGTGTTTAAAAAAAATGCCATTTTTATATTCCTGAGTTTCAGATTACAGCGATTTCGTTAAACTGTAATTGCAGTGATTTTTCTGAACCACAAAGAATCTTTCAGTCTCTTGAAGTTCTCTCATCCCTAAAAGAAAATTGGCTCATTCTGTGGATGTTCTACTTGGAATGACTCACAGACATTTCAATACATTTTGTAATTCAACATACATATACTGTATATGCTAGAAAATGGCTTGACCCTAAATCTTGGCTCTAAACAACCCCAAACCTTGGGTGTGGGAAAGTTGATCCAGCATACAAATACCTCTTGTTTTTATAATGGGCTGAACCACACCCGAACACCGCTGAATTTCTAGGTGTTAAAAAAAATCTAGTTATGAAGTTTATGGCCTACTCTTGTCTCTGGGATAATAGTAGAGCTCTTCCATTTAACAAGGCAAATAATTCCTTTTAAAAATAGCTTTTAGTTCTTAGAAGTGAAAATTAAAATAGTCATGTCATGGGGTTCTCACTCACCACAAGTGCCACCTCCTCCTGGCTGCTCAGGAGGATTAGCTCTCTTCCAGGACCAATGCCTTCCCGTGTGGTCTCGCCACCTGTTGTCCTCTTTTTCACTCCAGGAGGTACAGCTTCCTCTTCATGACTTGGCCCTCTGGCCAGGTTACTATATGGTTTCCCCTTCGGGGTATGCCCTTTCCTCAGGCCAGGCTCCTAGGGTCCTACTCTTTTCCTGGGTTACCTCCCTCCCTCTCTAATACACAGAAGGTGGCTTCAGATTTCCTCACTGCCACCCTTTCTTTTGCCAGCTTCCTGGCTTTACATTAGCCCAGCCCATACTTGTTCAGGTGAGCTTTGTCTTCCAGTGAGAGGTTGTGCCTTCAGCCTATTTCCTCATGTGGAGCCAAGCACACTAACTGGCCCTTTCTGAACTTCTTTAATCCTTTTAGGGTTGGTGTGGGATGAATACCCCATCACCGATGGTTCTGATGCAGCCTATTTAATCAGAGATGATGGAATTTGACAGAAAAAATAACATGTAGCTTTAAAAAAAAACCTACACAGCAGCACAACACTTGTGTTATTAACCATCGTCTTAAGAATTGTAAATAAATATGCTTCATTCCCTGTTCAAACTCCATTTATGGGACCATGTCCTATAAAAATTACATAGTCTTAGAATGTTGTAAATGGTAAAAAGTAATAACGTTAGTTGCAGTGTCAACACAGTCACCGATTAGAAACAAACACATTCTTTACCTATGCTACTAACACGACCCTCCCATACACTAAGGCTAGGAAAAATAAAAATTGATTTTACTGGTCATTATTTATTATGTTTGTTTGCCTCTCAGACTGATCTAAGGAAATCAATGAACTCACTCCACTTTACTTGCAGGCTCTCTGTGCTGCAATATTTCGGTTGGAAACACTTCAGGAGAATGACTGTTTAAAAACAGCTGTTTCCACTGTAACTTAAAACCACCTCAGGTTTTATAAAAGTCTGCTTTTACAAAATCTGCTTTGAGGCCCAATTCCAACTAAAAAAGTGTCCTCTACAAAGGGGCAAAGCTACAAGAGTCTTATTTTTCTGAGCTATTGCACATTCCCAAAGGTTTTAACTATTTTACTTTCAGTTGTTCCCACTTACCGTAGTAACTATTTCATTTAGGACAGATGATAAACATCAGAGTTGATAAAAGATCCGATCATTGGTACTTATTAAAGATTTAAACAGGTGCTGAAGATGGAACTTGAATATATACATATAACTGGCACTCTACCTTTGATGATCCCATCCCAGGGGTCTGGCTCACTCTCCTCCAGGCCTTAGGCTGACTGCTCCATTCAAACTGCATGCACTCTGAAGGCGTCCGCTGCCTGATACATGCAATACTCCATGTGGACTGAAAATTGTCTACAGGAGCATAAATAAAGGGTAGTGACAAATGGCAATGGATTGACTGGGCAGCTATCTTGTGGTCTGAAGAGGCTGCTAGGACTGGTCTTATGTAGTGGGAGTAAAGAGCATATTAGTGACACCGATGATAATATCCTGGGAGGAGTTACAAACACAAGTAAGTGCACAGCTATACCAACGGGGACAGAGTGACTGGAGCCATAGAACACAAAGATATTCAGTCACTGAGCAAATTAAAGTTAATCCATCTGGGAAGAAAATAATCTCAAACATACTCGCTGTTATAGCTCTGGCTAAGGTTCCCTATTTCGATGGTCACCAGGATGCTACATGGGACACAGCCTTTTTAAGCTTACTATGTCTGAGCAGTTCTAGACTCTGACTCTATATTTGGTCTTTCAGGCATTTTCCACTTCTGTGCTGGTACCTCCTCTTGGTACGTGGAGCCCAGCTGCCCTACACATCACGACTTCCAAGTCATGCATGCATGACCCCTGAAGAGCTCCACCCTTTGAGGAGCCTTAGTTTGCTATTTAACTCTTTGAGAACTATGTCACAGTTAAAGCAAGGGACACAGACTTTGCAAAGGAATTTATAAACCAGATACTCTCTCCTCAGACAAAGCACAAGAGATATACAGATCTATGGAAAACAACAACCAACAGCTGCATACAAGACCCTGCTTTCAGTTTTTTCAGCCCTCCTGAGAGCTTTTAAGGTCTTAGTCAGTGTCCTCCAGGACCTTTCTGCAACAGCCTCTCCTCCTGCCCAGTCTTGTCTTCTGGTTCTGGTCCAGTTTCTCCTTGCTAGAGAGACCCTCCCTTTTAACAGCAGTTTCTAACAACTTTGTCTCTTCCCATCCTTCCCCACAGGTTTTTCCATTCACCAATCCTCTGTGTTTGTTACAGTGGACAAGAGTCATTAGCTAGTCAATAGTTTTGGGGCACTAGTCTTCACTGCGCAACTAGGCCCCTGGATCCATCCTATGATGAATGTGGTTGTGCCCTTCTTGGGCTTGACGAAACAACAGCAGCTCTTGACACTTGTACTCTTTGGTTAAGTATCAGTGATTGGGCTATCTGTAAGCATTCTCTGCCTTCCTGCAACCGCTCAGGACCAAGTTAACTCTTTGCACCCATGTAGCAGACAGCAGGATAATAAGCAAACAGCGACAAAATATTCATAAAATACAGACATCTCCCACCTTCTTCAAAAATACATCAGGGAGGGGGGACAACCTCAAACAATCAATGGGAGGGAGAACCCAGGGAACCTGTAATGCAAAAAGAGACCTATTGGTGATAGTGGACAGCAAATCAGAGTTTGCAATGTAATTGGGCTGTTTGCACAATTTTGGGCTGAATATGCAAAACATCATGATGTGGAGAAGAAAGGCATCACTAAACACAGTGCAGTTCAAGTGCTCCCAGAGCTGGAATGTTGCATTCAGTTTTAATCACCACTTTACCAGAAATATATTAACAAATTGGTGCATAGAAAAGCAGCAAAAATTAATGGGTGGCTGACTTTCACGGAAAAATTCAAATGGCTAATAAAGTAAAAAATGTAAGACGTGAGAAGGGACATAAAATAATAATGGGCATGTACTCCTATTTATCAGGGCTTTTTAATGGATTAGAATATCATCTGTACATCTTGAAAATATGTAGTAACAATGTGCTATTCATTAGTTGCAAAATGATTAAGAAATGCTTTCTAAATTCTAATCTTCATTAAAGTGCTTCCAATTGTCTCCGGATTTTTTTTGTCCCTGAGCCTAACGGCAGCTTCAGTGATTTGGCAGCCACAGATGTGCTTCCAAATGTTGTTTTTCACAAAATGGTCCTTCAAAAGACAACAGGTTTTGGCAACAATTTCATGAGAAGCTGAGAATAAAGACACATAGCTGAGAAGGGTAGTAGGTCTCCTTGCAGCCTCTTTGTTCCTTCCAACTGTCAACAATTAATGCAACCAGATCAACTGAGGTGAAGAAGCAAAGTAAACTCAGAAGCAAAATAAAGAGGTGAAAGCACTTATAGGAGCTTGTTCACCAGAGTTCAAATCTTTAGTGGAGTTCTTGCAGATGCTCTTCTCTTGGTTTCTGTCATATTTGCTCCTGTGGGACCCTCAATATCCATCTTCCTCCTGAATCCTGCATTACCTACGAGGCACAACTCTCATTAAGTTAGCCTGAGTAAGGAGTGCAGGATATGTCCCTTAATTATGGGGGGGAGGGAGCACACACAATAGCAGGTTGTATAAAGGTGAACCATCATGAAAAACTGAAGCAGACAGGGTGGACTCGGATGGTTCACTTTAAGCTGATCATGCATTCACAGTGTTTCTCCCTAGTTCTACAATTGTGTAGAATCAGTGTATAGGTGAATGTTTACATGTTAAACAGGTACAATCAAACTCACTGAATGATCTATATGAATATAGCTGCACAAGTAGCAGAAGAAGTTAATGCTGGTGATAGGTGTTGGATGAGGCATTTGTATTTGGTCTTGTCACAGAGCTCACCAAAACCCAAGAAATGCTAACTTTCTTTTCTGTTAAAAACCATCAGGGTACTTTGAATGAAACAGGATCATTAGCTTAGCAGTGACGTGTGGTTCTTGCTATCCTTTCCAGCATTATTGGAAACTAATGAATGAGTAAACAAGAAGTGTCAAAAACATTTACAGTGATATACATGACTGACATGTACTTCTTTATACTGTTTGCTTGAATTATTGCCTAAAGTGATTCTCATGCTTTGGTACAAATTTGCTTAAACAGATTTTCCTTCTCATTTTGAGGTAAGAATTAGAAATGTCAAACACAATCCTCAAGTTTATACTGGAGTCAATTCACTGCTTGCAGCTTAAGATGTCAATTTTATTTTATATAGTTACTTGGGAAAAAATGTGAAATGGAGTATTCTGCACAAAAATATAAAATATATGTGAAAATGCTTATAACTGTACCTTAGTTTAAACGACATAAGAATTTGGAATCAGATAGTATTCATACCATGCAGGAATTTTCTTCTGCTTCTATTAGCTAATATACCAGTATACTTTTTAAGGCATGAGTATCACTCATTGATATCCCTCTTGCAAAAAGATCATGCAGTAACACCTGGCCAAATTTCTGTCTTTTATGGTATATCCCTGAACTGCATATAAAGTGCATGCAAATATATAGTATATAATAGTCATGAAAATTTACCAAACCACGCACAAAATCTACTCACATCTCCTTTGTTATGATTGATAATGAAAAGCTAAGTTATTGCACTCATTAACAATAAACATAATTTCTTGGCTGGGGTGTGTGAGCAAATAGTTTTGCAGAGCTGAAGTAAAAATTGTTGGTGCCATAGCCAGGGAAAATATAAGTGCTTCATGTTAAAAATGTTGCTCCAGGACTGCAAAACATAATCAACTCTGTGAGTATAGAATCATCATATGGAGATAGGTATTTTAGACCAAATTAACATAGTAACTTGCATAACATGACTGCTTGGATGACCACCTTCTGGGATTTATTCAGACATCTGCTACCTGAATAAAGGGAATAGAATTTTGACAGAATTAATATTCCTCAATTTGTGCACAAGGCAGGTAGATGTTGCGCTGAGAGTCACATTAGAAATCTTTAGATGAGGGGGTCAAACTTTCAGTTTGCACACTGGGCCTGGCTATTTGATGTTTTTCTGTGGCACCCAACATTCAGATTCAGATTATTTTTATTGTTAAAGCACTCAGACACTATGCTAGGGGCCAGAGAGGCAGATTCTACAGGATGAAAGCATTCTTTAATTTTTTCTGAGTTCATAAAGTTGTGAAGGTAACCCTTGAAACCTCAAGAGAGATCCTGAGATAAGGGAAGCTTTGCACTGTATCCAGTACAGCTCAGTACTTTAACTGTATAATCTGTCTTTTAAATAGGTAATTTCAGGATATTTTAATCTCAAGAGCAACATTTTCAGATGAAGATTTTTTTTTAAAGTTAATAAGTTCAACTAAATTTGTCATAACAGCTTGCTCAGCCTTACCCTAGACTATAATCTTTTATAGGAATTCACCATACACCCTATTAAGGATGATTTTTTTCTCATTATTTTAATGAAGGATTTACAGTAGAATCAACCATTAATGCTAACCGAGGTTATGTTCAGCAAGTCCCCTGTGCATGTATGGGAGAACAAACCCCTTGGAGTAGAGTTCAAACCAAGATCAGGGTAATTTTAAAGAACACAGATATAAAGATTGTTGATTCTTCTCTTTTTTTAAATAGTGTGTCACAAGCCTCTTTTAAAAAAATATGAATTGAAAATATTGTCAAACTCTTACAGTTGCTTTAAAATAGTTTCAACCAAGATAAGATTTCTGATGTTAAATCAGTCCTTTAATTAATTATTTACCCAACTGTAATTCCTGTCTTAGATATTTATGTCCCAAATTGGCTGCTTACTGAGTTCAGAATAATTGAATAAGGTCTTGAATGAACTGATAAATATGAGTAAATAAGAATCCCAGCAGTTAATATTTTTCCTTATAAAGCAGAAGTAAAATCATCCATTAGTCCACAGTTCCCAAACCAGATAAAAGAATTTTAAAGCCTTATTTATTTATACTTTCCTGTCTACATCAATAAGATACGAAAAATGAATTAGCCACTTCAGATACTGTGGCTTTTTAAAACTAGCTAAAGCAAATTGGATTTTGGATTAAATAATCTTTTTACAGATATCTGATATGAATACTGATTTTGCAAACCTAGTTATTTTGGAACAGTGAAGAAACCAGAATCAGTTCATCACTGGTAAGTTGCCAAATAGCCTAGATCATGATCTTTCACTGATGTCTTTTAAGCAAGTGATATTTAAGGATCTAGTCTCCTCATGAGAACATGATTAAGAGTTGCCCTACTGGATCATACCATGGTCAATCTTGCCCAGTATTCTGTCTCAGACAATGACCTGTACCACAGCTTCAGAGGGAGCATACAGAACAGGGCAATTATGGAGTGATCTATCTATTCCTGGCTTCTGGTACTGTGCTATAGTAAATTATAAAGCATTATTTTCATTTTGATAATGAGCAGTAATCCATTATCTACTGAAAGGGAAAGAGAAAGCTTACTAAGCAATTAATTGGTAAGGTAGAATTTCCCCTTGTATTGTATGCCAGGACATACAATAGATTGGAGTGTTAGCCATAACTGCAGTTCAAGAAAAACATATCATGTAGATCATGTGAAAAATATGAAAATATACTAAACCACAACACTGACAAGACTGTTAACAACAAGATAACACCAATAACCATAACTGGCATTGTAGGTAAAACTTTCTGGTCAATGAAATAGTCTTTGGAGAAGAAGCAGATGCCATTTCAGCAACAGTGAAAAGGGAGTTTTTTCTTTAGTAATAATTTCTCTCCTGTAAAACAGGACACAGCCATTAATTCTAATACTGGAGTGTCTCCTTCCTTGCCAGATGGAGAGATACATAAAACTGTCAGCCAACTAGGTGGCTATTGGATGGATCACAGTGTCCATGAATTCTGGAGAACCACAATTTCAAACCTCTAAACAGCTGTATATTAAACTATTAGGCTTTTATGTTACCACTAACTCCGTGCTATAAAATAACTCTGAATATATTGAACTGTTAGAAATACAGTTTACCAAGCTGCAAATTACAATATTTATAATAAAATCTTCCCATACATAAGGAAGGGCAGATTGGCATAGTAGAGGAGTGGACTCACCACTGGCACACCCCTCCATGGCTGTGCGCAGCGATAGCAGGTTCTCCTCATCTATCACCTGTTGAGAGCTGCTCCAGCCCTGCTGTGGTCCGCCTCTTCTCATGTCTCAGCCCTCCAGACACCTCACTTTAAAGTCTGACCTTTCTGAGGCAACAAAGTCCAACAAACAATAGTTCTGTAGCCTCAGTCAGAGTCTTTGGCCCAAGTCCCAACACTATAGCCCTTCCATGACTGGTCTCTGGGATCTTCAGACTACCTTTTCCAGTGGCCAGTAAGGAAACCCAGACTCTCCTCTCTGGGTCCAGCACCCAGGGACCTTGTAAGAAGCAGGCAAGGTCTGTCTATTCAGGCCCACTGCTTTCTTCCGGGGCTTTTTTCTACCTCAGCCTGTCTACAGGCCTTTTCCCTCTAGCCTCTTCCTGGGCTCATTGCATACCTGAGTTCCTCTCAGGCTCCCTGATATCTCAAGGTCCCTCCTTCCTTCAGGGCAGTGGCTCACAGGATTCCCCACTGGAGATCTCCAAGAAATCCCAAATGAAAAGTACCAACTTAAACCATTTCCATCTATCCCAGACTTGAACTTTAGTTCTTCACAAGTCTTCCCTAATACTCTGCTCCTCAGCGGAATGATGACATCTTAGGGCTGCCTCCCTGGAGTCTTACTCCTATTTTGAGACCCACCACAGAAGTGAACTACCTTTTTCCTATCAGGCCACTCTTAGCAGTCAGGAACTCCCAATCTCCTCTCTCCCTAAGTGAGCGGTTTCAGTTCTTTTAAGGAAACCTGACTCCTTTCCAGATTGACCTGATAACTGACCGGCTTAATACCCCTCTAGGTGCCAGGAGGTGGGTTAATTGTCCTCTAAGGCTCCTGGTAACTCAGCACCAATGTGGGATTTATGCCCCATCACAGGCACCCATGTGCTTTTTTTATAGAAGAAAAATTATCAGGCAAGAAGAAATGCCTCTTTTCCAGGCAAAGGAGACAGCTAGTAACCCTAATAGTGAAAAGAAAAGGAGTACTTGTGGCACCTTAGAGACTAACCAATTTATTTGAGCATGAGCTTTCGTGAGCTACAGCTCACTTCATCAGATGCATACCGTGGAAACTGTAGCAGACTTTATATATACACAGAGAATATGAAACAATACCTCCTCCCACCCCACTGTCCTGCTGGTAATAGCTTATCTAAAGTGATCATCAGGTGGGCCATTTCCCGCACAAATCCAGGTTTTCTCACCCTCCACCCCCCCACACAAATTCACTCTCCTGCTGGTGCTAGCCCATCCAAAGTGACAACTCTTTACATAATCAAGTCGGGCTATTTCCTGCACAAATCCAGGTTTTCTCACATCCCCCCCACCCCCATACACACACAAACTCACTCTCCTGCTGGTAATAGCTCATCTAAACTGACCACTCTCCAAGTTTAAATCCAAGTTAAACCAGAACATCTGGGGGGGGTCTCTCACAAGTCTTGGGAGACAGGCCAGTCCTTGCCTACAGACAGCCCCGCAACCTGAAGCAAATACTCACCAACAACCACATACCACACAACAGAACCACTAACCCAGGAACTTATCCTTGCAACAAAGCCCGTTGCCAATTGTGCCCACATATCTATTCAGGGGACACCATCACAGGGCCTAATAACATCAGCCACACTATCAGAGGCTCGTTCACCTGCACATCCACCAATGTGATATATGCCATCATGTGCCAGCAATGCCCCTCTGCCATGTACATTGGTCAAACTGGACAGTCTCTACGTAAAAGAATAAATGGACACAAATCAGATGTCAAGAATTATAACATTCATAAACCAGTCGGAGAACACTTCAATCTCTCTGGTCACGCAATCACAGACATGAAGGTCGCTATCTTAAAACAAAAAAACTTCAAATCCAGACTCCAGCGAGAAACTGCTGAATTGGAATTCATTTGCAAATTGGATACTATTAATTTAGGCTTAAATAGAGACTGGGAGTGGCTAAGTCATTATGCAAGGTAGCCTGTTTCCTCTTGTTTTTTTCTACCCCCCCCCCCAGATGTTCTGGTTTAACTTGGATTTAAACTTGGAGAGTGGTCAGTTTAGATGAGCTATTACCAGCAGGAGAGTGAGTTTGTGTGTGTATGGGGGTGGGGGGGATGTGAGAAAACCTGGATTTGTGCAGGAAATAGCCCGACTTGATTATGTAAAGAGTTGTCACTTTGGATGGGCTAGCACCAGCAGGAGAGTGAATTTGTGTGGGGGGGTGGAGGGTGAGAAAACCTGGATTTGTGCGGGAAATGGCCCACCTGATGATCACTTTAGATAAGCTATTACCAGCAGGACAGTGGGGTGGGAGGAGGTATTGTTTCATATTCTCTGTGTATATATAAAGTCTGCTACAGTTTCCACGGTATGCATCCGATGAAGTGAGCTGTAGCTCACGAAAGCTCATGCTCAAATAAATTGGTTAGTCTCTAAGGTGCCACAAGTACTCCTTTTCTTTTTGCGAATACAGACTAACACGGCTGTTACTCTGAAACCTAATAGTGAAGACATAGCTAGAGATCAGTGATGTGCTACCACAAGTTTTTAACAAAGGACTCCCTAACAACAAAAAATAAAGTTCTGCCTCAAGTGGTGACATATGTGACAGACCCTAGTTGAAATACCTTTCCCCACTCCCAAATATCCATCAACTCAACACTCCTACTGCTGTAAAAATCCATCAATTCCATAGTAATTCCCACTCCCCAGAAAACAAATTCACACTCAACCTATTCATAACCCATCAACTTCAAAATTTTGCCATCCAGGCTCTGGCTGGGGGGTGGATTGTCAGGTAGACAGTGCTGTTTGGGGAATGAGTGCACTTTGGTTCTTGAGCTGGGTAGGTCAAACCTGGCTGGTGAACTCCCCTAATGTGCAGGGGGGGGGGAGAAGGGGGAGGAAAGATTGTATCATGGCAGGTGTATGGGATTATTCCCTAGTGATGGAAAGGAAAACAGGGATCAAAGCTCCTTCCCAGTACAACCTCTTTAGTCTCTTGGCTCGGTGGGCATGCAACAGCAGATAGAACAGGTCAGTGGCTACACAGGGCAGCAATAGAAAATTGCTTCCATCTCCTCTGTCTTATATGCGACTGGAAGGAGAAAATATGTATCCTGTCCTTTGTGAGACAAGATGCAGCTAATGGCATTTTTTACAAACACTCAGTAAGTGGAGTGAAAGGTAGCATCTTGAACTGGTAGTTGCCCAACTGCTGAATCTGCACACTCTCTCTCAATTACAGCTTGGAGTACTGAGATGACTTGCATTTTGCCATTTTTAAAACTCTAATTTTCTTAAATTGTCCCCATTTTTTCACTGAAGCAAAAGCATTTTGAGGAAAATACTATTTCTTGAGAAAACTGATCAATTATTGGGTGTGATTTTTTAGCAATTTATTCTTTCTTTTCTGCTCATGGGGGGAGTGGAGATCTTTAAAAAGTTTATACCAACTCCCTTTTGCTTTGTTGAATCCCAAGCAGATTGCGAAGAGCTACACAAGGATCTCACAAAACTGGGTGACTGGGCAACAAAATGACAGATGAAATTCAGTGTTGATAAATGCAAAATAATGCACATTGGAAAACTAAACTATACATGTCAAATGATGGGGTCTAAATTAGCTGCTATCACTCAAGAAAGAGATCTTAGAGTCACTGTGGATAGTTTTCTGAAAACATCCACTAAATGTGCAGCGGCAGTCAAAAAAGCAAACAGAATGTTGGGAATCATTAAGAAACGGATAGATAATAGGACAGAAAATATCATATTGCCTCTATATAAACCTATGTTATGCCCACATCTTGAATACTGTATGCAGATGTGGTTGCCCCACCTCAAAAAGATATATTGGAATTGGAAAAGGTTTAGAAAAGGGCAACAAAAATTATTAGGGGTGTGGAATTGCTGCCATATGAGGAGAGATTAATAAGACTGGGACTTTTCAGCTTGGAAAAGAGACGACTAAGGGGGATATGATAGAGGTCTATAAAATCATGACTAGTGTGGAGAAAGCAAATAAGAAAATGTTATCTACTCCTTCTCATAACATGAGAACTAAGGGTCACCAAATGAAATTAATAGGCATCGGGTTTAAAACAAACAAAAAGGAAGTATTTTTTTCATATAACACACAGTCAACCTGTGGAACTCCTTGCCAGAGGATGTTGTGAAGGCCAAGACTATAACAGGGATCAAAAAAGAACTAGACAAATTCATGGAGGATAGGTCCATCAATGGCTATTAGCTAGGATGGGCAGGGATGATGTCCCTAGCCTCTGTTTGCCAGAAGCTGGGAATGGGCGACAGAGGATGGATCACTTGATGATTACCTGTTCTGTTCATTCCCTCTGGGGCACCTGGCATTGGCCACTGTTGGAAGACAGGATATTGGGCTAGATGGACCTTTGGTCTGACCCAGTATGGCTGTTCTTATGTTCTTAGTTTTGTTCACTTTGTGTATCTCGCCTCTTTTTCCACCACCCTGTGTGTCAAAGTCACTTTTACCTTTCTCCTCCAACACAGTAAGTAGAAGCGTTGACCAAGAAAAGAAAAAAAACAACAATCCAAAAGCAACCCCCCAAAAAGTTACCATGCTAGTGGACAAGTGGTTGACAAGCTTAAGTAAATATCTACTAAATTTTATATCTGTAACTTGTCAGTATGGGTGGAATTAGCTGATTTTCTGATGTGGCTATTCAGGAATAGTAGTTCATCTGATTTATACATCAAATGGAGTTTTGTTGAAATTTATTAATATAAAACATGAAAAAATGGTACCCCATGCTATAACCAAAACCCAAGTTTAATAACTCGAACATAATACTACAGAGTGGTAAAACAGAAATTACAAAACAATTTCCTTAATGGCCCAGTTATACCTATATAACAGCAGTGTTGTTCTGTTGCAACATAATACTAATATATTTTAGCAATATAGAAAATACAGTTATGATCATTAAAATAATATGTATTACCATTTAATACAAACATCTTTCCAATGTTACTGAAGATGTGTTTCACTGAATTTTAGTAACAGATAAAAACAGATTAAAATCGATATGAAGCAAACTTGGTGATGGGAAGAAACTGTACAAATATTAAAAATATGTAATTTATAAGTGAATCTCACTAATAGAACTCACAATGATATTAATATTGTTTGATCTCCCTGAGAAAATTGTAATACATTTTAGTAATTACCCTCCAAATATATCAAAAATTATGGATCACTGGAATAACTATTGGGCCCATATTTTAAAGTTTTCATGTTTAAGAAGATTCCTATTAAAGTAGGTAAATAGTTATGTAAATCCTGTATAAAGAAATGAAAATCCAAAAATTAGATATAATGTATGAACATTTAAATGGAATTTTATCTGTCTTACCTTAGGATTTTTAGGTTCAAGCAATTACAAAATGAGCTAAATTAATACAGGTGCAACTCTGCTAACATCAGTTGAGTTACTTCAGAGGTAATTTGGCTCAGTGTTTATGCACGTACTATTAGTGTATATGCAATGTTTGGTGAAAATGAGAAAAGGATAAAAATAGACGTAAATCAAACATTGGTTAAATCAGACATAAAAGAAATATTTTGGTTAAGTCAGAGACTACAACTGACCTAAGAGAATGGTAGTAGGCATCATGTATAGTATAGCGGTACTTAGCTAAAATTATTTTTTCTGAAAATAACAAGGCTTCTGCATATGAATATATATCTGTATTTGCACCACAGCATTGAAATCTTCGCTATACACAATTTAACCTTAACATATTGGCCAAGATTTAAAACAGTAATAAAATAAAAACATGGATGCCTACAGTTAGGCTTGTGAGTCCATATTTAGGCACCTAAATAAATGATCTGATTGTCAAAAGTGCTGAGTATTCAATAGCTCCTACTGAAACATACAGAAACTGCTGGATGAGCAGCGCTTTTGAAAGTCATGCCACTTATTTATGTGCCTAAATATGGATTCATGAGCCTAACTGGAGCATTAAATTTTTTTAAATCTTGGACTTAATCTAAAAGTTCATTTTACTTACTTATTCTAAATATCACATAAAAGGACTTTGCTGCTCAAATTCCATTCATGTAGACAATGTAATACACAGGAGTTTCCATAATAAAACCCAACATTTACCCACAGTTACTACACACAGGGGCATTCAAGATATCACTCTTTTCTATATGAAGAATGGAAAAACAACCACATTATCTTAGATATTGTTGTTTAGTATAATCATTGAAAGTCTTTCAATAGTGACCATTTTCATGCTCTGGTTTTTCCACAGCTGTAATGAATATACTGCTAAAAAGAAGCCTGGCTGTTTTAAACAATTTGCATTTGAGATGAGTTCAAAAGAGCACCCAGTCTCCACATATAAACAGAAAACAATGGGAATTCATCAGCAAGATGGAGAATAATTTGATCAAGGTTCTGCAGAAATTTGCTTTTTTCTTCTCCATCATAGTCTGAGCTTGAAATGTTACCTTCTCCTGTCCCCTTCTGAAGAAGCTGTTCCAAAATCATGCAGAGAGAAAAAATATTCTCATATTGGGTAATATTATACTTGGCCTCGATCTAGAAATAAAGAAAGAAGTGCATAAGCATAAACTGAAAATGCTTTTACAGTCCATCAACACAGAAGATACTCCAGAGAATGTTGTTAAAATTTTTAGCAATGTTTATTTTGATATAATTGAGGATAAACCTACAATTAGTTACATTTCCCCACAAAAAATAGCCTTTTTATTATACATGCCACCCTCCAAGCAATTAAATATATTTTAAAATCCAAAGCTTACCATTTTCCATGGTAAACAGTTTGAGAAAGCTTATTTTTCCACTTAGCCACAGAAAGACCATGACATACTATGATACATGGATGTACCAATCAAAATCAATGCAGTGGTACCTTCAGATCAGCTTTTTAAAACAAATACATTATAAACTGAATAAATCTTTCCTTAAACCCTCAGATACCAAATAACATAGTGTTAAGCACTCCTAGTTTTACATGAGAAATGAGGTAATTTAGCACCAAGGAATTAGACATAATAATGCACACAATTGGTTTTTCCATGGAAAAACCAGTCTTGAAGGCTACTGAATCTCTCTCAGGCTACAAGATTGGACATGGAAAGACACCACCAGTTGTTATGATGGATTATTTCTTGATGTCCATTGAGACATTAACACTCGTTCTCCTGGACCTCTAGCTGGCATTTGATACCACT
The DNA here is from genome assembly GCF_965140235.1 of Caretta caretta. Taxonomy (NCBI): domain Eukaryota; kingdom Metazoa; phylum Chordata; order Testudines; family Cheloniidae; genus Caretta; species Caretta caretta. The sequence continues at coordinate 61,719,351 of NC_134208.1, read as the reverse complement.
GATCACTAAGCTATTCAGAATCTATCTTGAGGGCAGAAATGCCCTTAAATAGAATGGTTCCTCTCAGACTGAACCCTGAAATTTGTTATACCAACTGTCCATCCTCCTCCAAAAGCCTTTGACTTTCTCTCACTTATTATTCAATGTCTACATACACACTTTTCATGGAGTATGCAGTGGTAGTGTCATCTTTAATTAAAATAGCTTAACAAAAGAAAGACTAAAGGGTGACATTATTACAGGCTACAGGTACCTATATGGGGAACAAATATTGAATAATGGGCTCTTCAGTTTATCAAAGAAAAGTATAACATGATCCTTTGGCTGGAAGTTGAAGATAGACACATTCAGATTGGAAATAAGGCACAAATTTTTAACAGGAAGTGTAATTAACCATTAGAACAACTTACCAAGGGCTGTGGTGGATTCTCCATCACAGACACTTTTTAAATTAAGATTTTATATTTGTTTAAGAGATATGTTCCAGGAATTATTTTGGGGCAGTTCTATGGCTGGTGTTATAAAGGAGATCATACTATATGATCTCTATGATCCTTTCTGACCCTTGGAATCTACGAAGCTCAACACTGCTTCTTCAGACCCGGCGAGATTAAAAAGCCAAGGGCATAAAGGGGAAAACAAAAGGATTGAAACATCACAGAATGTGAAACTATATGAGATAAACCTGAGGCACAAAGGATAGGTGGGTACATGGAGTTACAGTCAAGGTTTGTGTTGGAACCTTACCCAAGTTTGTGCAGGAATCTTAAGTTCAAATTCCCTCAGTTTCTCGCATTTAGTTTCTCCCTCCCACCCCACTCTAATATAACATTATATTAGTGTTATAAAAGGATAATACATTCTCAACCATAACTCCCAGTTATTGTCCTGGGAGTTGCATAGTCAGGACTATATCTTGAATATATTGTTCACTGTTTTTCTTCTAGTACCAAAGCTCTCCATGGGACATCTGCAGGATTGGTGAGAAAAACTTTGACCTTCTCTGTTTGCTGATACCTTGGAAACTCCACAAGCGTGAACTCATGGAGTTTTCCTACTGTGGATTTGGGATATCACAGTCATTGATTTAGTGAGGGGAATGGGGACACAGATTTAATTGGTTGTATAATTTTAAAAAAATGACCTGTGACTTATTACAAGTGTGGTCATCCCCCTCCCCCCACCCCAAGACAAATGAAAAGAAATGTTACAGAATGATGAACTAAGGAAAATGAATGTGTAGTTAAGGTACTTTGGAGGTCTGTGTTCAACTCCAGTTATTCCAAATATTTTCTGTGTGACCTTAGCCAAGTTACTTAGGATGGAATTTTCAAAAGCATCTAAGTGAGTAAGGGGCACCAGTACCATTGCTTTCAATTGGATTAGTACTCCAAAATCACTTTGACAATTTATACCTTCAAGTCAGTGGGACTGCTATGGGTACCTGCATTGCCCCACAGTATACCAACATTTTTATGGCTGACTTAGAACAATGCTTCCTCGGCTCTTGTCTCCTAACAGGAGAGCGTTGTGGCTGGGGGCAAGCAGCTCCCAGGCTGATTGAGGAAGCAGCCTCAACTGTGGCCACGCCCCAATCAGGGCCCAGCTGGCCCTTGTAAGAGGGCAGCGGGCTAGGAGCAGACAGACACTCTCTCTCTAGCCTTTGGAGAGGGAGGGACCTGGCTGCTGGGGAGCGTACCAAGGTACCTGAGGTGGAGCAGGGGTGGGGGAAAGCCAGAGGAGCTGGGGAGCTCTGACCTGGAACCCGGCAGGCTGAAGACCTAGCGTTAGGCCAAACAGGTGCTGGGGTTTCAGGGGGCAGTCCAAGGGTACGCAGAGGCAGCAGGTCCAAGCCCTCCTTGCCGGTGATGAGTGGCAATTATACTGCAGTCCGCATCAGTGAACGGGGGCTAGATGACTGGCAGTAGCCAAGACTGAGGCAAGGTGGGGATGGGGGGCAGTGGGGTTTCCCGGGGAGGGGAGACCCACCAAGACTGCAGGGGTACTGCAAGGGGCAGAAACCCAGTGGAAAAGGGCACTGGGGTCCAGGAGGGACATGGGGTCCCAGCAGTAGTGAGACATAGGCCTGAAGAGGACGATCCAGAGCTGGAGAGCTAATTCCCGAGACGACCAGCAGGAGGCACCACAGGGGTGAGTCTCACCACTGTTGCACGCCCTTACTCTACTTATGCTACATTGATGACATCTTCATCATCTGGACCCATGGGAAGGAGGCGCTTGAGGAATTCCACCAGGATTTCAACAATTTCCACCCCACAATTAATCTCAGCCTGGACGAGTCCACACAAGAGATCCACTTCCTGGACACTACAGTGCAAGTAAGCGATGGTCACATAAACACCACCCTATACTGGAAACCTACTGACTGCTATACTTACCTACATGCCTCCAACTTTCCTCCAGACCACATCACACGATCCATGGTCTACAGCCAATCCCTCAGACAGAGACAAACACCTAAAAGATCTCTAATAGCATTCTTAAAACTACAATACCCACCTGGTGAAGTGAAGAAACAGATTGACAGAGCCAGAAGGGTACCCAGAAGTCACCTACTACGGAACAGGCCCAACAAAGAAAGTAACAGAATGCCACTAGTCATCACTTCCAGCCCCAACTAAAACCTCTCCAGCGCATCATCAAGGATCTACAACCTATACTGAAAGACGATCCCTCACTCTCACAGACCTTGGGAGACAGGCCAGTCCTCCCTTACAGAGAGCCCCGCAACTTGAAGCAAATACTCACCAGCAACTACACACCACACAACAAAAACACTAACCCAGGAACAAATCCTTGCAACAAACCCCTTTGCCAACTCTATCCGCATATCTATTCAAGGGACACCATCATAGGACCCAACCACATCAGCCACACCATCAGCGGCTCATTCACCTGCACATCTATCAATGTGATATATGCTATCGTGTGGCAGCAATGCCCCTCTGCCATGTACATTGGCCAAACTGGACAGTCTCTACACAAATGAATAAATGGACACAAATCAGATATCAAGAATTAGAACATTCAAAAACCAGTAGGAGAGCACTTCAGTCTCCCCGGACACTCAATAACAGACTTAAAAGTGGCAATTCTTCAACAAAAAAACTTCAAAGATAGACTCCAACTAGAAGCTACAGAACTGGAATTAATTTGCAAACTGGACACCATCAAATTAGGCCTGAATAAAGACTGGGAGTGGCTGGGTCACTACAAAATTAAATTTCCTCCTGCTGAAACTCAGACCTTTTCGTCAACTGTTTGAAATGGGCCAGGTTGATTACATTGGCCTCATTAGCATTACAAAAGTGATTTTTCCCCCCTCCCTTGGTATTCACCCCTTCTTGTCAACTGTTGAGAATAGCCCACTTCCACCTTAATTGAATTGGCTCGTTAGCACTCACCCTCCACTTGGTAAGGCAACTCCCATCTTTTCATGTGCTGTGTATTTATACTTGCCTACTGTATTTTCCACACCATGCATCTGATGAAGTGGGTTTTAGCCCATGAAAGCTTACAACCAAATAACTTTGTTAGTCTCTAAGGTGCTACAAGGACTCCTCGTTGTTTTTGCTGATACAGACTAACACAGCTACCCACTCTGAAACCTTTGAGTTTTTAGAAAATCCTACCCTTAATGTCTCAATGCCACAGTTCCCCATTGGTAAAATGGAGAGAATACTTCCCATTGTCATAGGGGTGTTCTCAAGATAAATTCATTAATGTTTGTGGGGCACTCAGATACTATGATGTTGGAACACATCTAACCACCTAAACAGAATACTGGAGTAGAGGGGTTCACAGATGTAACAAAATGGAAGGTGATTCAATCTATTTTAAAGGAGTTTTTGTATTTCTTTCTTTAGCATGATCTAGGTTGTATGCAATACAACAAACATATATGGAGTAAAGTCTCTTCAAGACGCCATTTCCTTGAATTTTATACAAGATGCTTGTGTAAAAGAGCATGACAATATAGACATGAAGTGCAGTATGTAAAATCTTGTGACCTATATCCACAGAATGCTGTCTTTTTTGAGGGACCACTCTCATAGTAAGGTTTTCTTCACTCCGAATATTATTTACAACTCTTTTCCTCTGCTGTGGAAAAGAGAACAGGTACCTGCTATTCATATTCATCATATGTGGTCGGATAGTTTCCATTCATGTTTTAATGCTGGAGGTGTTTCCAAAAACATCCTTAACAATATATTGTAAAAATATGTTCATTTGTAAATGTACTGAAATTCTAGAGCAGAAAACACTGATATTCTTGAGATATTTTGTACAATTTTCAAGAGTGACTAATAACTTTAGGTGGCTCTATTTGAGTGTCCAACTTAAATGGACCCAATTATCAGAAAATGTTGGGTGTACCTGCGCTTTGAAAATCAGACCCCTTTTAGGTGTATCAAAAATGAAGTCTCCACAAATCAATTTTCACTTTTGAAAACTCAGCCCATAATATACATAATATGGTAATGTTTTAGTAATTGCATTTTCTATTACATTACAAAACATATAACAATTTTAATGAGCTATAATGGAAATATCAATTTTATTGTACAATTACATGTTTATTATTGTATCATGTTGGCAAACATATTAACCCGAGGCCATCACTAATTAAATACAAATGAATAATTATATACAGATTTATAGGCAGTTTATCATACAATTGAATTCTGTTTCTGAGGATGATGAATCCAATCCTGCTCTTACTGCAGTCAGTTGCAAGACAAGTATTGAAGGATCACAACCTAAAAGAGTGACAGAGAAAACTTTTGTGGTTTCTCATAAAAGAGTTAGCCACCAACCTGGAGATCATACCAGATTTGGCCCACCCAAGGAGACAGGTAAGCTGGGTAGTCTCTCCCTATTGCACGCTACAAACCCTCAGGAGAAACAGTCCAAATTTGTTTAATAAACTATTACTGTTAATGGCACATACTCAGAAACCTGCCCAAACCTAACCAATTAAAACTTCTAACAACTATAAAATGAGGATTCTTTACAGATTTGTAGAGTCTAAGGCCAGAAGGAACCATTGTGATCATCTAGACTGGCCTCCACCATAATGCAAGCCATTGAGCTTCTGCAAAATAATTCCTATTTAGTTTAATTAATAAAGCAAAGGTTTTGATTGTTTATTTTTATGCAGTTGCTTAATCCAAACTGGCGGATGTCTCTATTATGGGAAACCAAAATTACAAGAAAGAAACATTTCCTCTCTCCTATATGACAATCACCAGCTGGGATGACACTACTAGAAAGTAAAAGCAGAAAGATAAATTCGTAATCAAAACAGATTCTTAAATGAAAAAATCCAAATTTTTTGCCATTACTAAATAGTGAGGGAAGTCATCTTTGTTGAATGAGGTCATATACCAAGGTGGTGATTTGTTACAAGCACGACAACTGTATCTGATATACAATTATCTCTATATGCAAATTGCAGTTTTCGATTCATTGAGGGCCTTCTTAGGATCATTATATATTAGAGTATCTGAAATCCTTAGGCACTGGGTTTATTAAAGTAAAATTTTAAACCCTTCTTATGACCAGCATGTGGAGTTGCCTTTCCATTTGGTATTAGGCTGTCAGGAACAAAAAGAAACTACAAAAGAAAATGAAAAGGCAGTGTCCTGCTTAGTAGCAAAACCCATTGTTTTTTTCAGTACTATCTTGTCCTGAAAAGACCATAATTATGGTAGTTAGATGAATGAAGTTCCTAGCTAGCTGATTCTTCTAGCTAAAACAATAGCCAGTAGGAAACCAACTTTATACATGAGAAAGTATAGAAATATGTTTAGTAAGGGTGGAAAAAATGGTTTGGATCTCTGGCTATCCAGATGTTCATATGCATACAAGCAGACCTCAACCTCTAATTTCTGACTGTTTGGGCTGTAGCACCAAATTTCATAATGGCACAGATCATGCAGCAATAAATAGTGTGAAATAATACTTCAATGAGAAGAGAAAGTTACTCACCTTGCAGTAACTGAGGTTCTTCGAGATGTGTCCCCCGTGGGTGCTCCACTCCCAGTAATGGTGTGTCCCGGCGCTGTTGATCGGAGATCTTCAGTAGCAGTGACTGGTTGGGATGCACGTGCTCAGCTGCTGTCTCATGGCGTCGTTAGGGTCTGCCTGAGCACATGCGTCCCGCACCCCCCTCAGTTCCTTCTCTACCGTAGAGTTGTCTGATTAGTACTCCAAAGTAGAGGAGAGGAGGGTGGGTAGTGGAGCACCCACAGGGGGACACATCTCGAAGAACCTCAGGTACTGCAAGGTGAGTAACTTTCTCGTCTTCTTTGAGTGCTGTCCCTGTGGGTGCTTAACTTCAAGTGAATGTGAAGCAGTACGCATGATGGTTGGTGGGATTTTGGGGTTGCGTGAGGAACAACGGTAGACAGTACCATATGGCCGACTGTGGTGTCTGCCGTGGTATCCCGTGTGATAGCATAATGTTTGGCAAATGTGTGGTCAGATGTCCACTTGGCCGCTCTGCATATGTCTATAACATGTACATTGTAGAGGAAGGCAATGGATATTGACATTACTCTAGTAGAATGACTCCTAACACTCTCTGGTGGTTGAACATTCTGGGTCCAGTAGCAGGACCTGATGCCGTCAGAGATCCACTTGGATAGTCTTTGCTTAGAGACAGCCTCACCCTTTGATCTCTCGGTAGTAGAAACAAATAATCTAGGGGATTTACGAAATGGTTTAGTTCTGTCAAGATAGAATGCAAGAGCCCATTGGACGTCGAGGGTATGTAATGCCATTTCCCATGGAGTTGAGTGAGGCTCGGGATGGAATACACGTAAGTGTATTAGCTGCTTAAAGGTGGAAGGTAGACACCACCTTGGGAAGGAATTTGGGGTGGGGTCGCATAGTAACCTTGTCTTTCGAGAAAATGGTGTAGGGAGGGTAGGCCATCAGGGCGCTTATTTCACCAACCCTTCTCGATGACGTTATGGCAACCAAGAAAGTCACTTTTGTGGACATGTGGGGCAGGGATGAGGTGGCCAGGGGCTCCAAAGGGGGTTTCATAAGAGTGCAGAGAACTAGGTTGAGACTCCAGGAGGCTACTGGTGAATGAATCTCAGGGTAGAGATTTTGCAGGCCTGTGAGGATGAGTTTCATGGTTGGGTGGGCGAAAAGTCAATAGCCGTCCAGAGCATCATGGAAGGTGGTAAGGGCCATGAGGTGTACTCTGATAGAACTGAGTGAAAGCCCGTCCTGTTTTAGTTCGAAAAGATAGTCTAAGATGTCAGGGAGGGTTGTAGTCTGTGGTGTCAGGTGTCTGTGGAAGCACCAGATGGAGAAGCGTTTCCACTTTTGCAGGTAAGTCTTACGAGTGGAGTCCCTTCTACTGTGCAGGAAGACATGTTGGACCTGTTCTGAGCAAGCTAATTCGTGGGATTGAAACCATGAAGGAACCATGTCATCAAATGGAGTTTCCGGAGCTGCGGATGAAGAAGCTGACAGCAATTCTGGGAGAGGAGATCTGGTCTGTCGGGGAGAGTCCGGGGAGGACAGATGGACATGCACAGCAGGTAAGGATACCATGTCTGTCTGTCTGGGACAAGCTGGGGCAATAAGTATGACCCGGGCCTTGTCCTCTGTGATCTTGCGTAGAACCCTGTGTATCAGTGGAATTGGTGGAAAAGCATACAAGAGGGAGTTGTTCCAAGGAATGAGGAACACATCCCCTAGAGATGCATTTCCGAGTCCCGCTCTTTAGCAAAACAGATGGCATTTACGGTTTTCAGGTGTGGCAAATAGGTCTATCAATGGAGTACCCCAGTGGGAGAAGAGTCGAAGTATCATCGGATGTAATTCCCATTCATGTTCCTCGGAGAAGTGTCTGCTGAGTGTCAGCGGTAGTGTTGTGACACCCAGGCAGGTCAGAAGTGGTGATTTCTATGTGATGTTGTATGCACCAATTCCATAGTCGGCTTCTTCATCCGCATAGGGAGTGAGATCGTGCATAGGGAGTGAGATCGTGCTCCTCCCTGCCTGTTAATGTAAAACATACATGCTATATTGTCCCTCAAAACTAAAGGAAAGGGAGACCTGGGAAATGGCTAGCTAACTATTTCTATTTTTCTTTACTTATTTCCTACAGTAACGAGGGAAGAGATAAGCACTGCCCCAAGTCTCGTCTTCAGCCGAGGATGGTTAAGAAGGAACTGAGGGCGGTTGGGGACGTGCGTGCTCAGGCAGACCTGAACGCTGACGCGAGATATCACCTGAGCACGTGCGTCCCGACCAAGCACTGCTACCGAAGATCTCCGATCAACGGTGCCGGGACGCACTGTCACCGGTAGTGGAGCACCCACAGGAACAGCACTCGAAGAACTATTGGTCACTCATCATTTTTGAAACACAGGGAAAGTGTGTATATGTGGATTTAGGATCTTATAACTTTAGGTTCCAATTTTATGAAAATTGTGACCTAAAAGAGGATAACAGTTTTTTCATGTTCTTTGTGAAAACTCCTACTGATGGCAGTACAAGTTCTTCTGTAATTAAACAGTGGTTTATGGCCCTAACCTTGCTTGCTGCTCCCATCCAGGAACCATAATTAAAAATGTAATTTGGCCACTTCCAGAAAATATACCTCTTATTGTAATCATCCTCTTCCAATTTAAATTTCTCACCTCATTGACTGGCTTTTTCAAAACTTGATGAATTGGCCAAACATCCCCACATTGCTCCCCACAGCAAAATGGGCGAGGGAGAAGTTATCACTGTGGTGTGACTTAATGTTGTGGTCTTCTTGGTATGGCAGTTGATAGGAACCTTTGTAGCACCGAGACCACAGGTTCCTTTTTATGATAAATGATAGCCATAAAACATACAAAGAACACTATCGAGAATTCAGAAACTGCAAAAGGAGAATGTTAAAAATGCAAGAAATCACTTTGAAATAAATACAGTGTGGCAAAAAATGTTAAATACAACTTCAATCACTTTTTTTTTAAATACTACAAAAGCAAGAGATCACGGAAGGAGGAAATTAGAATGTTACGTAATATAAAATGAAGTCACAGAGCATGGCAAAATACCTAAAATATTAAATTAGAATTTCACTGATGTACAGTTATACTCCATCCGACAGCCAGAATCCTGACATCCAGTATAAATGATTCTAGCACCTGCATTCAGTGGTGATTAAATTTCTTGACCTAGAATCCCTGAGTAATTCCCCCCCCCGCCCCGAAATTTTCCTCCACATCCAAGCAAACACTTTCACTCATTTTGATAAAAAAGTATTCCCCCCACCCACTCAAATTACTAGTGCTTGAGGGCTCACAGATAAGCCTTTTCCAGAATTGTACTAGAAGATACAAAGTGACCTGGGACAATATATTTTAGCAAGTCTACATTGTATAAAGTTTTGGATAACTGGGTGGCAAAGGAGGGGACATAAACCTTTAGGGTGTGTCTACACTTTCAACTGTACATGGATACATGTGCATTCTTGTGCCAGAATTCCCTATGTTCACATCTGAAGCATATTTCTGAAGGACAGTCTTCTGTGTGAAAGTTAGCATGCATAAGGGGTGTGGGTATGTATGTACATGTCTCTGCTGTGGCTTAGCCCTGTACCCATTCTACAGAGCAGCGTGGACTGGGGTAAGGAGCGGGTACCATGGCACAAGTAGTAGCAAACTGTGTTTCAGAACAAGTAATCATGGTTTGCTTAGCAGTATTCTAGAAACAGGGAAATCTCTGTCAGACTCCTGTGCATTCTCTGTGATGCACACTAACAGGAACCCTGTATTCATGTAATGACTACACAGGCTATGGACAGGGTCAGTTCATCCACGCAGCTAACTTTTCAATAGGGATATTGAGACATTAAGAGGTAACAATCAACACCTTTTTTCTACAAGAAATGTGCATGGAAGTAATGATTCAGTAGTATAACAGAGACTGGATGTGTGTCAAATGTTTTCCTGGATAGATTATTTGGCCCAGGAACTTCATAGGAAGCACTGCACTGGATCAGTGTAGTGTTCTGGACAGTGCCCAGTGCCAGATGCTTCAGACAGAAGATGTAAAAACCCTGCAGTATGCAGATATGGAATAATCTGCCTCCAGCAATGAGTCTCGTCCTAACCCCTATTTATCAGAGCTTGGTTTAAACCCTAAAGCGTAAGGTTTAATATATTTTCCAAAAGGGGATTAACTATTAACAACTCTGAATATTCATCATATCCATAGACGTATCCAAGCCCTTCCTAAATCTTGCTACATTCCTGGTCTCAATAACATCCTGTGACAAGACTCCAACAGTCCAACTACATGTTGTATGAAAAAATATTACCTTTAAAATTTTGAATTTGCCACTCTAACGTCACTGAATATCCCCATGTACTGTGTTATGAGCAGAATGAATAGAAGCTCCTAATCTACCTTCTCTATAAAATTCGTTATTTTATACAGTTTTATTGTGTCCCGTCTTTTTTATCTCCCTTCTAAATTAAACAATCCCCGTCGTTTCCTATTTCTCTTTATATGAGTGTTTTTCAGGCTTCAAATCATTCATGATGGTCTACTCTGAACACCCTCTAATTCTATAATATATTTTTCAGATGAGGTGACCAGTTTTTCACACCAGAATTCCAGATGAGGCTGCACCATGATTTGTATAATGGTATATTTTCATTATTCTCCATCCCATTCCTTATACAGACTAACATCTCATTTGCTTTTTTTCCACTGCTGTTGCTGCATATGGAGCTGAGGTCTTCACTGAGCTGTATACAGTGTTGCTCAGGTCCCTTTAATGAGCCCCATGGTTAATTCAGGAACCTGTAAGGTGCACAAAAAGATTATTTTTTCTCTACAATGTATATTTCTTAGCCAATTTAGTTCAGTTTTGATAAACGCAATCAGTTGCCCTTTCTCTGTGATTGGTTAAATCCCTCTGAAGTTCCTTACAATCCTTCTTGGTCTTCACTATCCTTAATAACTTTGAATCATCTGCTAACTTTTCCACCTCACTACTCACCTCCTTTTCTAGGTCTTTAATAAATATATTAAATACTGGATGCCATATTGTTGTTAACCTTTCACCACGATGAAAATTGACTTCTTAATTCTTTGTTTCCTGGCTTCCAACCACTTTTTCATTCTGGACCATACTGTGTGTGTCACTGTAGCAGGGTGGTCACCTGCTCCTGCCTTCAAAGGCTTAAAACAGCCTGGGGAGAGGGCTGTGGTAGGGAAAGAAAAGCGGGGCTGATTGGGAGAAGCAGCCTCAGCTGGGGGCCACGTCCCAATCAGGCCGCAGCTGGCTTAATCATGGCACAGCTGGCCCTTATAAGAGGGCAGTGGGCCAGGAGCACACAGAGTCTCTCTCTAGATGTTGAGAGGGAGGGACCTGACTGCTGGGAGCTGAGCAGGGCACGCAGAGCAGGGCTGGGCTGGGCTGGGGAAAGGCCAGAGGAGCTGGGAAGACCGGCTTGAGAAACCCCCCAGGCTGCACGCTTTGATGAAGGCCTAGGAAAAGGGTACTGGGGTTGCAGAGGGCAGCCCAAGGGTAGGCAGAAGCCGCAGGTCCAGAACCTCCTTGCCGATGATGAGTGGCGATTATACTGCAATCCGCCCCAGGGAGCAGGAGCTAGATGGTGACTAGCAGTAGCCAAAGACTGATGCGAGGTGGGGATAGAGGGTGGGGGTTCCCTAGGGGAAGACCCAGATCTGTGGAGTACTGTCAGGGGGCAGCACCCTGGGTAAAAGGGGCACTGGGGTCCGAGAGGGACACGGGGGCCAGCGGCAAGGCTGGAATGCTAATTCCCTGGACAACCGGCAGGAGGCACTGCAGGGGTGAGTTGCCTCACCGTGACAGTCACCCTCTGACTGCTTAGCTTCCTCTGAACTGAAACTAATCTACTTTTACGTAAACAAAATTCAAACATATTAAGGTATGGAAATACACAGTTAAGACACCTAAACTACCTTATCTCTGTCCTGTAGTGACACCATAAGAGGAAAAATATGAAAAAAACCTTAATCTCAGTTTCATCTAACCTGAGACTACACACGCTAAAATATCTTCATCATAATTGTAAGGTTATTTCACAGTATTACCCCATGTAATTCTTGGTATGGGCTAATTACAACATCCCTGTAAATGTTTTTCATTATATATATGTAAATTGGGTCCTACCTTTGTTGTTATGGGTTGGGCACAATTGCCACCTTTCATTCAGGGTAACTGTAAAGTAGTGGCTGAAACTAAAGCAGCAGCCCCCAAAACATCGGCATATGGAAAAGCTTGAGTAGAAGCTGAACCAGGTGGCCCAAGGGGTTTCAAACACAGGGGTTAGGGTTTTGATTGTTGGAACTGTTTTTGTCTGGGCATATGTGACAGAAGGGAGACAGAATTGGCCAGAAAGTCAAGCAGACAGTAACAGAAGCGTTGGTAATGTGGCCCCCAGGGAAAGCTTTTGGGGTACAGGGAGCTGGCTGGAAAGGCACATTGGGAAGAGCAAGCACATGAACTGTATCCTGCTATTTGACTCTTATTGTGTTCAAGGAAACAGGACTTTATGTAAAAAGAAAAGGAGTACTTGTGGCACCTGAGAGACTAACCAATTTATTTGAGCATAAGCTTTCGTGAGCTACAGCTCACTTCATCGGATGCATACTGTGAAAAGTGTAGAAGATCTTTTTATATACACACAGAGCATGAAAAAATACCTTCTCCCACCCCACTCTCCTGCTGCTAATAGCTTATCTAAAGTGATCATTCTCCTTACAATGTGTATGATAATCAAGGTGGGCCATTTCCAGCACAAATCCAGGGTTTAACAAGAACGTCTGAGGGGGGCGGGGTAGGAAAAAACAAGGGGAAATAGGTTACCTTGCATAATGACTTAGCCACTCCCAGTCTCTATTCAAGCCTAAGTTAATTGTATCCAATTTGTAAATGAATTCCAATTCAACAGTTTCTCGCTGGAGTCTGGATTTGAAGTTTTTTTGTTGTAATATCACAACTTTCATGTCTGTAATCGCGTGACCAGAGAGATTGAAGTGTTCTCCGACTGGTTTATGAATGTTATAATTCTTGACATCTGATTTATGTCCATTTATTCTTTTACATAGAGACTGTCCAGTTTGACCAATGTACATGGCAGAGGGGCATTGTTGGCACATGATGGCATATATCACATTGGTGGATGTGCAGGTGAACGAGCTTCTGATAGTGTGGCTGATGTTATTAGGCCCTGTGATGGTGTTCCCTGAATAGATATGTGGGCACAGTTGGCAACGGGCTTTGTTGCAAGGATAGGTTGCTGGGTTAGTGGTTCTGTTGTGTGATATGTGGTTGCTGGTGAGTATTTGCTTCAGGTTGGGGGGCTGTCTGTAGGCAAGGACTGGCCCATCTCCCAAGATTTGTGAGAGTGTTGGGTCATCCTTCAGGATAGGTTGTAGATCCTTGATAATGCGTTGGAGGGGTTTTAGTTGGGGGCTGAAGGTGATGGCTAGTGGCGTTCTGTTATTTTCTTTGTTAGGCCTGTCCTGTAGTAGGAGACTTCTGGGAACTCTTCTGGCTCTGCCATTACCCTCTGATCCCACTGAGAGTTACCAAAAGAAACTACAGCATTTGCTCAAGAAACTCCCTGAAAAAGCACAAGATCAAATCTGCACAGACACACCCCTGGAACCCCGACCTGGGATATTCTATCTACTACCCAAGATCCATAAACCTAGAAATCTTGGGCGCCCCATCATCTCAGGCATTGGCACCTGACAGCAGGATTGTCTGGCTATCTAGACTCCCTCCTCAGGCCCTACGCTACCAGCACTCCCAGCTACCTTCAAGACACCACTGACTTCCTGAGGAAACTACAATCCATCGCTGATCTTCCTGATAACACCATCCTGGCCACTATGGATGTAGAAGCCCTCTACACCAACATTCCACACAAAGATGGACTACAAGCCATCAAGAACACTATCCCCGATAATGTCACAGCTAACCTGGTGGCTGAACTTTGTGACTTTGTCCTTACCCATAACTATTTTACATTTGGGGACAATGTATACCTTCAGATCAGCGGCACTGCTATGGGTACCCGCATGGTACCCAGGCATATCCATGCCTGACTAATCTAATTGCCTTCTATGATGAGATTACTGGTTCTGTGGATGAAGGGAAAGCAGTGGATTTATTGTTTCTTGACTTTAGCAAAGCTTTTGACACGGTCTCCCACAGTATTCTTGTCAGCAAGTTAAAGAAGTACGGGCTGGATGAATTCACTATAAGGTGGGTAGAAAGTTGGCTAGATTGTCGGGCTCAATGGGTAGTGATCAATGGCTCCATGTCTAGTTGGCAGACGGTGTCAAGTGGAGTGCCCCAGGGGTCGGTCCTGGGGTCGGTTTTGTTCAATATCTTCATAAATGATCTGGAGGATGGTGTGGATTGCACTCTCAGCAAATTTGCGGATGATACTAAACTAGGAGGAGTGGTAGATACGCTGGAGGGCAGGGATAGGATACAGAGGGACCTAGACAAATTGGAGGATTGGGCCAAAAGAAATCTGATGAGGTTCAATAAGGATAAGTGCAGGGTCCTGCACTTAGGACGGAAGAACCCAATGCACCGCTGCAGACTAGGGACCGAATGGCTAGGCAGCAGTTCTGCGGAAAAGGACCTAGGGGTGACAATGGACGAGAAGCTGGATATGAGTCAGCAGTGTGCTCTTGTTGCCAAGAAGGCCAATGGCATTTTGGGATGTACAAGTAGGGGCATAGCGAGCAGATCAAGGGACGTGATCGTCCCCCTCTATTCGACATTGGTGAGGCCCCATCTGGAGTACTGTGTCCAGTTTTGGGCCCCACACGACAAGAAGGATGTGGATAAATTGGAGAGAGTCCAGTGAAGGGCAACAAAAATGATTAGGGGTCTGGAACACATGACTTATGAGGAGAGGCTGAGGGAACTGGGACTGTTTAGTCTGCAGAAGAGAAGAATGAGGGGGGATTTGACAGCTGCTTTCAAGTACCTGAGAGGTGGTTCCAGAGAGGATGGTTCTAGACTATTCTCAGTGGTAGAAGAGGACAGGACAAGGAGTAATGGTCTCAAGTTGCAGTGGGGGAGGTTTAGGTTGGCTATTAGGAAAAACTTTTTCACTAGGAGGGTGGTGAAACACTGGAATGCGTTACCTAGGGAGGTGGTAGAATCTCCTTCCTTAGAAGTTTTTAAGGTCAGGCTTGACAAAGCCCTGGCTGGGATGATTTAATTGGGGATTGGTCCTGCTTTGAGCAGGGGGTTGGACTAGATGAGCTCCTGAGGTCCCTTCCAACCCTGATATTCTATGATTCTATGGCCCCACAGTATGCCAACATTTTTATGGCTGACTTAGAACAACGCTTCCTCAGCTCTCGTCTCCTAACGCCCCTACTCTACTTGCGCTATATTGATGACATCTTCATCATCTGGACCCATGGAAAAGAAGCCCCTGAGGAATTCCACCATGATTTCAACAATTTCCATCCCACCATCAACCTCAGCCTGGTCCAGTCCACACAAGAGATCCACTTCCTGGACACTACAGTGCTAATAAACGATGGTCACGTAAACACCACCCTATACCGGAAACCTACTGACCGCTATACCTACCTACATGCCTCCAGCTCTCACCCTGACCACACCACACGATCCATCGTCTACAGCCAAGCTCTGCGATACAACCGCATTTGCTCCAACCCCTCAGACAGAGACAAACACCTACAAGAGCTCTATCAAGCATTCTTACAACTACAATACCCACCTGCGGAAGTGAAGAAACAGATTGATAGAGCCAGAAGAGTTCCCAGAAGTCTCCTACTACAGGACAGGCCTAACAAAGAAAATAACAGAATGCCACTAGCCGTCACCTTCAGCCCCCAACTAAAACCCCTCCAACGCATTATTAAGGATCTACAACCTATCCTGAAAGATAACCCAACACTCTCACAAATCTTGGGAGATGGGCCAGTCCTTGCCTACAGACAGCCCCCCAACCTGAAGCAAATACTCACCAGCAACCACATATCACACAACAGAACCACTAACCCAGCAACCTATCCTTGCAACAAAGCCCGTTGCCAACTGTGCCCACATATCTATTCAGGGGACACCATCACAGGGCCTAATAACATCAGCCACACTATCAGAGGCTCGTTCACCTGCACATCCACCAATGTGATATATGCCATCATGTGCCAGCAATGCCCCTCTGCCATGTACATTGGTCAAACTGGACAGTCTCTATGTAAAAGAATAAATGGACACAATTCAGATGTCAAGAATTATAACATTCATAAACCAGTCGGAGAACACTTCAATCTCTCTGGTCACGCGATTACAGACATGAAAGTTGTGATATTACAACAAAAAACCTTCAAATCCAGACTCCAGCGAGAAACTGTTGAATTGGAATTCATTTACAAATTGGATACAATTAACTTAGGCTTGAATAGAGACTGGGAGTGGCTAAGTCATTATGCAAGGTAACCTATTTCCCCTTGTTTTTTCCTACCCCCCCCCCCGACGTTCTTGTTAAACCCTGGATTTGTGCTGGAAATGGCCCACCTTGATTATCATACACATTATAAGGAGAGTGGTCACTTTAGATAAGCTATTACCAGCAGGAGAGTGGGTTTGTGTGTGTGTGGGGGGGTGTGTGTGTGTGAGAAAACCTGGAAACATGTGCTGGAAATGGCCCAACTTGATTATCATACACATTGTAAGGATAACAAAGTAATTGTAAGGAAGTTTCAGAGTAACAGCCGTGTTAGTCTGTATTCGCAAAAAGAAAAGGAGTACTTGTGGCACCTTAGAGACTAACCAATTTATTTGAGCATAAGCTTTCGTGAGCTACAGCTCTGCTCAAATAAATTGGTTAGTCTCTAAGGTGCCACAAGTACTCCTTTTCTTATTGTAAGGAGAGTGATCACTTTAGATAAGCTATTAGCAGCAGGAGAGTGGGGTGGGAGGAGGTATTTTTTCATGCTTTGTATGTATATAAAAAGATCCTCTACACTTTCCACAGTATGCATCCGATGAAGTGAGCTGTAGCTCACGAAAGCTTATGCTCAAATAAATTGGTTAGTCTCTAAGGTGCCACAAGTACTCCTTTTCTTTTTGCAAGTACAGACTAACACGGCTATTACTCTGAAACAGGACTTTATGTATAAACTATGTAAATAAACAGCACTGCATTAAAGAAAATACTTGGCTCTATCATCAGTTTATTCTCCTAGTGGAAACAACCCATAGAGCTTTGTATAACTAGCCACTTGGGTCAAAAGGGGAAACAACATTATACACACAGATACAGAATGCACATGTAATATACATACATACACATGCACACAGGCATGCGTAGATGTTTTAATCATGTGAAACAGTGCAGATTCATGCAATAGATTGATCATGCACTTTTGACCATCTCAGCCCATTGATCCATTGCCCTGGCACTCATTCCAATACTCTGACTCAGTGAGCAACTTCAAGCAAAGAATCTTTTAAAAATGTATATGTTTATCTGTTAGATGAATATTTCATTTTCCTCCCAAATGTGGAGTTCCCTCCCCTCCCCCCCCAAAAAAATATTCCAGCAGAAACCATAATGTGCAAGACTGAGTCCTAGGATAGCTTTTTCCATACATTAAAATATTATGAATACAAAAAAGTGTTATCTTGGGCTCCTATAGGATTAGAAAATTGAACTTTATAATACTGGAAAAGGGAAATTCCCAGTAATTTATGGCACCGACTTTTAACCCAGTAAGGATCTGAGATAAAAAATGTCAAGACTATGTACAGAATGCTATTTTAGGGTATTTTCAGGGGTTTTATGGCCTCTCATAGTCATGTTCACAGACTCCTGAAGTGCAACTTATTTCAGCTGCAGGAGAACAGAAATCCATGCAGAACCACACCAGCACAGAAAGGAATTCTGATAGTCTGGAACAAGAACTGTGCCAGACAAAGCTTGCCAGTATCGCCAGTATTTGGCAACAGTATACCAAATGTTCCTTATATTATTGCAGAACTGTCTGTGTGAGTAGGTCACCTTTTGTCTGTCTCTCTTCGTTGTTCTCTCTTGGAAGCTGCCTCATATTCTTATTGTTGTCCCATTAAAGTTAATGATGACAGCAGAATTTGGGACCTTATACATAAGTTTCTCATTTGGAGCCCAAATAGGTGACACAGAGTCAGGAATTTTGTTTTTTTACAAAATGTTCACACGTCCTGTTTCTGTGAATAAGGGTGATAACAAATGGCACACAGGAGACTCCCTCTTGTGGAAACTTCAGATAAGGTATCTCTGTCCTGTCCCAGAAGCAGCTGTCTGGAACCTGTCTCTCTGCTTACCTCATGCCTCTTTTCCTCCCTAAACCCTTCCACTTTGTACCTGGGAAACCTCAACGGCAAGGCTGGTCATTAAGATCATGTATCCTGGAAAGTTGTACCTGGGCATTTGCCTACTTTTTGTGCACTGCTTTGCATACAGACGAACCTCAGAAAAGTCCACGTGTGTGGAAAAAATTGCTTTAACTCCACACAATTATTGACTCATTGAGTGCAGTTACTGTCTGGAATCTTTAGCAGTTTCTTTTGGCATAACACTATTTTCCCCTAAAGGCAGTACTGGGAAGAGGAAAGATATGATCAGCCAGGAACTGCAAGCACTTCTTTTTCAGAAGGTGCAGGTAAAATAGCAGACTTAGCTAAGAGGGAAGCAGGAAGGATTTATATACAATCGACCGCTAATTAATTTACCTTGTTTTCAAATTATTGAACAACACGGCTTGCTGCTAGATGGAGCCTTTGTAAGATGGGAAAAAAGAACACTGCCTCTGAGGCGGATGAATCATAGGTGCTGGAACTAGGGGTGTTGCCACACCTCCTGGCTTGAAGTGGTTTCCATTATATAGAGGGTTTACAGTTTGGTTCAATGGTTCTCAGCACCCCCACTATAAAAATTGTTTCAGAACCCCTAGAACGAATGTTGTTTGTTTCATTGTTTGCCTGTACTTCTCTGTCTATATTTATCAGTATAAATTAGATTATAAGCCTTTTGGGGCAGGGACCATCTTTTTGTTTGTACAGTGCCTAGCACAATGGGGTCCTAGTTTATCACTGGGGCCCCAAGTGCTATGCTAGTACCAATAAATAAATTACTTATTTAAGCCTAAAAATTTGGTGCACAATCAACATTTTGGACTTGGTGATAGAAATATGTGAATGAGGAGTAGCTAATGATAAGTGCTGGGCACTAGATTTTTTTTTTCCACAAGTAAATCATGTTTCAATCTTATCTCATAAATTTAAATTATTAAATGGTTTATTTACTGAATTATCACTGAATAATAGTGATTCAGGCTTGAAACATTTAATTGGTGAAAGAAGTCAAAGCAACTTGAGAAAAACACTGAAAATGTTAGCTTCAAAACATAAGGATCTACAAGAGGCCCATTAATAATAGGAAATATTTCCAAATATTCAGTGAAGCGAAATCAGCAAAAGCTGCTCTCATAAGACTTCTGGTCGAAGATTACCGAACACAGCATCAAAATCTGTTCAACCAGGCAGAAGGAAAAGACTAGATAAAAATTTCCTGGAGCAGCATCAGTGACTGCCCAGTCACACAAAAGCCAGAGGCGAAATAAAAATTACCCAGAGCAGCGTTAAAGGGTGCTCAGCCAAAGCTTAGATAAATTTGCCAGAAGCAGCATGAAATGCAGTCTGTACAAACAGCAGATACAAAGACAAGCAGCAGTCAATGAAAACAGCATGACATTTTCATGTGTTTAGATAGTTGACTAAATTCAGATCATAAATCCACTTTTAATAATAGTCAATAAGTCGGTCCTTCACTGGTGAAGTATCAGCAATTCTTCATCCTAAATAAATTAGTCTATCCAATTTTGACTCCTTTTCTTTACTGCTAAAACAGTGCAATGATGAGTTTATTTTATTTAGAAAACTACCATTGGGATAAATTAATCTATTTCTTAAAAAATGTACTTAAGAAGACTTGACATTACAGCACTTTAAACTAAACTCATTAAAAACAAGCCAAAACAAACGTTAAGTGCTGAAGACTTCTGAGAAATTGTGCAGTGTTAGTGCTTCAAAGGGAAGAAACCCAAAATAAGTTTTATGAGGGCAAAGAAATGCCACCACTTTGAAGATAGTGTTGATGATTACATGAGAGCCCAAGATCAAAATAATCATGATTATAGTAGTTGATGCTAGCAGTATATAATGGTCAGAAATGAGATACTGTTTAAAAAAGGTATGTTTTAATAAATTACATTTTCTTCACCTATTTCCATATTCATTATCAGTCTCTTTTTCATCTTTATTTCTTTTGTGACCTGCAAGTTTCACCACCAGGTAGCTTCTTCTCTTTAGACTACAGAGCTCTGACAAATAGCTTGTGAGCCTTGACAGGATCAGGTTTAAGTCCCATGGGGCGATCGGCTTGCAAACCTGAGAGTAAAGTCTAGCCAATCCTTTAAAAAACAAAAACAAAACAAAACACCACACACACTGTCATCTTGTGACAGAACACTGACCTACTGCCCACTGTCAGGTGGAAGGCCAGAATTGCTGTTAGATACACCTTGATGGATGTGAGGTCCAGACTTTGTTGCTTTAGATGGAGCAAGTAGTCCAGGATAGACTGAAGGGAAAACTGAGCTGGACAGATGTCTCATTGGGACAACAATACTGAAAAATGCTTCCGTTTGGAGAGGTAGGTAGCCCTAGTGGACAGCTTCCCACTGCCCAGCAAGATCTATCAAACTTGTTCTGAACAGGCCTGCTCCTCTGTGTTTAGCCATGCAACTTCCATGCAGTTAGATGAAGGAAGCGTTGGTTTGGGTGGAGTAACTGGCCATAGTTTTGTGAGATCAGGTCCGGGCAGAGCAGTAGCAGGGGTGCTACTGATAGACCTACCAGCGAGCCGCAGCCACGAGGGGGCTATAAGAATAGCTCTTGCCTTCTCCTGCTTGATCTTCAGGAGGACATTGTGAACCAGGGGAACCGGAGGGAATGCGCAGAGTAGAAGCTCTGTGAATGGAAGCGGGAAGACGATAGAGAGGGAGCCCAGGCTGTGCCCACGGCACGAGCAAAACTGATGGCATTTCTTGTTCTGCTTGTTCATGACAAGATCTATCTGGGGAGATCCCCACCTTTGGGAGATGAACCTGGTGACCTCTCGGTGAACAGACCACTCGTAGTTAGAGAAGGATCTGCTGAGGTTATCTGCCAGGGTGTTCCAGGCTCCTGCTAGATGTGAAACCTTGAGGTGAATGGAGTGCTTCACGCAGAAGTCCCATAGACAGATGGTCTCCCGACACAGGGTGGAGGATCAAGCTCCTCCCAGCTTATTGATGAAGAACATGGCCGTGGTTTTGTTAGTCAGTATCTGCACTACCTTACCTGTGATCTGGGGAAGGAACCTGCCCTGAGCTCCCTGACATTTATGTGCGGGGAGAACATTTCCTGGGACCACAGGCCCTGCATCCTGAGGCAGCCGAAGTGGGCTTCCCAACCTAGGTCTGAACCATCAGAGACTAGGGACGCTGATGTCTAGGGGGTGACAAAGGGAACACCAACCATTACTGACCTTCCGCTAATTGAGGGAGGCAAGGATGGGACTGGAATAGTAAGCACTGAATCCAAGTGGTGTCTATTCAGGGAGTAGACTGAAGCTAACTTCATCAGCAGGGGCCTGAGGTTGAACCTTGCATGCCAGACCACATGAGTGCACGCAGTCGGGTGTCCCATGAACTTGTGGCAAATCCTGGCTATTGTGATCTGGTGGGTCATGACCTTGGATATCAGGTCCAACATAGTCTGGAATCGGGTCTCTGGAAGGAAGGCTCTGGCCTGCGTTGAGCGAGTACCGCCCTGATAAACTCTATTCTCTGGACTGGAATAAGAGTTGACTTGTGCTTGTTTATAAACAGGCCCAGCACTTGGAAGTGGCTTGGACCACACTGATGCTGCTCTTTACGTGAGCCTCTGAACTGCCCTTGATCAGCCAGTCATTGAGCTATGGGTAGACTTGAATGCCTTGCCATCTGAGGAAGGCAGTTACCACCCCCATGCACTTTGTGAAAACCCAGGGGGTTTTGAACAGGACAAAGGAAAGAACGGTGACTTATTAGTGATGGAGGACAGGGAGACCATATGGAACCTCAGTTCTGCAAAATAATTGTTGATGTGACATAGGTTCAGGATGGATCTTAGGCCCACTTTGGCCTTTGGGATTAGGAAATATTGGGAGTAAAACCCTTTCCCTCTCAAATGTTTAGGTACCTTCTCCACAGCCCCCACCTGTAGGGGAGACTGTACCTCCTGGGCTAGGAGTTGCTCATGAGAAGGATCCCTAAAGAGGGATGGAGCTGGGGGGTGGAGGAAGGGGTGGATGAAAACTGAAGGGTATAACCATCCACCACTGTATTTAGAACTCAGTGGTCTGATGTAATGCAGGATCACACTGGGCTGAAGTGGGACAGTTGGACCAAAAGATAAGGGAGAGTCAGGGTCTGAAGTGGGAACTGGTATAGCACCCTCGGGCGCACCTTCAGAGGCCTGCTTGGTTGAACCAGAGTACCTATGTGACCCAGGCAGTGAGACTGAGATGGATTGAAGTAGTTGACAGCACTTGTAATCTCTGCTCTTTCCCTTGTAGGTGTCCTGTGTTGGAGGTGGGGCTGACGAGCAGGTCAGTTGTTGAGGCCTGAAGTGCTTCCTCAAAGTGGACGGAGCATAAAGGCCCAGGGACCTGAGGGTGGCCCTTGAGTCCTTCAGGCCGTGGAGTTTCATGTCCATCTGCTCTGCCTCATTAATGGATAGAGCCACCTTACATGGTGCTGCTGCAGCCAGAATGTCAATGATGCTGTGAGACAATTCCTCGACCTCCCCATTCTCTAGTCTCCAGGTCAGCTGTGATCCACCTTAGAAGCTCCTGATGGGCCCTAAAATCATCCTAAGGAAGCGAGCTACTTGGCCCTGAAATGGCCTTGTCTGGGGAGGAGGAGGAGGAGAAGGAGGAAGAGGCCTATACTAGAGGAGCAGGGGCTTCTTCTTCTTCTTCAGACTCAATTCCATCCATGGGGACCATGTCCTGTATATTCATACCGGGCAGTAGCACAGTAAGGGTGCAGTGCTGAAAGGGGTGAAGTGGGAGCCCATCTCTCGGAAGCAACAGAGTATGACCAATAAGATGATGAACCTGAGAGTGGGGGAAACCCCCAAGGGTTCCAGAATGGCCACTGCATAGGCCACTGTCCACCTGGCCAGGGGACCTGCACCGAGTTCCGGCAGTGCATAGGACGGGTACCAGTGATGGCTCTTGGGTTGGATGTAGGTTTCCATCTCAGACTCAGATGAAGAGTCCTCCCAAGGTAATCACAGGAGAGCATTACCCCTCATGCCTCCGTTCAGTGCAGAGGATCTGATGACCAGTGGCAGACTGGGGATGGCCTCTTTCCTGCTCATGGTTGTCAGAGCTGGTGGCTGTCCCATTGGGGTCCGCAGAACCGGGAGCGTCAATAAGTCCCTGATCACTGCAAAGGACTCCAGGGTTGAAGGCACTGGAATTCCGTTGGGGCCACAATGGCTTCCCAGTGTTGGCGGTGCGTACCGCACCGGAATCAACATTCTGGGCGGAGTTGACTTCCATGGGACTGGCGTTGGAGGAGTGACCCGATGTAGGTCGCAGTCCACTGTCTTCCCCTTGCTTGCCTTTCTTCGGCATGGGTGAGCACCCTCTGTCAGTGTACTTCTTTTTATGGAGATGGAGACAAGTGCCAGGATGCATGTGATGCTGGAGGAGCACTTCACCCCAAGGCTGAAATGCTCTGTGCAGAATCTGAATGGCTTGGCTCCGAAGCCAGTCTAAGGGTGGCTTCCATTAGGATAGCCTTCAGTCTGATCTCTTTTACCTTCTTCGTGCGACAAATTTGACAGTGGTCTCTCATGTGAGATTCTCTCAGACACTTCAGAGAAGTGGAGTGTGGGTCGCTCAAGGGCATAGTAGGCACAAGGTTTGAAGCCTGGAGACTGGGGCATGCCTGGTCCCAGGGGCAAAGGGAGCCCCGCAACGATAAGGGGTGGGGTTCTAACTATACCAGTACTATTTACAATATATACACTACAACTATACTAAGACTAACAAGCTATGAAACAAGGAAAACCACTGAGAAGAAAGCCTTGCTGAAGCAAGAGGAGTTGTTTGAAGTGTAATATACGCTGTATAAAAAGGATCTCTACGAGAACTGAAAGTTCTTATCTATTTTTCTTTATTTAGAACTCTGATTCTACACATCTGAGCAGTGCCAGAGAAACTTCTTTTTTGCTCCCTGACTTAATAAATTGGATTTTAAGCAAGAGACTTAAGTGAATGTTATTTCTTCAGATAGTTAATTGATTATCAACCCTTACGTCTTTCCTTAACCTTCATTTTTTCTTATTTCATCTCATCTGTTTCTCCCTCTGGATCACTGGGCTCGGGGGAGGGGGGGAAGGGGAAGGGGGATGGGTGTCTGGGCAAGGAGGGGTAAAGGGGAGCCCCGCAGCTGGGCTCTGGGAGGGGAGGGGGTGCAGATATCTTGGCCAGGGGCCCGACTGCTGGGGTGGGGGGTTGTAGCTGGGCTGGGCGGTCCCCCAGATGGAATCGGGAGGGAGGGGTTGTGGGTGTCTGGCCCCCCAGCTGGGCTCTGTGGGAGTAAGAGGGCAGAGAAACAGGAACTGGGTTGTCATAGTGATTTCTTTAACTCTCTACTCCTGGGGGAATATTTGTGTGTCTGTATTGTTACAGACATACTTGCTGACTGGTATTTTGAAATAAATTACCAGAATAATTGAAACTGGTGTGATTATATAGTGTTATTTTGACAAATAAAATTTGCAGAACTTTACAGAATTTAAAATATTGTGCACAGAATTTTTAAATTTTTGGTGCAGAATGCCCCCAGGAGTACATTTTGTACATATCATGTTTCAAGTGTAAACTGATTGTCACAGTGGTCAGGAAGTTATTCTTTCCCTCCCTTCTACAGTAATGTACATCCAGGAGGCATATTAGATTCTCTCCTCTTCCCCCAGTTCTAATTCAGAGGATACTGGAAATGATTTGAGAATGACCATTTGTTTCTTCAGATAGTGATAATTTTCTCTACCATTCATATGGCCAATGTATATTTTTTTTCTTCCAGGGGACTTTCACCCCAACACCTTTGTTTTTTCTTTCAGAAATTATTTCAGCCTCCTCATCAATATGTGGCAGTTATAAAGACACTACAAATTGACTTTTTACAATGCTGTAGAGAAGTTCAGGTAACTTGTGTCTTATTTTAAAGCAACAGGGAATGTTTTCAAACTGAATGTTCCAATGGCATGTGAATATTTATCTGGATAATTAAAACTTACAAAAACAAACAAAAATACTTGAAACAGGGGTGGGGGAGCACCAGTGGGGAGAGACTGAGAATATAATGTACCCTTTATAGCATGCTTACTGCTATCCTTAATTGTTGTCTGGGGCTTAGATACCATGGTGATCAGTACCTCAGAAATAGCCAAGACGGGCAGTCATGAAAGAATACACAGAATGTCTACTTTTTCTGACTGTAAAGCCATTGTCTTCAGTTAAAAGGTAATTACCCTACAAATCATCATGCATCAGGATTTATCACTTTACTAATTAGCATTTCTTTTAAGAGCAAACTTCACTGAATGCATTTTTTTTTTGTTTTCTGTTTTTTCAATTCAGATTTCTATATCTGGTCTGGTCTGACATCTTTGCCACTAATCCTAATTAACAATACTAATATTCACTAGCCAGGAAAATTTGAAGTGATCAATTCTACATTTCAATGTTTAGATAAATATCACATGCCCAAGTATTCATTTTTATAAAATGTACAGAAACCCTGTAAAACATTTTTATCTGACTCAATGGGCACTAGGGGCCTGATTCTGCCATCCTTACCCACAATGAGTAGCAGTTTCTCCTCACAGGGACTACTTGCAGGATCAGGTAAAACTCATTTAGCGTAAGGATGGTTGGATCATGCTCTAAATTAATATATCTGACAGTTTCAATCCATTCCAGGAAAAAGGTCACACAAGACATGAATCTGTTGCAGCAGAGTGTTTCACAATTACAAATCTAAGCAAAATTTTGGCAACAAAATTTCAGAAGTTCCAGCCAGTCTCACTTTGGAGGCTTGAGGACCAAGAGTAAGAATACTGTGCTAATAGCATATATAAAATAACAATATTCTGACAAACACTGGAAGACACTTTTGGTAGCAAAGGAAACAGGCACTTTTAAAATCCTACCCGAGAAAAGCAAAGATGCTATTTCTACAGAAATATAAGAAGAGCACATCTGTGGATTGTATTCCCCCAGGTCATTAAGCAGAGTTATCTATTACTAATATCTAATATATAAATCTATGTTGTGAATTCCATGAAATTCTTAAACCTTTTTAAGCAGTATTACTCTTATTTCTAATACGATTTCCTGGATGTATTGTGGGACATTACATATACTAGCAAAAACACATTAACACTTTCACTTTGGAATAGTAATCATAATAGTAATCACCTTGGAAGCAACCTGACCAGGGAACAAAAAGATTAACAATACAAATTCAAATCCGCATTATGCTTTTAAAAGACAGCTAAAATATGAGTCACTAAGAAATCTCATTTAGAGAGAAGCATACTTAAAGTGAATGTATGAGCCCACCTTTATGTCCCTGTGGCAACAGGACTAAATGCATATACCAATCTCCCTCTATTTTATGATGCAAAAACCTCAACTGTCAGATCTGACGTTCCATTATGTTGTTATTTGTATGATGTATGCCTAGAAGAATCAATATCATTCTTCACAGCTGATACCTGAAATACATTTTATCACAGAAAAGCTGAAATAGTGTAAAACTGGCTGCTAAAATACTTTCTCTCCAAACTAGAGGGAATCATTGAGGAATATTCCTAGTTGAAAAGGTTTAATTTATTTAGTGCTGGTTTATTCAATCCAGTGGAGATCTTAGGGAAAGAAGCAAAAGGACCTGGAAACTCTAAGGTTGATTTCATGGAAATTCTTAATTAGGGTGCCCTCAGATTGGACAGTGGGTTTTTGGGAGGGGGGCAGGGAGAACAGCTTCCCACTCCTGGAAGCCCACAGAGGACAGAAACTGTAATCCTGCATAGAGAGAGAAAAAGGAGGTCTGCAGAAGGCTGGACCTTCAAGACAGTTCTGTTGGTCCCCCTAGCAGCACAGTTCCCTTTGGAGTACATTAACGCTACTTCAAAAGCACCCCTGGATACATAAGAACCTGGGGCAGCAAGGGATGGTACCACTGTGTGCTTTTCCATCCCACTCCTCAAAGTCCTGTGGGTCACTGACTCTATAAAGTTTTGGTGGAGGAGCTTTCATATGGTCAAGACAGGGAGGGTTGATGATAATTCAGATGTGGCTCTCCTTAAGTAAATTCATCTGAGTAAGTTTCTACATGCTCTTGTTATCAGAGATAATGGGTAAAAATGTAAATAGCTTTAACATCAGGGTTTTTTAATATGAAGTTTAAGAGTGAAATCCTTACTCTTCTCATACAGAAGAAAGGCCTGTAAACAGGGAAAAGTCTTTGTGACCCTCTTCTCCTCCCCTCCCCAGCTGCTGGCTCTGAGGAAGCAAAGAAAGGGCTACAGGGGCATCTGCTGTTTCTCCTTTATGGTCAAGTGTCCCTGGAAGGGATAGGAGGCTGTTGTTTCTGACAAGAGCTCTATTTTGAACAAGTTTTTCTTGAATCTTGCTGTGAACAGAGACAGTAATGGGAGCTTTGGAGGAAGCAGCCGCAGACTCTTTACTTGGAAGTAGTGGGATTTAGTGAGTGGTGCATTTGGTCCCTCTGTAGGTTATTCCCACCCACTGCAATCAGCTGTTCCATGGCATGCAGGCGGCGGCTAGGGGGAGGCAGAGGAGCAAGAGCAGGATGCACTCGGGAGGAGGGGGCGGAACAGGGTGTGGGTGGAGCGGGGCCAGGAAGAGGCAGGAAGGGGTGGGGCCTTGAGGGAAGCGGTGGAGTGGGGGAGAGGCCTGGGACACAGCCAGGGGTCAAGCACTCCATGGCATAATAGAAAATTGGAGCCTCTGCTCATGGGAGGGTTAGACTCCAGTGTCTCCCAGTGTGCTCACCAGACTGTTTCCTCCACCACGTGATAGCTTGATTGCTTTGTTTACCTTATAAGTAAACATACTTTCATTGTCCTCTGCTTGTAATTGAGCCAGGCAGGCAGACAAATCCACATTCCTTTATCTAAGGCAGGCTTGATTTATTCACCACCTCCAAAACATAACATATTTCCAGCACACATACATAATTCTTTATAGACAACTGCACATACATCACACAATGATATTATGACCAGAGTGTCAGCAATTGTTGTATGATACCTTACAAGACACTGTTTGACTAAATACTCTGACAACAATGTGCTGTGTATACCCTTTGCCAGTTGGCATAAAGAGGCTTTTAGGATCACAAGCAAGTTGTGCTCCATCCTCATTGGCAGACAATAGGGAAACAGTATTTCCTTAGGGAATTAACCCTTTTGAGGCCCAACTTCTAGCTAGTGTGAAGCTGCCACTAGTGGCAGGTCATCTAACAAATATGCCGAGTTCCATTCTGAGTGCTGTACTTTCTCATCTAGGATAGCTGATTCATAGTAAGCACATACATACTTAATTTTTAGAGATTGGATATTGTGACAGAGTTCCTCCTCTGCCTTGGTGGATCCCGTGCTTTTTGGCAGATTTGCGTGCCTCAGAGGTTCACAGCAGCCCTCAGTTTGGCCGCTTCTGCTAGAGGCTCAAACCTGCCATTCACTCAGCTAACCTCATCACTGGCCAGCATGGGGGAAAACGGAGAACAATCTCTGCAGTCTCTGTTGTCACACCTAGTGGGTCGGGGACAGGACAGATCCCTTTCCAAATTAGACCTTCCCTTCTGGTGTTGCTCACAGACCAGGTCAACTCCTCCTGTGTCCGATCAGGAGTTGGTGGGATGGGGGGGAAACCCGGATCCGCCCTCTACACTGGGTTCCAGCCCAGGGCCCTGTGGATAGCAGCTGTCTACGTCTCCTGTATCAGCAGCACGCCTTCTCACTCCCTGCTCCTTGCACACCCCCCACTAACTGATGGGAGGTCCTTTTTAAACCAGGTGTCCTGATTAGTCTGCCTGCCATAATTGATTCTAGTATGTTCTTAATTGGCTCCAGGTGTCTTAATTAGCTTGCCTGTCTTAATTGGTTCTAGCAGGTTCCTGATTGCTCTAGCACAGCCCCTACTCTGGTCACTGAGGGAACAGAAAACTATTCATCCAGTGGCCTGTATATTTGCCTCCTGTACCCCAGTGGTCAGGGTCTGTCACATATCCCTCCCCCTGCTCAACACCAAGCGGATAGAACCATTTATGGGTCAAGCATTGATAGCATTATCTTACATGGAATGTGCTATCTAACTGTAATGTATTTGTACCCCCACTTCTTTTGAATATTTTCCACTTAAAATGGGGGGAAATAAACATGGGGAAATAGTTTAATTTGTGTAATGACACATCCACTCCCAGTCTCTATTCAAGCCTAAGTTAATTGTATCCAGTTTGCAAATTAATTCCAATTCAGCACTCTCTCGTTGGAGCCTGTTTTTGAAGACTTTTTGTTGTAATATTGCGACTTTTAGGTCTGTAATAGCGTGACCAGAGAGATTGAAGTGTTCTCCGACTGGTTTATGAATGTTATAATTCTTGACATCTGATTTGTGTCCATTTACTCTTTTACGTAGAGACTGTCCAGTTTGACCAATGTACATGGCAGAGGGGCACTGCTGGCACATGATGGCATATATCACATTGGGAGATGTGCAGGTTAACGAGCCTCTGATAGTGTGGTTGATGTGATTAGGCCCTATGATGGTGTCCCCTGAATAGATATGTGGACACAGTTGGCAACGGGCTTTGTTGCAAGGATAGGTTCCTGGGTTAATGGTTCAGTTGTGTGGTGTGCGGTTGCTGGTGAGTATTTGCTTCAGGTTGGGGGCTGTCTGTAAGCAAGGACTGGCCTGTCTCCCAAGATTTGTGAGAGTGATGGGTCGTCCTTCAGGATAGGTTGTAAATCCTTGATGATGCGTTGGAGAGGTTTTAGTTGGGGGCTGTAGGTGATGGCTAGTGGCGTTCTGTTATTATCTTTGTTGGGCCTGTACTGTAGTAGGTGACTTCTGGGTACTCTTCTGGCTCTGTCAATTTGTTTCTTCACTTAAGCAGGTGGGTATTGTAGTTGTAAGAATGCTTGATAGAGATCTTGTAGGTGTTTGTTCCTGTCTGAGGGGTTGGAGCAAATGCGGTAGTATCTTAGAGCTTGGCTGTAGACAATGGATCGTGTGGTGTGGTCAGGGTGAAAGCTGCAGGCATGTAGGTAGGAATAGCGGTCAGTAGGTTTCCGGTATAGGGTGGTGTTTATGTGACCATCGCTAATTAGCACAGTAGTGTCCAGGAAGTGGATCTCTTGTGTGGACATGGCCCACCTTGATTATCACTACAAAAGGTTTTCTCCCCTCCCCTCCCCCCGGCTCTCCTGCTGGTAATTGCTCATCTTAAGTGATCACTCTCCTTACAATGTGTACAATAATACCCATTTTTTCCATGTTCTGTGTGTATATAAATCCCCTCACTGTATTTTCCACTGTATGCATCCGATGAAGTGAGCTGTAGCTCACGAAAGCTTATGCTCAGATAAATTGGTTAGTCTCTAAGGTGCCACAAGTACTCCTTTTCTTTTTGCGAATACAGACTTACACGGCTGCTACTCTGAAAGAAAACAACCAGAAAGTCAAAAGAGCCCACAGACAGCAAGAGAAGCAGTCCTGACCTCAACAGAGGCAACAGTGACAAAGCTCCTTGGCACAGGACTGTCTGAAAAGGCAGGTTTGGATTTCTGAGCAACGAGACTACCTGCTGTTTGTTCCTGCTGCCTTCAGGGAAACAGAACTCTGTGTACATTCTTTGTAAATAAACAGAATTGCACAAAAGATTATAATCAATTTCTCCTCCTAAAGAAAACAACCCAGCAAGGCCCCACATATTGATTGACTGTTCAGACCAAGGGGCAACATACTCAACCAAACCACTAAGGCTGCTTTCATCTTTTTTCCTGAGTTTAGGAAGGGTATTATTATTTGTAGCATATCCACTTATATTTATTCTTTCCTATTTTGGCCAAATATCCCATTCCACAGCAAAATAATTCCTTAAAAGTATGACTAAGCTTTTAATATGAATTTAAACACTCCTGTAAGGGCTGGATTGACAATCTGGAGACTCAAGTCCTCTATTTATCCACAGAAGAGATAAAATATGGGCAGTGTAAATACAAGCTTACCGAAACTGCCCAGCCAATATGGTTCAAACCCGACCTGAAGGGAACAAATTCAGGATGGAGAAAGCAGTTAATTCTCCACGTCAGTTCAGTTCTTGGTCTCTCAGCTAAGATTGCAAAGAAAGGTGCAAAATGTGATGGTTTTTGTGATGTGGACATCTATCCACTGGACTAAGTCCATTAAACTTATTTCAACTAGTCCACCAAACAGCCATTATTTTCTAACAAGTTTCTGACACTAATACCGAATACTGGATTTCAGTGGGAAATCTAAAGGGGCATGGTGCAAATATATAATTTAATGTAAATTAGAGAAGAAAATCAAGCTGTGCTGCTTTTCTTGTTTAGTTTATGCTAAAGATATGCAGGGTGTAAGTCTCTGAAGAATAAAAACCTGCATGTGTGAAAAATCAAATTCTGAATAGAGTATTAGTATTCAACAGTTAAAATGACTTAGCAGTTTCGCCCAAATCTGTGAAAAATGAAAAATATGAACAGAATATTTGATTGCAAAGCCTATGAGGCATGGAATACCATAAAATAGTACATCTGAAAGATTAAAATATGCTGTAAAGCTTAATTTTGGATGCAATTTACTTCTACTACAACATGACATTGATGGAAAAGTCAATAGATTTGTTTCTAATGTTTTTTTTGGACTTTCTGTAAACTAAAATGGTCTGACTGTGATAGAGTAGAGTTTCTTCTACAACTTTACTTTGCCATTAATCGTTTCATTATAGATCTCCTACATCTCAAAGAGGATGTTTTCAATTTTTTCATATCAACATAGTATTGTAGAAAGACAGGGCTAACTGAGCTTCATAGTATTTTTGAACAACAATGTGCACTCTCTTGCAATTCCAGGAGGCATTCCACAGCTCCTGGGAAGCACAACTCCCCTGCCACTCCTTAGGAGAGAACAATGTGCAAATCTCTGCCAGGGCTGGCTACTATTGGAACCATCCTTCTGCAGTGATGGGTAAACACTGCATCATCATGCTAGTGCCAGAGAAAGCAAAATTAACTTGAATGGGGATTAAAACTAGAACCTTTCTTCAGTATCCAAGCTGAAAGAAGCGCAAAAATTAGACAGCGTTATGTAGCAAAAATATATATTTAGAATTCCTCCACTTTTAGTAAGTTAAAATATTATTGGTAACAAAATAAAGAATTTAAAATAGTATAAACAAATATTATAATAAATGAAGGACCATATTCTGCAAGCCTTACACAGTCTTAGCTTTTACAAATGGTTATCAATCTGACAAATCTCCAGCTCTGGGGCAAATTAATTGAGACGGTTGTGATGAAGCAACTCCAGTAGAATTTGAGTTCCTCTGATTTTTTTGACCTGGCTCAGACAGGTTCAAGGTTTGTGTATGGTAAGAAAAGCATGTTGGTGTTAGTGATCTGATTCTAACAGAGGAAGATAAAATTTGTGTTGAGTGTTTTATATCTGTTGGCTGCTACTCTTTATCTCTCTTTCCCACTGCCCCACTGGAACTCAGAATGTAGCAATGGACTGTTGTATCCAACCTCGACTGATGATCCCATGTAGAAGAACATCAGAACCAGGGAATGTTGTCTGTCCATTAACAACTGCACATCAACATTCTGGTGAGAAAGGGGATCCTGAATGCAATAATGAAATTCAGACACCTGGTATTTTAAGACTATCATTCAAACCACCATCATGTTCTACATCAACTGCCAACCATACAAAAAAGGTACAACTGATTCAGAACACAGCATCCCCGCTACTCAGCAACACAGACTACAGAGAGCTAGCACCCCAGGCTCCCCTTTCTGAATAGGAGGTCAAGCTCAAGGTTTTGGTACTTATCTTCAAAGCCTTCCATGGAGTGAACCCAAGCTACATAAAGGATTGTCTCACCCTACATGATCATAAACTAATTTACATGATATATGTGCTGCTTGTTAATTTCAAAAATGAAATTCATATCTGCAAGAGAGCCAGTTTTCTTGGCAGCTGGCCCACAAATCTGGAAGTTATTCAAATAAGAGATCAGGATGATAAACTGGATGTATAAATTGTGGCATATCAAGTATGAGCAGGGAGTGTATACTGCATTAGTATGACTACTACTGGAATACTCGGTGTAGTTCTGAAGCATACGTTCGAGAGACAATGCGGTCTAGTAGATAGGGTATTCAAGAGGGACTTGGGAGACCCGGGTTCTAATTCCTGGATCTGCGACTTAAGGTACATCAAT
Organism: Caretta caretta; assembly: GCF_965140235.1. Lineage (NCBI taxonomy): Eukaryota > Metazoa > Chordata > Testudines > Cheloniidae > Caretta > Caretta caretta. The sequence continues at coordinate 61,685,610 of NC_134208.1, read as the reverse complement.
TCAGCTCTCTGTGCTTCTGTTTCTCCTCCAACTCTTATCTATTTCAACTGTAATCTCCTTGGCACATGGACTGTCTCTAACTATATGTTTGTACAGTGCCTAGCACACTAGGACCTCTAGGCATGACTGTAACAAAATAGGAAAAACTGAAAGGGTTCAGAAAAGAGCTACAAGAATAATTCAAGGTCTGAAAACATCACTTAAAATGAGAGACTTGTGGAAACAGTTCTGTTTACTTTATCTAAGTGATGGTTCAGAAACAAGTTAACTATAGTCTCTAAGAATTTATAGTCAGGAAAAAGGTGTCTGATACAAGACAACTATAATCTAGCAGACAAAAACATGGAAGACCCAATGGCTTGGAACTGAAGATATAAAACTTCAAATTCAAATCCACCATGACCCCCAGATGTGAAAAATATTTGCGGATTGTGGTGGATAATCAACTGAGCATGAGCTCCCAGTGAGACACTGTTGCCAACAGGTCTTATTGCAATGCTTAGATGGATAAACAGGGGTATCTCGAGTAGGAGCAGAGAGGTTATTTTACCTCTATATTTGGTACTGGGGCAACTGCTGCTGGAGTACTGTTTCCAGTCCTGATGTCCACAAATTCAAGAAGGATGTTGATGAATTGCAGAGGGCCCAGAGAAGAGTCATGAGAATGATTGAAGATTTAGAAAACATGCCTTACAGTGATAAATAGATGGAGATCCTCGAGTCTAACTTAACAAAGAGAAGGTGAAAGGGTGACTTGATTACAGTACTATACCTACATGGTACATGATAATGGTCTCTTCAATCTACCAGAGAAAAGTATAACATGATCTAATGGGTAGGAATTGAAGCTAGACAAATTCAGATTGGAAATAAGGTGTAAATTTTTAACAATGAGGGTAATTAACCATTAGAACAGATTACCAAGGGTAGTGGTGGATTCTCCCATCACTGAATTTTAAAACCAAGATTGGATGTTTTTCTAAAAGATATGCTCCAGGAATTACTTTGGGAAAGTTCTACGGCCTGCATTATATAGAAGGTAAGACTAGATCAGGGGTCACTAACCTATGGCATGCATACCAAAGGCAGCACGCAAGCTGATTTTCAGTGGCACTCCGCTGCCGATCTGGGGTTCCGTCCGCTGGCCCCTGCCAGCTGGGGTCCCGACCTCTGGCCCCACTCTGCCTTCTGCCAGCCGGGGTCCCGGCCGCCAGCCCCGCTCTGCCTGCTGCCAGCCTGGGATACTGGCCGCTGGCCCCCTGCCAGCTGGGGTTCTGGCTGCTGGCCTTGCTCAGCCCACTGCCTGTCCCGGCCACAGGTCCGTGGGGCTCCGCTGCCGGCCCAGGGTCCTGGCCACCGGCCCAGGGCTCTGCTCCTAGCCTCGGCCTGGCTCTGCAGCTGGCCCCAGCCTGTGGCAATGAGGGGTGCAGACAGGGGCAAGAGGGGGCACAGCTCAGCTTAAAAATTGTTCCAGCGCCACTGGGATATTTTCAAGTCTTGATTTGCTGCTTATATCAGGCCACGTGTGTAGGATTCATGCAGGGTTCATGCACTTGGCAACATTCAGGGCACACCCGGAGTGTTGTGTAGGAGCAGTGCACACACGGCTCCTCTCAAGGGCATGAACCTTGGAAACTCGCCCAGATGACATGAACCGTGGGAAGCCTCCCAGGACTAGGCGCAAGGCCCGAGAGCAAGGAATGCGGTAGATAGAAATTGGTAAATAAGAATATCAAACAAAGCCAGTGTATTCCTTTTATCTGTTGGAGTATGCAATGCGCAGGAGGAGGGAGAGAAATAAAAGAGAGGGTGGAAAGCTGACAGGCAGACCAGTCCGTCGGCAGACCAGCCTCCTTGCTTGCTTAAAGCCTTGTTCTGTCTTGTATTTGGACTGCAACACACGTGGAACAGCGCACTGTGTTTGACGTTGTGCGTGCCTTCTGTCGCCATTTTTTCCCCCACTGTGAGTTGCGGGCTACATTTGACAAAATGTCAGCTCCTAAGAAAGCAAAGTTAGATGTCCATTCACTTCAGCCTTCTCGGACAGACATTTGGATTTATTCAAAAGAAGGACTGTGCTGTTCGTGCTTTGTTGTGGAAGTGTTGTTTGTCGCACATCAAGTGTTTGACAACATTTTGAAATGAAGCACGAGAAAACCTTTCTTGACAAAGCAGACAAGACTGAAATTGATCAAAAAGGCAGTAGCAGGAAAGCAGTGTTTTTAAATGCTTATGTGTAAGTAAAAATCAAGCTACAGAAGGAAGTTACAAGATTGCACAGTGCATTGAAAAAAAAAAAAAGGAAAACCGTTTACTGATGGGGAATATATAAAAAATTTCTCAGCAGCTTGGAGGTTTGGTTCAATGATTTGCCAAATAAAGATACGATCATATCTAGAATAAAAGAACTGCCTATCTTTGCCAGAACAGTTGAGAGATGCATAAGCGAAATGGCAGAAAACATTAACGAAAAGCAGACAACTGCATTAAGACACAGCAGTGTTTTGTGTTGCAGTTGATGAGAGCGTGGATATAAACGATGTTCCACATTTGGCAGTTGTTGCAAGATATTGTGCTTCCGATGAAATCTAGGAGGAACTTTGTTGCCTAAAACCCCTGTATGGCACAACAAAGGGGGAAGATATTGTGGAAAGTTTTGTAAACCATTTTGAAGAATGAGGAGTTGACATCAGAAAAATATTGTGTGACAACAGATGGTGCTCCTGCCATGGTCGGAAAACAGAAGGGATTTGTAAAGTTACTTGAAGATCAAACTGGCCGCCTGACAGTCAAATTACACTGTATCATCCATCAAGAAACCCTGTGTGCTAAAATTTCAGAGCTTAATAATGTGATGAATATAATGGTGAGAACTGTGAATTTCCTTGTTGCTCGATCTGTTTTGACTCACAGACCATTTCAAGCACTGCTAGAAGAGATGGACAATACTTATAATGACATTTCACTTCACAGCAACATTCAGTGGCTAAGTCGTGGCAAGGTTTTGGTGGGCTTTTTAAATTGTTTTGATGCAATCGAGGCCTTTTTGTCAGAAAAAGGACAAAGCTACCCCGAAGTGGATGATGACAAATGGCTGAGTAAGCTCATGTTTCTAACTGACATCACCACTCCCCTAAACGAACTCAACCTCTGTCTCCAGGGTGCATGGCAAATGGTTCTGGACCTTTATGAAGTCTGGAAGGCATTTGTTGCCAAACTAGCAGTTTTTTCTCGGGATATTTGAACTTCGACTTTCCGGTACTTCCAACATATAAAAGAGCTATCGACATGTTGCACTGTCAGTGTTGATGAGATTGGAATGTACATGAAAGAACTGGAATCAAAATTTTCTGACAGATTTCAAGCGATTTGGCCCAATGCTTTCTTTTCTAATTGAACTTGAAAAGTTCAATGAAAGCGACTTGGACTTGTCTGTATTCCAGTGGATGGGTGTTGAAGATTTTGAAATGCAGCTCATTCAGTTAAAAAGCTCAGAATTGTTGGCATCAAAGTTTGGAGATCTGTGGAGTGCACTCGAAGCTACTGGGAGAGATCATAGGGCCTCTATTCTGACCTGCTGTACATCCCTGCCAGTGAAATTTAACTGAAGAAAAATGCGTTTGCAATGCTTTCAGCATTTGGATTCACATACCTGTGTGAACAGATATTTTCACACATGAAATCCGTCCTCTGTCCCTCTCGGAGCCAGTTAACAACTGATCACTCAGAAGCCTGTGTGCAGCTTAAAGTATCCAAATACGTGCCAGACATTGGAAAACTCAGCAAGGAAAACCAAGGGCAAGGATCACACTAAACTGATAAGATCTGCATTTTAAATGAAGCTTCTTAAACATTTTAAAAACCTTATTTACTTTACATACAACAATAGTTTAGTTATCTAATATAGACTTACAGAGAGAGACCTTCTAAAAACGTTAAAATGTATTACTGGCACGCGAAACCTTAAAATTACAGTGAATAAATGAAGACTTGGCACACCACTTCTGAAAGGTTGCCGAGCCCTGGACTAGATGATCACAATGGTCCCTTCTGGCCTTGGAATCTATTAATCAAACTGAAAATAAGATGATTTAAAATGCATAATCAATTAGGATAATTACCACTGGAAAAGCTTCCGAAATTTGTGATAGATTTATCATCACCTGAAGTTTTTATATCAAGATATGGAGTGTTACTAAAAGATATGCTGCCATTCAACTGCAAATTGTTGGGCTCAGTGAGGGAATTACTGGGTGAAGATGTAAGGTCTGGGTTATGTAGGTGATCAGACTTAGATGATCATCATGGTCCCTTACTGCCTTTAAAGTCTATGAATCCTGAACCTCAGCAAAACACAAAAGTTATTTCTTTGATCTAGTCTTCCCATAATGCCATCAGTTTTAATATATCTCAAAATATAAAAGGTAAACAAAAGAAAAAATTATCTTTATGTCTATGCTTTATAACTCTTGGAGGAGCTGAGACACCATAATTAGTGCTAGATTTAAGAATCTAGACAGACAGATACTTGCTGCTGCAGTGAAAAGTGGGTTTTGAAAATGGAACTGGGCATGGGTGCTTATCCGAACAGTTTCAGAACTACACAGAGCTTTGTGGAGATTAGGTAAGGAAACATTACTGATATTCAGCTTTAGAGCTCCCTTGTTCATCCCTACCAATAATGTTAAACTTTAAAACATCATACAAAACTTTATGTAAATGTAATGGTCCCTCACTCTCAGGGTGCTTGCATCAGGCAGCAGCACTCAATTTGGGCCCTGCTGGCAGGGCCGAGCGGCAAGCAATCTATAGCTTATTGTCCCTGTCCGGAGTTCTAGCCCCCTTAGGAAGTCTTTAGCCCAGCATCTCCCGGTTAGAGCTGCTGCCAAATCAACAATCCAGGGCTCTGACACTAGAGCAGAAGCAGTCTTTACCCCACAGCCTCCTGGATGGGGCAGAGAGTGCTTAAGAGTCTAGAAGGGAAACTCTGGCCTTTGGGTGGGGCAGAGCAGGGAGCAAGCTTTTGGCCTAAGCCTCCTGGCTAAGGCAGCCTGCAAGCAAGCAGACTGGGGCTCACTGTCTACTGGCTGGGCAGACCAAAAGCAATGAACAGGCCTTCTGGCAGGGGTGCATAGGCTGCTACCCCAAGGGTGAGGTTGACAGCAGATTGTAGGGGGACCCCAGGCTCACCCTACTCCACCGGATCCCAGTCCAGGATACTAACAGTGGCAAAAGATTCCATCCCCAGGTCAGCAAAGATCTTACCAAAACATGCTGACCTGTGCTCTGGCCACAAAACTGAAGTCCTGGTTTTCCTACCACAGTCTGGATGTGTGTGTGTGTGTGGGGGGGGGTTGTTCCTGCAGTCCAAGGGTCCTCTCTCCCCTCGGGGTACACAGCAGATGACAGTCCCTGCAACTCCTCTCCAGGGTCAGTCTCCTGTGGGGAGGGCACTGCGCGGTACAGGCTCAGCTCTGGAGTTCTGCAGTAGGCAGGAGACATCTGCCTCCTTCCCTGTCTTGCTCAGTTGAGGTGCGGGGTCCTCCCTTTTTACTTCCTGCCCCACCCCAGAACTTCTGGCCAAGGGGGCAGAGCGGGGTGGGTTTGACTCTGCTCACAGGGAGAGCATAGTGATCCCTCACTACCAAGTCTGGAGACAGGCCTCACTCCAGACAACACCTCACTACAGTAAAAAATAAATAAAATGTCATAGCATGAGAATAGAGGAGTTACAGGTGTTTGGTATGAAGAATGGCTTCTCACAAAAGATTTGTTCCTTTTTGCATAAGCAACAGTGCAACCTTCTTCAAACTGTATTAGATGGACACAGGCTAAAAAGTAATAGCTTGTAATGGATTTACAATGTGTGAGGACAAAATGGGAAGTGTTAGTTAGGTTTAGAATATACAAATTGTGATTATTTTGTATTGATAAGGTTAGAAAAAAATCTTTAAGAACTGCAGAGAATGACAAACCTTCCGAAATAATATCTGAACCTCATGAAAGAGGAGGTGGTTTACTTTTGCTAAAGTGCATTCTTAACTAAAAGAAATCCTTACACCTTGCCATACAGAAACAAGAGACCCAAGATATTAAAAATGTGCTAAATTAGAAACATATGCTACTCAATTCTGCCCATGCTCATTGCTTGTGAGTAGGTAATTCTATTCAATAATTAAGTATTTGCTATCTGTAATTTCACTGTTAAACGTTGTAGATGCGTAAATAACTAAGGCTTCCTTTACAATGCTTTTAAGTGCACATGAACAGTCTTCTCTGCTCATGCATTATGCTTTGTTATTTTAGACAGATATTGCAGAACTATCAAATGTAATAAATTTCACAATTTCTTAAATTGTTAAGCAGGATTAAAGCCACTCTATTCTCAATAAATTAGTATTGCAAAATTGCAATAGTGTAAAAGTTCATATTAACAAATCAAGCTAAAAATACAGACCACCTATGTCTTCAGAATGATTTCAGCTGAATGCTGAAAGCATAATAAGAAACATGTGACAGGAAGTCACCATAAATTAAATCATTAAACAGAAAGGGATTAAACAAAGTCAAACCCCATCAAAATTAAGAAACACAAAGCTGCCTTGCTAGATTCCAGTTGACACCTAATAAATTACTGGTTCTAATAAGGTTAAACACCCATGAGGAATAATAATCAGAACAGCTAATAAAATGAAGTGCATGGCATAAAAAGCAATATAAAAAGTCAAAAGCGATAATTTTTTACTAGGGGGAAATTCTGCCCCTGTATCTGTGGCTGTTTAAGGTCCCCCGTGGCTGCAGAAAGAAGTGCAATTCAAGTGTACATCATGGCAGATGGAAAAACTCTAGCATGGTACAGCAGGGTGCAGACAGTGCACACGCATGCAACGGATTCCACTGCTGCAGTCTACCCTTTGAAGCTTGTTCAGCCAACCTCATGATACATTTATGAAAATCTTGTGAGGGGGCCTCGAGCAGGGCTTGGAGATAGTCCTAATTTTTCTTAGAAGGGCAAAACATGCAAACCAATCCAGCATCCCTTGACTTTGTGGCTGTCTCCAAAGTTAAGGATGCGATGTATATGGTCAACTTTCCACGACAGACAGTCCTACTTCAAGGACATTGTATGAAGATACTGAGTAGCCTTCCTTCCTGCTTAGCTGTTGATGACGTTGTAACAGTTACAGAAAATGTCACCAAAAGGGGAAAAAAAGAAAGAAAAGAAAAGAGCAAAGCATGGCTTTGAGTCAAAGTTGGTGCACTGAAGCACAGAAGCAAAGTGTGCGAGTGCCTCAGATACTGAAGTTTCAGGGTAGATGCTCTAGCTTCAATGAAGAACAGGCTCCAAAGCTGCAGGAGAACCACAGAACACAGCACCCAACGCTACATTGCTGCCATCACTGGCGCTAGAGTGCTGAGATATGCTCCAAAAACCACTGGTGCTAATGCAGGCATCAACGCACCAAAAATACAGGCACTGAGGCAGCAGCAGAAGTACTGTAAATAGAGGCAATGAAGTTCCAAAGCAGGCTCTCCTACTGACAAAAAGCAACGAAGTGGGACCTGAATCACTGAGGTAAGGCACTGAAGCGTTAACAAAAACCTGAACAAGGGAACCAGAGAGAAAAATAGGCATGAAAGTGCAGCATCTGAAAACCAGCCAAAGTGCCCAAGGCAAAAAACCTCACTAAGATAACGTAAAACATACCTGGACCCAAATGGAGGAAAGGGACTGGAAAAGATAGCGGATGTGATCTGAGCAATCCAGGAAGGAAAGACGAAGCAAAAAAGAAAAGCAGCGACTGCAGAGGATTAGCTCCTTTACAGATTTCAGAGGAACAGCCGTGTTAGTCTGTATTCGCAAAAAGAAAAGGAGTACCACAAGTACTCCTTTTCTTTCTCCTTTACAGAGCAGCTTCACAGAGCGCCGTTAAGGAGAGATTTACTGGGAAGTTTCAGAGGCAGTTTTTAAGTCCCGCGGCTGGTGCACTACCACCAGTAGGGGAACTGGCAAATGCTCCATCCTGCTACTATTGTCCTTAGTGAGTTCTACCAGTCTGATGCGAGCGATCTGAAACGGAGAATCTGCCAGGTGATTTGTTTAGAGAAAAATACCCTTTTATCAGATTAAATTTGCTGCCTCTCCATTTCAATGAATACCCCCTAGGTCTTCTATCACAAAAAAGGGTTAATAGGAGTGCCCAATTTACTTTCTCTATACCATTCACTGATTGTATATTTCCATCAATAACCCTCTTATCCGTCTCCTCTTTAAATGAGCAGTCCCAATCTTTTCAATCTTAGCTAACAAGGAAGCCTTTTGATGCCTCTAATTTTTGTTGTCCATATCTGAAACCACTTATTTCTACTACTTTTTTCCCCTTGAGATGAGATCACCACAACAGGCCAAATCTCCCTAACTCAGAATTTCTTACTTTATAGGTATATCTCATAATCTTAATGATATCTTAATACAGTTGCTTTGCATTTAAATAAAACTAGCTCAAGATCTGTTTTCTGTACTTGTTAAATGACAATAAATTAAATTTATCTTCAGGAACAAGTTCAACCTGTTCAAGTATGAAACAAAATAATCATACCACAATTACAGTTACTAATAACCCTCTTCAGACTTAAATTTACGAGAGCTTACATAAACTTCCTACACTAATTGATGAAAGGCTAATGGCACAAAATTGTACTATGCTTACAGTGATTTTTAATTTAATACAGTTGCTCTGCAGTACAATTTATTTGAGCTGTTTCAGAAATGTACTTAAGAGCATGTCAAGAAAAGACAATACAGTATGTGAAACAAGTTTATTAATGCAAATGTATGTCATGATTCATACTGAAAACAAATTACAATTGTTTATCAATAAAAATGAGTTTATAACAAAGATTTATCTCATGTAAAGTAGCATATTAAGATGCTAAACAGAGTGCAATTGCTGTTATGCTGACTGTATAATATTTATGTCTGTAAGCAGTTTTGAATCTCAGTCAATTATCTAGTCTTTCTGAATGCTCCCCCTGCCTCTCTTTATTACACTCCTTTGAGAAAGTAGTGACTGAATGACAGGCATCATTCTGCAGCAACAAAGCTTTTCTTGTTTTATGTTTATTCTAACCCCAAATGAGTATAGGTATGACTTTTTTTCATAAATTTAAATGGTACACATACAATATAATTAGGTAAAAGGAGTGACAGTTCTTTCCCAAACTCTTGAAACAACTGAAATTTACACAAATGCCGAGATGACCACGCACATTGAACTGAACTTCCTCTTATTTCCAGTTTTACCCCCACCCTCAGAACTAACTACCTGAAGCCATTTGTAATTTAGCCTTATTCTATAAAGAATTATTGCTATTTATTATATTACATATAATTATGGGGCACCTACTGATAAGAACAATACAGAATATTTAAAATCAAGACGAAGAACAAATCAGCCCAAACATATACTAGATCCTTTGGTTTGGTTGTAAGGGAACATAACAGCTTTCAAGCAAGCCACATCATCAGTTGACACAGTTAAAAATTCCCAGTTAAAAAAGAAGAAGAGAAGGTTGCAAAGGGTAGTAGGGAAGGGATTAAAAATAGCCAAGTATAATAGATACTTGCACATGGCACAGAGGCATTGATAAGGGACTCTGATTAACCTCCCTCCAAGTGAGAGTTCATCCTACTTAGAAAATCCTTTCTACGTCTCAGCCTTAGATGGCAGCTATCAAACAGGAACACAGGATGAGAGGCAATCACAGGTTTGATATGGCTCTATAAATAGTTATTTTTTAGTTTAGAAATCTAGTAAAAATAGATCGTAAGGTGACCAGAAGAATGTCTACTGAACAACGCTTGTAAATGGTATCTCTTTAAGTTGGTAATGGAATAGATGCTATTACATTTTACTTTCACATTAGAATGCAATATATTTTCATCATCCAATGCACTGTAATTAAGGCTATAATTCCATGTAATGTATAAAACAAAAACAGTACCCTTGTTTGCAGTTTCCCAGCTTAGTCCTAAATCCATTCTGAAGCTTCTTGTACATCTTGTGAGATAGATAGTTACTTTACTTTTCCATTTGTAGAGGGTCAAACTATTTAATGGTAGCTATTTTAATCATCTTTGATGGGAGATACAGTTGTAAATAAGAAGTGTGGAAAAATAAACTAAACATGTACATCATACCCATATATATTTTTCAGAACAAACATTTTGATTGAAGTTTCTAGATGAAAGTAGCACTCATTAAAGCAATGCAGTAATATTTCAGCATAAACTTTACTGAAGTTCTTGGTTATCTAGCAATGGATGTGTTCATTATAGATAAGTGTCACCCATTTAAGAATTCAGCAATAGCTAAGGGTTTCATATATGGCCTACTTTTAATGTTCTTTCAATAGGGTTGTCCACCTGGATCTGCTACTATTGATCCACAAATCAGTCAAAAAAAATATTGCACAGCTTTCTGAATAAACCTCAGAACAACATTTATTCTGCTTAGCCTGATGCGCACAAGAGGGGAAAACAGAGGGGTGAAGGGATAAGAATTTCATTTACATCCACTCTACAGAGAAGCTCTGTGGCTCCCTGCTACAGAGCAATCTAAGATTTATTCTCTTTCTTGCTCATCTAGTCAACTAAGGTAAATTGTAGTGCACACCCAGGGCAAAACGAGGAGATGTAATAAGAAAAGTAGAGTTCTAGAGGGACCTGCTTTCTTACACCTTTCTAATGAATGGCTAACACCCTGCCAGCCAAAAGCTAACAGAGGAGTTTCTGTGGGAGTTTGGCCAGAGAGGAAAGATGAGAGTAGGGATAGTTCAGTGGTTTGAGCATTGGCCCGCTAAACCCAGGGTTGCGAGTGGGGGGGATGTGAGAAAACCTGGATCTATGCAGGAAATAGCCCGACTTGATTATGTAAAGAGTTGTCACTTTGGATGGGCTAGCACCAGCAGGAGAGTGAATTTGTGTGGGGGGGTGGAGGGTGAGAAAACCTGGATTTGTGCTGGAAATGGCCCACCTGTTGATCACTTTAGATAAGCTATTACCAGCAGGACAGTGGGGTGGGAGGAGGTATTGTTTCATATTCTCTGTGTGTATATAAAGTCTGCTGCAGTTTCCACGGTATAACATCTGATGAAGTGAGCTGTAGCTCACGAAAGCTCAAATTCACCTCAGAAAGGTTATCTGGAATAAGCAAAGAGCCCATAGGGAATGGAAAAAGGGGCTGATCAGCAAAGAAAGCTACACTGTGTAGGTTAGAAATTGTAGGAGTAAAGTCAGAATTGTTAAAAGCTAAGCTAAATTACCTCTTACCAAGGAAGTTAAAATAAATAATACGAGGGCTTTTTGGTTATATGAATAGGATAAGGAAGGATGTTATTGGCCCTCTATGAAGTGTGGGTGGAAAAGAAATTAAAGATAATCTAGGTGTGGCCCATAACTAAATGAATGTTTTGCCTCGGTTTTCAATATGAATGATAACATGAAACATGCATGAAGGCAATACCGCTGACAAAAATGAGTGTCTAGAAATGGAAATTACCACATCTTCCATCTCAGAAAAACAAACAGTTTAATGCACTCTGATCAACAGGATCGGATAATTTCCATCCCAGAATACTGAAAGAACAGGCATATGAGATTGCTAGTCTGATAGAAAGGATTTTTAATAAATTTATCTATTTGGGGATAATACAGCGACTGGAGAATAGCTACTGTCATATCTATATTTAAGTCAGGGGGAAAAAAGCAATCTGTGCAATTACAGAGCTCTTAGTCTGACTTCAGTAGCATGGAAGATTTTAGAACAAATTGTGAAGGAAATAATTTAATTCATCGAGGTAAATGGTAAAGGGGTTGTAATTAGGGCTGTCAATCGCAGTTAACTCATGTGATTAACTTAAAAAATTAATCATGATTAAAAAATTGTAATTAATTGCAATTTTAATCGCACTGTTAAACAATAGAATACAAGCTGAAATGTATTAAATATTTTGGATGTTTTTCTACATTTTCATGTATATTGAATTCAGTGTTATAATTGAAATCAAAGTGTATATTATTTTTATTAGAAATATTTGCACTGTAAAAATGATAAACGAAAAAAGTATTTTTCAATTCACCTCAGTGCAATCTCTTTGCTGTGAAAGTGCAACTTACAAATGTACATTCTGTTTTGTTACATAACTGCACCCAAAAACAAAACAATATAAAACTTTATAGCCTAAAAGTCTACTCAGTCCTACCTCTTGTTTAATCAATCACTAAGACAAACAAGTTTGTTTACATATACAGGAGATAATACTGCCCTATTCTTGTTTACAGAGACACCAGAAAGTGAGAACAGGCATTTGCCTGGCACTTTTGTAGCTGGCATTGCAAGATATTTACATGCCAGCTATGCTAAATATTTGTATTCCCCTTCATGCTCCACCACCATTCCAGAGGACATGCTTCCATGCTGACGACGCTCGTTAAAAAAATTCGTTAATTAAATTTGTGACTGAATTCCTTGGGGGGGAATTATATGCCTCCTCCTCTGTTTTACCCACATTCTGCCATATATTTCATGTTGTAGCAGCCTCAGGTGATGACCCAGCACATGTTGTTCATTTTAAGATCACTTTCACTGCAGATTTCACAAAATGCAAAGAAGGTACAAATGTGAGATTTCTAAACACAGCTACAGCACTCAACCCAAGGTTTAAGACTCTAAAGTGCCTTCCAAAATATGAGAGGGACGAGGTGTGGAGCATGCTTTCAGAAGTCTTAAAAGAGTAACACACTTACGCAGAAACTACAGAACCCGAACCACCAAAAAAGAAAATCAGCCTTCTGCTGGTGGCATCTGACTTACATAATGAAAATGAACATGCATCAGTCCACACTTCTTTGGACTGTTATCAAGCAGAACCCATCATCAGCATGGATGCATGTTCCCTGGAACGGTGGTTGAAGCATGAAGGGATATATGAATCTTTAGTGCATCTGGCACATAAATATCTTGCAATGCTGACTTCAGCAGTGCCATGTGAATGCCTGTTCTCATTTTCAGGTGACATTGTAAACAAGAAGCAGGCAGCATTATCTCCTGCAAATGTAAACAAACATGTTTGTCTAAGCGATTGGCGGAACAAGAAGTAGGATTGAGTAGACTTGCAGGTTCTAAAAAAATTACCTTGTTTTATTTTTGAACGCAGGTTTTTTTTGTACATAATTCTACATTTGTAAGTTTAACTTTTATAATAAAGAAATTGCACTACAGTACTTGTATTAGGTGAACTGAAAATACTATTTCTTTTGTTTTTTACAGTGCAAATATTTGTAATCAAAAATATAGTGAGCACTGTACACTTTATCTCTGTATTGTAATTCAAATCAATATATTTGAAAATGTACAAATCATTTAAATTGTATTCTATTATTGTTTAACAGTGCGATTAATCACAATATTAATTTTTTTTAATCGCACAATGAATCACGATTAATTTTTTTTAATCACTTGACAGCCCTCGTTGTAATGCAATATGGGTTTACCAAAGGTAGACTATGCTAGACTAATCAGATTTCCATCTTTGAGAAAATAACTGATTTTTTAGATAAAGGAAGTGTAGTAGATCTAATATAGCTGGGCTTCAGTAAAACATTTGGCATGGTACCACATGGGATATTATTAGTTAAATTAGAGATGATGGGGATGAGTACTAGAACTGTATAGTGGATAAGGAATTGGGCAAATGGGAGAAGGCAACCATTTGTGCTGATAGGTGAATCATCATATGGGAGGGAAGTTACTAGCAGAGTTCCACAAGGATTGGTCTTGGAACCAATCTTATTCAATATTTTTATTAATTAAGTTAGCACAAAAAGTAGGAGGGTGCTAATGCCATTAGCTGATGATACAAAGCTGAGAGGCACTGTCAATTCAGAGGAGGGTCAAAACATTCTGCAGGAAGATCTGGATGACCTTAAAGAGTGGAGTGACAGAAATGGGAGGAAACTCAATAGTGCAAGGAGCAAGATCATGAACTTATGGTCTAATAATAAGAATTTCTGTTATAAACTGGGGGCTTATCAGCAACGGAGGAGCAGGGAGACCTGCACTGTGGGTTGATAACAGGATTACTATGGTAATGTGATACAGCCGTGGAAAAAAAGGCAAATGCGATACAGAGTGTATCAGGCAGGGCACTTCCAGTAGTGACAGAGAAGCATTAATGCCATTGCACAATGCACTGGTAAGATCTTATTTGGAATACCATGTACAATTCTGGGCACCCATGTTCAAGAAAGTTTAATTAAAACTGGAACAGGTGCAGAGAAGAAATACAAGAATGATCAGGGGAATGGAGGGCCTGTCTTATGAGAGAAGACTGGGAGAACTTGGCTTGTTTAGTCTAGCAAAATGAAGGCTGAGAGGGGATATGATTGTTCTCTATAAATATATTGGGGTAAAGATAAACCCCACAGAGAACCAAGAGCTATTTAAGCTAAAGAACAATGGTTGGCACAACAACAAATGGATATAAACTGGTTATGTAAAAATTCAGTCTGGAAATCAGAAGAAGGTTTCTAAACATCAGAGGGGTGAGGTTCTGGAACCACCTCCCCAAAGGAGTTATGGGTGCAAAAAACTTAATTCATTTTGAGACAAATGGGGCATCCAGGATTCCCAGGATGGATCTTGGGTAGCAGACAGAATACCACTGGTCAGGGCTCTAGGGGTGTGTTTGTGTAGACCTGAAGAAGCACAGGAACAAGGGGTATTCTATCTGCTACCCAAGATCCATAAACCTGGGAATCCTGGATGCCCCATCATCTCAGGTATTGGCACCCTGACAGCAGGACTATTTGGCTACGTGGACTCTCTCCTCAGGCCCTATGCTACCAGCACTCCCAGCTATCTTTGAGATTTTGTTGTACACTATATATTTCAAACAGAGCATACTGAACATAAAGATTTATTTTCTTTATTGTGTCACTCATGTATATTTAGAATGACATGGTTCTGATCGAACATAATATTTAAAGTTAAGATGAACAGTATGCTATAAATAGCAAAAAAGAAGAATTTCAATATGGTGAATTCTGTGATCAGCCAAAAATCACAGTATAATTTAAAATACTGTTTAATTGTACTCAGCTGCTATTAATTGATATTTATAAAGTATCTTATATTGACAGCCTTCACCACTGTAAACACCACATTACAATCAACACTCCAACTAGCTGCCAGCTAACGTTTCTGCCAGTTTTTCAGTGATATATGTTATCACATGTTTAAAATATAATACTATTGTATGTATATTATATTACACATACAGAGTTACAGAAATCAGTAATTATATGACAGACAAGTCTTACAGAGAACTGAGTATAGGCTGAATTAACATAGAGAAGCTGCTTCAGAACACACTATTCACAGGACCCCAAATCACAGAAATCCAGAAAACTGAGAGATGCTTGCTCTGCAGCAGAAATGACATTCAGAAGCAAGATTACCCAGCTATGGTGTTCCCCTCCACCAATCTATTCCACAGCTGAACTGCACAACTGCTTGAAGGAGAAAGGAGTTTGAGTCTCCCGTGTTTCACAAAACCCGATTTACAGGCCTGCCAATCCTTTTCCAACTTACATGTGAAAAATTCTTACATTTTTGCTATGCCCTTCTCCATTACCATGGCAATATAAAAACATACTTACTTAGCCTTATGTCAGTGTTCAGCACCATGCAAAGCCCTGCTCCCTCCCCCGCCCCAAAAAAAAAAAAAAAAAACCACCACAAAAAAGCCTTGGGTTTCACCAAGCTAATATCCAAGGCTCCATATAAAGTTAACAATATTAATAAAACCATTTCAAAGTATTAAAAATTTCCACTTGTGGATTGTTGTATCTGTTAACTTCAGAGATAAATCAAATCAATTCCACTCACAGTTACATTCCTGAAACTCTACTGAAATCAGTATAAGGTATAACTCCAATAAGGGCCTTAGCTGATACTAATGGTGCCTTTCCATTGAATTCAATCGGCTTTGGATTAGACCCTTAGAGCAGAAGTTCATACAATATCTCTACTAATGACTGATATACACAAAGCAGCAACTGTCATCCAAGTACAACTCCTAGGTATGCACAGAACAATACTACAAAACAATAAAAAGACTTTAGTTTGGTAAGTCAACATTATAACACTGAACAACTAGGTTCTCTTTTTGTTCCTCCTTAGAAATATATTGATAGAAGTTGAATATATGGAAAATCATGTGCAAGGTTCCTATTAATGATGGAAAGTGCTGTATTTCCTGTACGTACAGGTTTTTGTTTTTTTTTTAAAATATCAAATGGGTGAAGAGTGACCATAAAAGTGAAGAAATAAAAATATGTAAACTACATGTCACTATTTTTGGTAAATTGAAAACACTCACTTATATCAGTGGAGTCTATACATCAAGTCTAGTCTAGCCATAAACTAAAATGAGTTTTAATGAACGATAGACAACACTCCATGTCATTAAACCACCTCACACAGTTTTGCATATTCCCTAACATTATCTGCATGGAAAATAGATGAGCTTAGGAAAAAAAGTGATGAGACTTGCTACTTATATAGTAAGTACACTACACGGACATCAAATGATGACCTAATGTGACAAAATATTCTAGAAAATAAAAGAATTATATTTATTTAATTTCCATATACAGTCTTCAGAAACGAGTACAGCAGCTAAGATCCTGTTCCTTTTCTTTAAACTTTAAATCAAGTATTCTTGAAGAAGTTTGCGGCATTTTACTTCCACTGAAAGTTAAATGTAACTTTTTTTCACTGACATATACAATGGTATCTATACTGGGGGGCGGGGGGAAATAGGAATAATTTTTTTGGCCTGATATGACTTGGAGAGTTAATTGTGAAGGCTGAACTAAGGACAAAAGCCTTCTTATTATAAAACAGTATGAGCTTAAGTTCTCCCTCTGCTCAGATCTTAACGATTTATATAGTTTTACTATGGGCTTATTTCCAGTTAATCTTGGAAATCACTTTAGGAAATCTAAAATAGCTTTATCTAATGTTCTGCAATTAACCTCCTAGTGTTACTTTGAGATAAATTACTGGAAACATATGTAATTCAAAATTGTAAATAAATAAGGGAACTGGTAATCAAAAAGGGTTCTTTACAATTGGAACTTGAGCTATATAACCTACTCTGAAAACCCAGATAAAGTTTTTAGTTTTACCAACTAAAAGTAACTTTCATTAAAGGAATTAAATTTTGAAGAAGGTACTGAGCCAAACAAATCTTGTTTCAAAACAAGAATCCTAGAGATACACTAGGATTTTTGACCAACTCAGTTCAAGGGGTAGCAGATGCCAACAACTACAAAACATGTAAGTTAAATTTTCAAACATTGCTCTTTAAGCATGTACCAGGGACATACTTAACTTCGAAAGAAAAAAAAATGGCTGCCTGAATATCATTTACATACTATTTTATAGAGTAGCACCTAAGGTTACTATATATGAAAGAAATTACACAAATTGGAGAAAAATAAAGGATAATAATATTTGTCTCTAATTTGTGCCTTTGACAGTGCTCTGTATGTAGTCCAATTCTCCTGTTTGTCTGGATTTTCTATACTGTACCAGGTTTCAGAGTAACAGCCATGTTAGTCTGTATTCGCAAAAAGAAAAGGAGTACTTGTGGCACCTTAGAGACTAACCAATTTATTTGAGCATAAGCTTTCGTGGGCTACAGCTCATTTCATCGGATGCATACTGTGGAAAATACAGAAGATGTTTTTATACACACAGACAATGAAAAAATGGGTGTTTATCACTACAAAAGGTAATTACTAGCAGGAGAGTGGGGTGGGGGGAGAGAAAACCTTTTTCAGTGATAAAACACCCATTTTTTCATGGTCTGTGTGTATAAAAACATCTTCTGTATTTTCCACAGTATGCATCCGATGAAGTGAGCTGTAGCTCACGAAAGCTTATGCTCAAATAAACTGGTTAGTCTCTAAGGTGCCACAAGTACTCCTTTTCTTTATACTGTATCAGGGAGACAAACCCTATTGTAAATATGTGATTGGAACACCTGATATGGATTCAGATGTTGTCAAGGTTCCTCCCCCACTCTGAACTCTAGGGTACAGATGTGGGGACCTGCATGAAAAACCTCCTAAGCTTATCTTTACCAGCTTAGGTCAAAACTTCCCCAAGGTACAAAATATTCCACCCGTCGTCCTTGGATTGGCCGCTACCACCACCAAACTAATACTGGTTACTGGGGAAGAGCTGTTTGGATGCGTCTTTCCCCCCAAAATACTTCCCAAAACCTTGCACCCCACTTCCTGGACAAGGTTTGGTAAAAAGCCTCACCAATTTGCCTAGGTGACTACAGACCCAGACCCTTGGATCTTAAGAACAATGAACAATCCTCCCAACACTTGCACCCCCCCTTTCCTGGGAAATGTTGGATAAAAGCCTCACCAATTTGCATAGGTGACCACAGACCCAAACCCTTGGATCTGAGAACAATGAAAAAGCATTCAGTTTTCTTACAAGAAGACTTTTAATAAAAATAGAAGTAAATAGAAATAAAGAAATCCCCCCTGTAAAATCAGGATGGTAGATAGCTTACAGGGTAATTAGATTCAAAAACATAGAGAACCCCTCTAGGCAAAACCTTAAGTTACAAAAAAGATACACAGACAGAAATAGTTATTCTATTCAGCACAATTCTTTTCTCAGCCATTTAAAGAAATCATAATCTAACACATACCTAGCTAGATTACTTACTAAAAGTTCTAAGACTCCATTCCTGGTCTATCCCCGGCAGAAAACCAGTATATAGACAGACACACAGACCCTTTTGTTTCTCTCCCTCCTCCCAGCTTTTGAAAGTATCTTGTCTCCTCATTGGTCATTTTGGTCAGGTGCCAGCGAGGTTACCTTTAGCTTCTTAACCCTTTACAGGTGAGAGGAGCTTTCCCCTGGCCAGGAGGGATTTCAAAGGGGTTTACCCTTCCCTTTATATTTATGACAGATGTACAGGTACTCCCTGGAATTAGTTTAACTCTATTTTATTTATTTATTTTTGAACTACAGTAGAACCTCAGAGTTACGAACACCAAAGTTATGAACTGACCAGTCAACCACACAACTCATTTGGAACCAGAAGTACATAATCAGGCAGCAGCAGAGAGAAAAAACAGCAAATACAGTACAGTACTGTTGTAAATGTAAACTACTAAAAAATATAAAGGGAAAACAGCATTTTTCTTCTTCATAGTAAAGTTTCAAAGCTGTACTAAGTCTGTGTTCAGTTGTAAACTTTGAAAGAACTATAACATTTTGTTCAGAGATACAAACATTTCAGAGTTATGAACAACCTCCATTTCCGAGGTGTTTGTGATTCTGAGGTTCTACTGTAATTGCATTTCAACTCAACAGTGACCTTCTCAGTGCATATTTGAGCATGTAAGTGGCAATATTTTCAGAAGAGAAATTTAAGCACATAATGTGGTTGTAAATAAAATGAGTACAAGTGTCATCTTGTGTATTTAACAGTCCACTCAGCCCTGTGCTATGATGATGATACTTTACAGTGCTTAGTTATCAGGTTTTGTACCAGTTTATGTTTAATATCAAGCCTTAGTTATACAACAATTCACATTTTTCCAAGCATTGCACAATCATCAGCTACTCCTCATAACACCCTGTTGAGGTGTCTAGGTAGTGAGAGTTATTCATAAACTCTACAGGTGAATAAATATAATGCAGTATGTTTAAAAGTTCTCTCTTCAGCAGAATTTTTAGTAGGAATTGTGTCCCCAATGTGGGACACTTGGCAGGTACAGGTACTGTTTATTATGTGCAGCATTTTTCCAAACATTTAGAGAGAGAATGAATAAGAAATCCTGTACTGTAAAAGCAACAACACTTTTAAAATGAAAAATGAAATTAAGATCTGGTTGGCAATCTAATCTTTCATTAGTTCTATATTTTGTATTTTAATATACTTAACAAAATTGTTATTTGCGGGCAATTTAATAATTAGCTATGCTAAACAACCATAATTAATGGTAGAGATACAGATTTTATGACGTATGCATTAATACCAGCAACCTTTTCCCATAGAAGTGGGAACAGTTAAATAGTTTGTTCACTATATTAATGAAATAAATTTTAAAGAATCAAAAAAGTAACAAATAGCGCGTTTATAAAAGTATAAACCCATATTGTAAATCTATTGTGTAAGTATTTGTAACCACACAGATTGGTTTGGCTATAAAAACCTAAGAAAAACCCTTCTAATAAAGCTGTGTGATGCATTCCTGGTCTTTCCTCCCCCCACTACCTCCATACGATTTGCTATCATGTTTCATATCTACATTTCAATGACAATGTCTTTGAGGCAGCGACTGTGTATTGATACTGGTTTCTAAAAAATACTTCAATGAGGGCTGTCTTAAACAAACAAAAGATTAACAATCTTTTAAAAATATCATTAAAATAATCAAATCTCAGATTTTTTTCAATTTTGTTAATTCCAAGTGTAATATTAAACAAATCTAGAGATAGCTATGTTTTTAAAAAAATATCAGTCGTAACTTAAAATATTTTAACGACCACAAATGCACAATATTTCCCTTTATAATACCCTTACTTACACTGACTCCTTGAATGCTACTCAATGCAAGTAAGGGTTTCAAAATCTAATCAAAGTGTGAAGGAAGCAGTGCTTATTTTTCTCTAGTACATTTCTTTTTGTAAACAAGCAGGAATGCCCAGTGAACAAAGCAGGATAAAAGGAGTATTATAGCTAGCCTTAACAGACATAGTAAACAACAAGAGACTGATAGCATATATTGTACATCCACCAAACCAGACTATGTACAGATCAATGTACAGGAGAGAGAATTCTGTCTTGTTTTCATTCAGCTATCCATCACACAGAGGAATTACTGAGATGAAGCAAGCAGTAGTCAGAGGTAAAAATCCGAAGTAATTAACACACAGTATGAAAATAAAGCCAGAAAGTAGCATCTAGCTAGATGTTAATCTCATTCCTTTTCCCTGTTGCAAGAATTAAACTTATTTAGAGTAATTTATTATCATAGTATGGTGTGTCTTTGTCAAATCATACATAAAATATAAGCACAAAGGCTTCCAATAACACAAACCCATTTGTCTGTTACGATACAGTACATTCTGATTTTTACAATGATGGCTTTCCTGCCCCTCCATCACTTATTCTCTAGTGAACGAGATGACTCACCAACATTGAACTCTTCCAGCTAATAATTCTTTAGTCAACAGTAATAAAGAGAAGCCTTCTCTCTTCATGAAATCGATATCTGGGCTTCTTCTATTCGCAAAAAGCACCTGAGTTTTCTGATTATGTGTCATCTTCAATTTTGCACTATACCTAAGTATAGCCAAAGCAATGTTACTTCTCAGCTGCCTAAGAATACTTTAAATTCCTCTTTCCTTACTAGATTCCATGAGAGGGTCAGGGCAAACTGCGCGGTTGTATGGTCCATTTATCACTTCCCTATTTGTCTGGCATGCCACATTTTGTATGCATCTTGCAATCTAACCTGGAATTGCAGAAAGGTATTAGCAGTAAAACTAGATCCCCAGTCTGCAACATTTATGGCACTTGTCACCGGTATCAAGTTTTGATTGAAGAGGGGCAGAATTTCAGATAAGAACCCTTCTCTTCCTATGGGTGATGGGAGAGTATGTAGTGGGGTGCACTATCCCTTTAAAGGTACAGTCTGAAACCTCCAGCCAAAACAGTCTGGGCACAGTCAAGAAAAACCCTGCTTTGCTCTGAGGTTGGGGTTGCATCTAAACAGGAAAAGGAAGCTGAGCAAGAAAGAGAAGGGAACAGAAGCCATGCTGGCTGTTATGGGTTGCAGGACCCAGGACGCTAGCCTGCCCTGGGCCTTAGAAACTGTTTTCTGACTGTAAGTTTGGTTGCTGTGACACTAGGCTCAGTCATAAAGGCCTTATGAACTTGGTTACGCTGCTCCTTCCCCAGTCAGACATCTAAGGGAAAGGGAGACAACCTGCCTGACTCCTAGAACAATGAGAACTAGGATCTCTGATGGTTAGGGTCAGTTTCAAGGCCTTCTTAAAGGGGATTGTCATAGGATGGTCATCTCCAGTAAGCTCTCTTGTGGCCTCAGGGTCGCCCTGCAAGCAGACCTTGCCTCAATTTTCCTTGTGCACTGACACCCAAGCCTTTTGTAAAATTTTTAAAAGTGGTTTATTGCTATATAAGTATCTTAGCTGCTTTTATTTTCTATATTAAAATATGGAGAGGTGTTATAAAATGTTAGGCAAACCTTCATTATTCGTACATTTCTCTTTCATTTGTGGCCTGTAAGACCACAGGATTTAACTATTCAGGGGGTTTCTAAAATATCAGTATAATAATTTCTGGTAACAATTACTTCTTTCTTGTTTCATTTGATTTGATTCTCCTATACAGAATCTATTTTTTAAGTCTGTAAAATTCAAGTTCAACATACAGCTTTGAAAAAGACATAGAGACATAGGTCTAGGCTCAACTGACACAGCTCCATTCTTTTTAGGTATTTTGGAATTCTTATGTCAAAACCTGTCACACACTATAAACCTGAACGGATCATAATTAAGATTCAGATCCTCAATTTCGTTCTGTTTAAACAGGATATCTGAAATGCCTATTGGAGCCTGATCCTGCAATCAAGCAAAATGTCCTCTGAAGTCAATGATAGTTTTGATAAATGAAGCAGGATCTGGCCATTTGTCAGTTAGTGACATTTGGTACAGAGTATCGTCTTTCTGCACACTGTAATTTAAATGTTGATGGAGGAAGATCTTTAACATGAATTCTATTCATTTTATATTTTTACTTTGAGCAGAATAGTATACAGGATTTATATTAACTATTTTAATCCTTTTCTGAACTATGATACTTTTCTTAAGCATAATTTCCCAAAATACTTATTACATGTAGGAAAAAATATGTACTTATGTTTATAAGTGATCATAGGGACATTTTATTGAAACACTGCTTGCTAATTGTGCACATTTGAGGCAATTTGTGATCAATTTTCAGAATCAACAATTATATGGAAAAAAATTAAAAAACACAATTTATAAATTAATTCTGAAAACAACTTTCATATCTCAGTAAATACAATGAAATTTTAGTTCAATGTGACAAGATCAAAGCTGATGTCACTTTTCATTTAGAATTCTGTTTTAATAAGACAAGCACAGGAATTATCCTACAATTTATTGTACTGGCTATTATGTAGAAAATTGTTTACGGATTAAAGTATCAAATCTTCTACATTTACAAATGAATTTAGTAGTGCAATATTCTCAAAGCACATCATGGCTTTACAGAACACCACTAACTGTATTTGCCATTGGAAAATCCACCTCTACATTACACAATTAAAGAGTATAATTTAAGGTTAAAAGCCATGGCATATTAATTTAGCCATATGTTTATCATCTGCAAAATACAGTTTATAAACTCCTGTCAATCTCTTCATCAAGCATAGGATTCTTTCCAACTAAGTCTTACATACAACACAGAATAGCAACACACAAAAAATTCTGTAGGGCAAAATGAAATGGAACTATCATAATTCTTGAGCTCAGCACAGTCTTCCCAATAACTCAACAGAACCCTTACATCAACATGGAGCATAATGGAGGATGCAACACACTTGATATGTGCTGTGTCAGCATTAGTGACAGCAATGTGCTGAAATAATTGGTGCATAATCTTGTGATATTTACACAGGTGGGATTTAATCATGCCAGAATATGTTATTTAATTTTTAAAATTATATATTTCTATTTTTAAATGAAATGTACATGTTTTTGTTCAGTTTCTTAGATACTATCAAAAATGGCAGCATGTCACAAATGCCTTACTATAATGCAGGAAAAATCTCATCCCTTCTTTTTCCTTTCATTCAATTTTTGCAGATCCTTAAAGAATTTCAGGAGTTTAGTTTGGAAATGCTATTTCTTTGTAATCTCATGTTGGTTATTACCTACCTTTTTTTTGAGTAGCCAAAACATAGGTCCATATATCATAATTACTACACAAGTAGTTCAACAAATGTATCTCAAACTGAGCATAATGAAAAAAGCACCACAATTAACGTTGTTTTTTGGAATATTTAATGTTGAAGAGGGAGGTGTTTATAAGTTTGTAATAGGAATAAATGATGTGGAACTCTATTAGAATATTTTTCTACTTGACTTTAATGAGTCATTTAGATTCTTTTCAATACCTTGGGCTTTCCTTTTTCTCCAGATACGATGTTCTTGTTGTGTGTGTTTTGTCTGTAGAATTTTCCAGAGCAGTGTATAAGAGGAGTTTAGGGGTCACTAGAAGTACAGTGGAGCGTCTGTATTTCTGCATGCAACTACAATAATGCCTTGGGATCTACTAGATTTCCCTGATCTCACATCTGTTCAGCAGATACTAATGGTATATATATTTTCCCCTGGAGGTAATTTTTTTAAACACTTGTTTCATACTTGAAAAAAATATGCTTATCCCAAGTATACAATCATTTTATTTCAAAATACAGCCAGCACAAGAAATCTTAAATTAATCTCCTATGAAATGAGCCCTGCCCAAGCCACAACCTCTATTCCATTCTGCTCTCCATACCTCATTCATTGCAATAATCTAATCTAGTGGTAACAAGGGAAGGGATAAGGGCAATTTGCCTGGTATAAATATTTTTATAGCTAGATAACCAAGGCAAAAGCAATCTCTGAAAGGAAAGAATGTAGCTTCCCTGGCTTTGCCAGATCATGGTAAGCACATCATGATAAGCACATAGCTCCTTGGGTATCCAAGAAACTCCCCAGGTTGCATGTCTGCATACCCCAACATTGAGGGATGCTAATACAATGTTTACCATATCTTTCGGTTGCTTCTCAAATCCTGTAAGCATCATCTCAGTTTTGTATTAGCTACTTGCTCTACAGCTAGGTACCTCTCCTCACAGTCCATGTCTATAATTTCTGTTAGCCAATTATAAAACTGCTCCACTGCACCAGCAGGGACAGAAAAAGAGATATAAATTTCAGTGTTAACATTCTGAAGGCTTCTCAAGACATTCTTCCTCAGTAACCCCCTATAAGCCCCATACATATATTTAACAGAAAGGGTAAAAAGATGGCATCTGTGGGACAACATACAAGAACAATAGCCTCAGATAAACAAATTGCCCTTTGGGATCTCCCAGAAAGAAAGCGACTCAAGAACAACCCAGTCAGCTCTAATGAGGGTCAGTAAACACATAATATTGTGTACTCAACGTATAAAAGATACCTGATCAATCTAAACATGAATGCCTAAACTCCATGAATCACTAGGAAAAGATCAACCTCAGCCACCACCAGTGCAGTTTCTACAGATCAAAACAGATGTCAAACAGATCAGAGGTCTATTGTGCATGTATTTGAATATAAGATATTTTGAGACCTGGTCCTTGTTTGGAAATTTCTTCAGTTTGCTGATCTTTCACTTAAAAGGAAATCACATGCTATTTTTGTAGAATGAAAAATTTAACTTTCAAAAGTATCTAAAACTTGATAGAAGATAAGTTTAAATCTGAAAGTCAACAACTTTTGTGG
Source organism: Caretta caretta (assembly GCF_965140235.1). Lineage (NCBI taxonomy): Eukaryota > Metazoa > Chordata > Testudines > Cheloniidae > Caretta > Caretta caretta. The sequence continues at coordinate 61,659,919 of NC_134208.1, read as the reverse complement.
ATCTTTTTGTTATTTTAAATTAAGAGATTGAAACAGAGCTCTAGTGTTAAAAAGCTGTACCATTTAAATAAGTATTATGGTTTAGTTTGCTTCATGACAATATAAAATTTTCAACAGAATAGTACCTGGTGGGCTTGCTGCAACTCATCAGCAAATTGATTTACTTCAGATAACAGCAGAGATATTATAGACTTTCTTAACATGTTGCACCTTCCCAGCAAAACAAGGGTTTGGGACACGGGATACTGCACCTGAAACTAAATATAAGTAGCTGTGAGTTCTATCTTTTCAACATCTGTCCCAACCTTTACTTTACTCTTTACTTATATATACACACACAAATACACAGAGACTTTTAAATTAAAAAAATAAATATGTAAAAAGGAAGACATGGAAAAATGAAGATATTAAAAAAAAACACACCTTACTTCTGACAGCTAAAAACTACAGCAATTAAAACACACACATATACACACACAGGTTTTAAATGTGAGGATCTTGGTGTTTTTTGGAAATGATTGGGTGCTAGTGTGCCCAGGCTCAGCCCCGCCCCCAGCACCCAACCAATACACTCAAGTTTCTCACATTTAGTATCTCACCTCTGGCTGTCTCAACAGGTTTGTGTGCTGTCCATTAGGAAACTGTAAGCTCCTTGGAGCACAGTCACGTCTTCAGTACCTTATATAGTGCAAAGCACACTATCACCAACAATTATCAATGGCAGAACGCTCAGAACAAGTTGCTGACAAATCAGTCTAAAAATGTTGAGTGGGGACAGGAAGAGGTCATACACATTAGTTCACTTTGGGCAGAAAATAGTAATTTGCATTTCTAATCACACTTTCCATCTCAAGCTCTCAAACAGCATTACAAACATTAACAAAATTAGCCTTTACTTCCCCATGAGTTAGTATTTAAGATTTTATAGAAGAGGAAACAAGAGGCACAGAGCTTAAGATCCTACCAGAAAGTGTGGCAGAGCAAAGAAGAAAACTCAGCTCTCCCAATTCACCTCGTGTTCCTTAAACACAAAGCCATGCAGGACATATCCTCACTAAACCCAGAACGGCTATGTGCTCTCTGTGCCTATCAAAAGCACACTTAAATCACCTTAATCTTACTGCCTTATGCTAGACAACATAATATAGGAACATGACTTCTTATAAAACCTTCAGAAATGGATGGTCATGAAGGAAACAATGAACCTCTACTTAATAGAAGAGAAAATTTATGGAAGTAGAAGAGAATGGAACATACATTTATAATTGTGTTCACCCCAGCATATTTTCATAGAATCATAGAATATCAGGGTTGGAAGGGACCCCAGAAGGTCATCTAGTCCAACCCCCTACTCGAAGCTGGACCAATCCCCAACTAAATCATCCCAGCCAGGGCTTTGTCAAGCCTGACCTTAAAAACCTCTAAGGAAGGAGATTCTACCACCTCCCTAGGTAACGCATTCCAGTGTTTCACCACCCTCATAGTGAAAAAGTTTTTCCTAATATCCAATCTAAACCTCCCCCACTGCAACTTGAGACCATTACTCCTCGTTCTGTCATCTGCTACCATTGAGAACAGTCTAGAGCCATCCTCTCTGGAACCCCCTTTCAGGTAGTTGAAAGCAGCTATCAAATCCCCCCCTCATTCTTCTCTTCTGCAGACTAAACAATCCCAGCTCCCTCAGCCTCTCCTCATAAGTCATGTGTTCTAGACCCCTAATCATTTTTGTTGCCCTTCACTGGACTCTCTCCAATTTATCCACATCCTTCTTGTAGTGTGGGGCCCAAAACTGGACACAGTACTCCAGATGAGGCCTCACCAATGTCGAATAGAGGGGAACGATCACATCCCTCGATCTGCTCGCTATGCCCCTACTTATACATCCCAAAATGCCATTGCCCTTCTTGGCAACAAGGGCACACTGCTGACTCATATCCAGCTTCTCATCCACTGTCACCCCTAGGTCCTTTTCCGCAGAACTGCTGCCTAGCCATTCGGCCCCTAGTCTGTAGCGGTGCATTGGATTCTTCCGTCCTAAGTGCAGGACCCTGCACTTATCCTTATTGAACCTCATCAGATTTCTTTTGGCCCAATCCTCCAATTTGTCTAGGTCCTTCTGTATCCTATCCCTCCCCTCCAGCGTATCTACCACTCCTCCCAGTTTAGTATCATCCGCAAAATCTGTTGTTTTTTTTTAAAAAAACGAACAGATTCACAGAAACCAGTGAAGGAACAATAGCATCTAGAACACCTAACCAAGATTGGGGTCCCATTGTGCAAAACAGTACATGACAGTCCCTTTCTTAAAGAAAAAGCACTCGCAGCCTAAATAGACATGACAGGCACATAGCAAGTAGAAAGAAATATACACATACAAACAGAGCGATGGTTCACAGCCAGCATATGAGTGACCTAATTGTTTGTTTGGTTTACATATTATTTTGGGGGGTTGTTTATTTTTCATTTTATTACATTCAACCAATTATAGGACAAAGGCGGTTAAGGAAGGGGATTACCTAAAACGATCAACACAGGAATGGAGGGAGGACAATCAGGGGAGGGAGGCAACAAATTCTCATCTGTGTATTTCCAGATCCAACAAAACCTGGTTGTCATAGTACAATAGAACCTCAGAGTTATGAGCACTATAGTTACGAACTGACCAGTCAACCACACACTTCATCTGGAAGTGATAGTACACAATCAGGCAGCTGCAAAGGAACAACCCCGCCACACACACACACAAAAAAAGCAGCATGCACAGTACTGTGTTAAATGTAAACTACTAAAAAAAAAATAAAGGGAAAGCAGCATTTTTCTTTTGCACAGTAAAGTTTCAAAGCTGTATTAACTCAATGTTCAGTTGTAAACTTTTGAAAGAACCGTAACAGTTTGTTCAGAGTTATGAACATTTCAGAGGCATGAACAACCTCCATATTTGAGGTGTTTGTAACTCTGAGGTTCTACTGTATGCAAAACCCTTCACAGATTCATTCAGTAAAGTCACTTCTACGGTTGCTAGAGTCCAAGCAATGTATCATCATCATCAAGACAGTAGGAAATATACTGTAAGGTCCTCTAATATGATTACATTTTCACAGATACCAAACGGAAACAGTATAAACATGAAATGTAAGTGAGGAAAAGGTAAATAAACCTCCAAACAATTAAAATTATTTGGAACTTTATCATAATATTAAGAGATAGATCATATAAAACACGCAACAATATTATGTTAAAGCTTTATAAAGCATATGTGGAGTTGACTGCAAGCAGTCTTCAGAGTTATAGGAGATGTCATTTTATGACAAGTCTATCTTGACTCCTTCAGGATGTCCCATCACACCATATTACTTTACACACACATTTACTAAAGTAACCATCCATTGTTTTCTCAACTGTCCCAAAGCAGGGCATACACATGGAAGGTTTTTTTTTTTTTTTTTTTTTTAAACAAACACCCCACACACATCCCAAACTATAAACAATACTATCACTAGTTGAACAGCAAAAGAGTACCTCCATGCTAAGATAGAGTACGAGTACACCAGAAAGCTAGTGTATGTCTACTTCATGCAAGACAAATGATTCAATTTGCATTAACAATAAAGCTTATGCTCAAATAAATCTGTTAGTCTCTAAGGTGTTTTCTTTTTGTGAATACAGACTAACATGGCTGCTACTCTGAATAAAGTCTATGTAATTGTAATTGGAGATCACAGGCATGTCGATCTTATATGGCCTTAAACCAGGACACAATGATATGTGGCATTTGTACAAGACGTCATTCACTATGTTATGGTTGCTCTTTGCAGGAATAATTTAGACAACTACAAGTTTGAAAGATTTTCTGATGTATCCACTAATAATATATAACTGGAGCAGCACTTGTTGTATGTGGATCATTCTGCCTTCTAGACAGCCTGCATAGTCCCTGTAGATCTAGATAAGGTTAAGTAAGTTGCAAATTGTTACACAGAGGTTTAGGCAATGCCACAAACAAGCATGTTTCATATTATACGAATGCAAGTCATCTTTACTGACTTCATTTCTCATTTTTATGCATTAAGGCTGGATACATATTTTACAAATTCTACATCTTTTAGAGAATAACCTTGAGCATGTTAGCAAACTAACTTGCCTTTGGAGTCAGGAATACCAAACCACCATGATTTCCAGTGTCATTTATTTAGGCTGTAAAAAGTCAATTTCTGTATTATTTACACAACATTTTCTATCAGCCTAGCAAATATTTCTTGGGATGGAAAAAATATATAAGAAATTTTATTTTAAAAAATTACCTACAACTATAGCCACCTCAAATACTACCCAGCATTTCATTTCTAGCCTTAGTACAGGATTCGAGCCACTTTGCTTTAAATAATTAGTCATTGCCAATGCTGTATTTAGAGGTTTCACTAAAGTGGCCACCTTCAAAGTGAAGGCCACCTTCAAAGTGAAATTTGACCATAATCCTCCGATTTATTAAGCTGGCTTTGAGCTAGCGTTCCAGTACAAAACAGACTCAAAACCAGAGTGACTGGCCAAAGGAGGACTCCCCACAATGTAGGGAAGAGCCACTATAGCAACTCCTGGGCCTGGTGCAGCTCTCATGGCTCGGGAATGGAGTGAACAGTTAGTGAGCCCCTGTGATCTCTGGGACCATTGACAGCTTGCAGAGTTTAGAGCAGCACACTAATGCATGACTTGTAGTTACAATGAAAAGTTGTATATGAAGTTATATGATAATTTCCTTATATACACTATTCGATATGGTTAGTCAAAGCAGAGGTAATGTAAACATTATACAGAATTCAGATCTAAATTCATACAAATCTGTAGCTGGTCTAGGAAGTCACACTTTCTTAAATTTATTAACAAAATAATATTCATAAACAATAGCTTTTTATGTTGTTGCAGGTCGCACAAGTAGCTGTTGTATTCAGCAAGTAGTGTCAAATGTTCTATGAGAAAAATCTGCAATTACTGCTTAAATTAAACAGCAAAGACCATCACCTATTTGCTAATTTTTTTCCTGACACTGGTCACTAATAATTCTACACAAAACCTCAGGTCCGATCATATTAAATAAAGTTTAATTCACTCCACTGTTCTTATTTAAAACCCTTGGAAAGTTGGAAAGGGACTATACTTGGAATAAAGCAGATTTTGCTACCGTTTGTCCCAGATAATTCTATAATATATTGGGCTCTACTATGTGAGCAGCACAAGCAAAGTTTACAACGCTAATTAAAAGTTGTCTTACAGAACAGATCCATACCCTTCAAAATAATTCCATACATCATGGACTTAAGGTAATACCACATACCTCTTAATGAAAATGCCACCTGAATCAGTGAAAATTGAGAAACAGGATTTCAATGAGCATTTGACCTACATTAGGAGCATAGGACTAGACCTCTGATGTTGTCTTTCTCCAAAGAATATATAGGCACATTTTTTAAAACAATTAACACGTTAATGATATCTTTTTTCCCCTTCCACTTTCTCCCTTTTCTCCCTTCTTATTTTTACATTATAGATTTTTTCCAGAGTATATAAAAGCCACTGAAATAAAATATTAAATCTATGCAAAATGTTTTGAGAAATTTCCAGAGGCATTGGACACCCACAGCTCCCAGACTTCAATGAATCCTGTTACCAATGTAGCAAAATTCTAAAGCTATTGATTAATCGCAGTTAACTCACATGATTAACTCAAAAAAATTAAAAATATTAACCGCGATTAATTGCACTGTTAAACAATAGAATATCAATTGAAATGTATTAAATGTTTGTGGATGTTTTTCCTACATTTTCAAATATTGATATATTTGAATATATCAATTTGAATTACAACACAGAATACAAAGCGTATAGTGCTCACTTTACATTATTTTTATTACAAATATTTGCGCTGTAAAAAGAAACAAAATAAATAATATTTTTCAATTCACCTAATACAAGTACTGTAGTGCAGTGGTTCTCAAATTTTTTTTTCCGCGGATCACTTGAAAATTGCTGATTCGGCAGACCACTTAATGATCTTTCCAAATGTTGTTTACACCATTAGCTAACTATTGTAATGCGCTTTGGATAAAAGCGCTATATAAAATAACAATAATAAATGGTTTTTTGTTCTACAAATAAAAGCACACAACTCATATTTTAATATCAGTAGTCTTACCATTCTAATGCAATCGATGTGCCCTCTCTCCCCCACTGCAGCAGCCCCCAAGCTGGAGCTAGGAAGGAAGGCTGTCTCTCCTCAGGAGCCGCAGCCCTGCAGCTGGGGAAAGTCGCCTCTTTCTCTGGCTGCTGCAGCCCTGCATGTCCCAAATTTCCCCCACACCCTCTTTTCACCCGAATGCCCCCTCCCACCTGCCTCCTATCCCCCACAAGGCTACCACCTCACCTTATATCTGCGTCTTCTCCAAGGTCCAGGCACCTAATTGGCGGAGCCACGCCTGCACGGCTCCACTAATTAGGTGGGTGGCCCTTCATTCTCTCATGTGCAGCCACCCAGGCATGCACCTTAGCCCTGGTCTACACTAGGACTTTAGGTCGAATTTAGCAGCGTTAAATCGATGTAAACCTGCACCCGTCCACACAATGAAGCCCTTTATTTCGACTTAAAGGGCTCTTAAAATCGATTTCCTTACTCCACCCCTGACAAGTGGATTAGCGCTTAAATCGACCTTGCCGGCTCGAATTTGGGGTACTGTGGACACAATTCGATGGTATTGGCCTCCGGGAGCTATACCCGAGTGCTCCATTGTGACCGCTCTGGACAGCACTCTCAACTCAGATGCACTGGCCAGGTAGACAGGAAAAAAACCGCGAACTTTTGAATCTCATTTCCTGTTTGGCCAGCGTGGCAAGCTGCAGGTGACCATGCAGAGCTCATCAGCACAGGTGACCATGATGGAGTCCCAGAATCGCAAAAGAGCTCCAGCATGGACCGAACGGGAGGTACGGGATCTGATCGCTGTTTGGGGAGAGGAATCCGTGCTATCAGAACTCCGTTCCAGTTTTCGAAATGCCAAAACCTTTCTGAAAATCTCCCAGGGCATGAAGGACAGAGGCCATAACAGGGACCCGAAGCAGTGCCGCGTGAAACTGAAGGAGCTGAGGCAAGCCTACCAGAAAACCAGAGAGGCGAACAGCCGCTCTGGGTCAGAGCCCCAAACATGCCGCTTCTATGATGAGCTGCATGCCATTTTAGGGGGTTCAGCCACCACTACCCCAGCCGTGTTGTTTGACTCCTTCAATGGAGATGGAGGCAATATGGAAGCAGGTTTTGGGGACGAAGAAGATGATGATGATGAGGAGGTTGTAGATAGCTCACAGCAAGCAAGCGGAGAAACCGGTTTTCCCGACAGCCAGGAACTGTTTCTCACCCTGGACCTGGAGCCAGTACCCCCCGAACCCACCCAAGGCTGCCTCCTGGACCCAGCAGGTGGAGAAGGGACCTCTGGTGAGTGTACCTTTTAAAATACTATACATGGTTTAAAAGCAAGCATGTGAAAGGATTACTTTGCCCTGGCATTCGCGGTTCTCCTAGATGTACTCCTAAAGCCTTTGCAAAAGGTTTCTGGGAAGGGCAGCCTTATTGTGTCCTTCATGGTAGGACACTTTACCACTCCAGGCCAGTAACACGTATTCGGGAATCATTGTAGAACAAAGCATTGCAGTGTATGTTTGCTGGCATTCAAACAACATCCGTTCTTTATCTCTCTGTGTTATCCTCAGGAGAGTGAGATATAATTCATGGTCACCTGGTTGAAATAGAGTGCTTTTCTTCAGGGGACACTCAGAGGAGCCCATTCCTGCTGGGCTGTTTGCCTGTGGCTAAACAGAAATGTTCCCCGCTGTTAGCCACAGGGAGGGGGGAAGGTTGAGGGGGTAGCCACGCGGTGGGGGGAGGCAAAATGCGACCTTGTAACAAAAGCACATGTGCTATGTATGTAATGTTAACAGCAAGGATTACCCTGAAAGAGCATAGCCAATGTTTTATAAAATGTGTCTGTTTAAATACCGCTGTCCCTTTTTTTTTCTCCACCAGCTGCATGTGTTTCAAGGATCACAGGATCTTCTCCTTCCCAGAGGCTAGTGAAGCTTAGAAAGAAAAAAAAATGCACTCGCGATGAAATGTTCTCCGAGCTCATGCTGTCCTCCCACACTGACAGAGCACAGACGAATGCGTGGAGGCAAATAATGTCAGAGTGCAGGAAAGCACAAAATGACCGGGAGGAGAGGTGGCGGGCTGAAGAGAGTAAGTGGCGGGCTGAAGAGAGGGCTGAAGCTCAAATGTGGCGGCAGCGTGATGAGAGGAGGCAGGATTCAATGCTGAGGCTGCTGGAGGACCAAACCAGTATGCTCCAGTGTATGGTTGAGCTGCAGCAAAGGCAGCTGGAGCACAGACTGCCACTGCAGCCCCTCTGTAACCAACTGCCCTCCTCCCCAAGTTCCATACCCTCCACACCCAGATGCCCAAGAACGCGGTGGGGGGGCCTCCAGCCAACCAGCCATTCCACCAGAGGATTGCCCAAAAAAAAGAAGGCTGTCATTCAATAAATTTTAAAGTTGTAAACTTTTAAAGTGCTGTGCGGCATTTTCCTTCCTTCCTCCACCACCCCTCCTGGGCTACCTTGGTAGTCATCCCCCTATTTGTGTGATGAATGAATAAAGAATGCATGAATGTGAAGCAACAATGACTTTATTGCCTCTGCAAGCAGTGATTGAAGGGAGGAGGGGCGGGTGGTTAGCTTACAGGGAAGTAGAGTGAACCAAGGGGGGAGGTGTTTCATCAAGGAGAAACAAACAGAACTTTCACACCGTAGCCTACCGCGCCCTCCTGTGCTCTTCTAACTGCCCTGGTGTCTGGCTGCGCATAACCAGCAGCCAGGCAATTTGCCTCAACCTCCCACCCCGCCATAAACGTCTCCCCCTTACTCTCACAGATATTGTGGAGCACACAGCAAGCAGTAATAACAGTGGGAATATTGGTTTCGCTGAGGTCTAAGCGAGTCAGTAAACTGCGCCAGCGCGCCTTTAAACGTCCAAATGCACATTCTACCACCATTCTGCACTTGCTCAGCCTGTAGTTGAACAGCTCCTGACTACTGTCCAGGCTGCCTGTGTACGGCTTCATGAGCCATGGCATTAAGGGGTAGGCTGGGTCCCCAAGGATACATATAGGCATTTCAACATCCCCAACAGTTATGTTCTGGTCTGGGAATAAAGTCCCTTCCTGCAGCTTTTGAAACAGACCAGAGTTCCTGAAGATGCGAGCGTCATGCACCTTTCCCGGCCATCCCACATTGATGTTGGTGAAACGTCCCTTGTGATCCACCAGAGCTTGCAGCACTATTGAAAAGTACCCCGTGCGGTTTATGTACTCGGCGGCTTGGTGCTCCGGTGCCAAGATAGGGATATGGGTTCCGTCTATGGCCCCACCACAGTTAGGGAATCCCATTGCAGCAAAGCCATCCACTATGACCTGCACATTTCCCAGGGTCACTACCCTTGATATCAGCAAATCTTTGATTGCGTGGGCTACTTGCATCACAGCAGCCTCCACAGTAGATTTGCCCACTCCAAACTGATTCCCAACTGACCGGTAGCTGTCTGGCGTTGCAAGCTTCCACAGGGCTATCGCCAGTCGCTTCTCAACTGTGAGGGCTGCTCTCATCTTGGTATTCATGCGCCTCAGGGCAGGGGAAAGCAAGTCACAAAGTTCCATGAAAGTGCCCTTACGCATGCGAAAGTTTCGCAGCCACTGGGAATCGTCCCAGACCTGCAACACTATGCGGTCCCACCAGTCTGTGCTTGTTTCCCGAGCCCAGAATCGGCGTTCCACAGTATGAACCTGCCCCATTAGCACCATGATGCATGCATTGGCAGGGCCAATGCTTTCAGAGAAATCTGTGTCCATGTCCTGATCACTCACGTGACCGCGCTGACGTCGCCTCCTCGCCCGGTATCGCTTTGCCAGGTTCCGGTGCTGCATATACTGCTGGATAATGCGTGTGATGTTTAATGTGCTCCTAATTGCCAAAGTGAGCTGAGCGGCCTCCATGCTTGCCTTGGTATGGCGTCCACACAGAAAAAAGGCGCGGAACGATTGTCTGCCGTTGCTCTGATGGAGGGAGGGGCGACTGACAACACGGCTTACAGGGTTGGCTTCAGGGAGCTAAAATCAACAAAGGGGGTGTCTTTACATCAAGGAGTATTTCAGGCAGGACTTCACGGAGGGTTCCAATAAGAAATGGTGCACCTAAGTTATTGTTCTTATTGGAACAAGGAGGTTAGCCTGGCCTCTGATTGATACATGGCTAGATTTACCTCGCTGCACCTTCTCTGTGAGTGATTGCAGTGTGACCTAGAGGAATGAGTCCCCTAGACAGGGGATGGGGGGAAGCAAATGAGTACAAAACAAATCTGGTCTATTTCTTGTTTTGATCCACTCCATCTATCTTTTACATCTTTGGCTGGCAGCAGACGGTGCAGAAGGACTGCATGCCATCCACATCTCATGGCTGCTCGGCAGAAGATGGTACTGTACAACTGCTAGCCATCCTCATCTCTTGCCTGCCTGTCAGAAGATGGTAACATACGACTGCTAGCAATCCTCATCTGTTGCCTGCCTAGCAGAAGATGGTACAGTACGACTGCTAGCAATCCGTATCGCCTGCCTGCTCACCATAAGACGGTTCAATAGGACTGACTGCAGGACTAAAGAGAATGACCTGGTCAAGTCACTCCAAATTTAGTCCCTGCACCCATGTCTGCCCAGGTGCTCCCAGCCGACGTGGCCAGGAGCACCTCGGACACGACGAGGACGACTACCAGTCATACTGCACCGTCTGCTGCCAGAAGGCAATGGGTTGCTGCTACTGTGTAGCAAAGCCGTACCGCATCTGCCAGCACCCAGGAGACATAGGGTGACGGTTACCTGAGCGGGCTCCATGCTTGCCATGGTATGGCATCTGCACAGGTAACTCAGGAAAAAAGGCGCGAAACGATTGTCTGCCCTTGCTTTCACGGAGGGAGGGAGGGAACGGGGGCCTGACGATATGTACCCAGAACCACCTGCGACAATGTTTTAGCCCCATCAGGCATTGGGATCTCAACCCAGAATTCCAATGGGCAGCGGAGACTGCGGGAACTGTGGGATAGCTATCCACAGTGTAACGCTCCGGAAGTCGACTCTAGCCTCGGTACTGTGGAAGCACTCCGCCGAGTTAATGCACTTAATGCACTTAGAGCATTTTCTGTGGGGACACACACACTCGAATATATAAAACCGATTTCTAAAAAACCGACTTCTATAAATTCGACCTTATTCCATAGTGTAGACATACCCTTAGAAGGAACTATCCGCGGACCACAGTTTGAGAACCTCTGCTATAGTGCAATCGCTGTATCATAATACAGCTCACTTCATCGGATGCATACTGTGGAAAATACAGAAGATGTTTTTATACACACAAACCATGAAAAAATGGGTGATTATCACTACAAAAGGTTCTCTCTGCCCCCACCCCACTCTCCTGCTGGTAATAGCTTATGTAAAGTGATGACTCTCCTTACAATGTGTATGATAATCAAGGTGGGCCATTTCCAGCACAAATCCAGGGTTTAACAAGAACGTCTGGGGGGGTGGGTAGGAAAAAATAAGGGGAAATAGGTTACCTTGCATAATGACTTAGACACTCCCAGTCTCTATTCAAGCCAATTTGCAAATGAATTCCAGTTCAGCAGTCTCTCGCTGGAGTCTGGATTTGAAGTTTTTCTGTTGTAATGTCACAACTTTCATGTCTGTAATCGCGTGACCAAAGAGATTGAAGTGTTCTCTGACTGGTTTATGAATGTTATAATTCTTGACATCTGATTTGTGTCCATTTATTCTTTTATGTAGAGACTGTCCAGTTTGACCAATGTACATGGCAGAGGGGCATTGCTGGCACATGATGGCATATATCACATTGGTAGATGTGCAGGTGAACGAGCCTCTGATAGTGTGGCTGATGTTATTAGGCCCTGTGATGGTGTCCCCTGAATAGATATGTGGACACAGTTGGCAACGGGCTTTGTTGCAAGGATAGGTTCCTGGGTTAGTGGTTCTGTGGTGTGGTATGTGGTTGTTGGTGAGTATTCGCTTCAGGTTGGGGGGCTGTCCTACCTACATGCTATTCCTACCTACACGGGGCGCTATTCCTACCTTCATGCCTCCAGCTTTCACCCTGACCACACCACACAATCCATTGTCTACAGCCAAGCTCTGCAATACAACTGCATTTGCTCCAACCCCTCAGACAGAGACAAACAAGATCTCTATCAAGCATTCTTACAACTACAATACCCACCTGCGGAAGTGAAGAAACAGATTGATAGAGCCAGAAGAGTTCCCAGAAGTCACCTACTACAGGACAGGCCTAACAAAGAAAATAACAGAACGCCACTAGCCATCACCTTCAGCCCCCAACTAAAACTCCTAGACAGGCCAGTCCTTGCCTACAGACAGCCCCCCAGCCTAAAGCGAATACTCACCAGCAACCACATACCACACATATCAACGGGTGAAAGAGAAAATAGCAGCGCTAAAGAAAAAGACAGAACCATGGACCATGTGACTTGTACGAGCACCATTACATTCCAGAACTATTCATACAGATTACTTGTGAGAAGGAACCCACCAGAAGCAGCACATTAGCTGAGACTGAGAGGCAGACTGACTGACCTCTCCGATCCCATAATCCGATATCCTAGAAGCTCAGAGATTTCCCTCTACCCTCAGATCAGCATGCCTGAAGAGCTCCTGAGGGCCAGGTGAACACTGTAGAGCTCTCATATCCTTTTAGGTCCATGACTCACAACTGGCTTCCTTGGGATAGCATCTCCTTCTTTCCTACTCTCTCAGTTCCATATCTTGATTCCTGTGCCCAGTCCCAGATTTTCCTGACTGCAGACTTTTTAACATCCACATGAGCTGCCGTGGATCTTAGTATAGTTCAAATGGGTCTGGCTGACCTAATAACGCTGGACTTTACCACCATCCAAAAGGGCTTTGTCACATGATGCAGAGATCTATGTAGCTTAGAATCATAGAATCATAGAATATCAGGGTTGGAAGGGACCCCAGAAGGTCATCTAGTCCAACCCCCTACTCGAAGCAGGACCAATTCCCAGTTAAATCATCCCAGCCAGGGCTTTGTCAAGCCTGACCTTAAAAACCTCTAAGAAAGGATATTCTACCACCTCCCTAGGTTACGCATTCCAGTGTTTCACCACCCTCATAGTGAACAAGTTTTTCCTAATATCCAATCTAAATCTCCCCCACTGCAACTTGAGTTTCCTGTAGACCTCGAAGGAATCAAGTGTCTCAGACGCCAAACAGAAACCTTTATTTCAAATTGATCCAAAATGAAACAAACAGTAAATGCTCCTTTGCCATGAAATAAGAGGGCAACAGAGAAGTCCAGCAATTAAGTCCTCTCCATCATCCACTTCTCAATGGTTACTGTACTGGAAGTTTTGAACCCCCCATTCTCTGACCTCCCTATAAAGTCTCTTTGGGACACCTCAGGCTCTGGGTGGGAAAGAACATGGCTTCTATTACAGAGCAGCAAAACAAGAAACTAACCTTCTTTGAGAATATTTCAAAATAGAGTTGTCCTTTGAGCTCCTGCCTGCAAAAAGCCTAAGATTAACTAAGGCTTTCCAGGTTCAGGTCCCTCCTAAAACCTAGTGAGTATATCCTCTAAATGGGTTTTAAATTAACTGGAACCACTGAGGAAAAAAATCTGAGTTCCTCTCGACAGCTCAATGAAAACATCTGCTCAGTACACAGCAGAATAATCAGAGAGCAAACAAACTGTTCTGTTGTATTAAGAAGGGGATAGAAAAACACTGGAAATATTATATAAATTGGTGGTACTATAATTCTATGTTAATTGTGGTAACACTATATTCAATTTTGGTCACTACATCTCAAAAAACATTTACTAGAAATAGAAAGGGTTTAGAGGACAGCAAAATAGATGTTTGGAAAAACTTTCATATGTGAAAGGTATATGAAGGTTAGAACTATTGAAATTCAAAAGCAGACAAATAAGAGATGACATGATAGAGGTATAGGACTAGAGAAAGTCAATCAGACACTTCTTCTCACCTCTTACAATACTATAACCAGGAGACATCCAACACATTTAAAAAGACACATTTAAAACAGAAAAGGAAATTTTTTAAAATGTATTTTTAACATCACAATTAACCTATGGAAATCACTTTAGGGAACAATCCAACCACTATTTGCTTGGGGAAAAACTTCTCTTTCAGGCAGACTATTCTGCCTGTTCATTATGGACTGAGTTTGTATTTTTGCAAAATCCTCTGAAACATCTAGTATAATTCACAGTCAGAAACACTACTGAACTAGATGGATCACTTGTATTGCTATACTGGATGATGCCAATGTGCCAACGAATCCCTCCCTCTTTGAAAGAGACTCGAATAATAATTTGTATCCCAGGGTGCCAGTTACGATAAAATTGCATAAGCTTGGATTAATCATGAAGCTTGAATTATATTTAAATCTAGCTACCTAACACAGAATTGCCTCCATTTGCTGGAGACAATAGTAAAAACATTCAGTTTTATGAATAAGTAAGTGCATGATACAAATTGTAAATATTGAGCATTTTACATATTTATTAATGTCTCTATTAGCTGACAGAGATGCAGTAAACCCACTTACCTGAACTGGTACAGGAGGATGTTTAGTATTTACAAATCAGCTTCATCATTAATTGCATACAGGCTAATCTTACTTAGACAGTGTAAGAGAGACCAGAGGGGTGAAGTAATATATTTTATTGGACCAACTTCTTTTGGTGAGAGAGACACAAGCTTTCAGCAACAGAAGTTGGCCCACAAAAAGATACTACCTCACCCACTTTGTCTCTCTAACATCCTGGGACCAACACGGCTACAAATGCAAACAGCATTGTCTAAATAATAAAGTTATCTACAAACAGTGAACATAAATACAATTTCATCTCTCAGTGGCCTATTCATGGATCATCTTTTAGTTTTGTCTGGAAATAATAGCAAAATGAATTTGTTCTTAAATATTCAAATTGATATACAGTAAAATTAAAAATATTACATGTCTTTTATTAGTAACAAAATATAAAATATATTGAGCTCACAAAAATATACAGTAAAAGTTAAAAAAAAAGCTAAACAAGAATCCATTTAGCCTATTCTTGGGCTGGATTAATGGTTTGTATCCAATAAAATCTATGCTGTTAGGAATCTGTTTTTTGTTTTTTTAAATGTACTGGCAAAAAAGTTATTGGACTTTGGACTTCTTGGTATATATCTTTACCACTGGAAAAATCCCAAGATATGAATTATTCATTTTAGAATTAGCTTGATCAGGCTGTATTAAGACACCTCTTTCTGAAAAGGGGTTATCTGAAACTCAGAAATATTAACCAGTAGCAAAAAGGCAAATTCTCTGAGTACCAGCACAATTCATGTTTCAACTCTGCATGGTTATCCAAAAACAAATGCACTACATCAAAAACTAAGGGATTGTGTGCATACTTGTATGTTTGACTGATATACACCTTTAATACCTTGATGATTCACTTCTTTCAAAAGGGACTAGGGTCCTTGGAGATGCAGCATCTAAATGACTAGCTATGTTGGTATTCCTAAACACTAATTTTAACACTTAATTTTCTATTCATCTTTTTTTGTTTTCTCCACTTCACTCACTTTGATCCACTTGTGTTGTCATTTTAAAATTCTCACTCTTATGTGGATGGTATTCATTGTAACTGTTCTTTCCTACCTTTATTCTTTTATGACCCTCCACCTTGCTATCTGCTTCCTTTATTAATTTTCTCTTCATCTTCTAACTCATTCTTCTATTGTCATTTTAAAGATTATGCTATTTCTCCTCTAAGCTTCAACTCCTTGGCATACTTTACTCCGTTTTGCTCAATTCTTCAACACTCATCTCAAGACCTCTCTCCCTCCCCCTTTTTAAAGCTCCTTCTTGAAGAGAAGAGACCTCAAACATTACATCTTTTCTATTAACACAATATTTTATTCTCCCCCAGGACTACCTGTTCATGCGTTTTGTTGTTACTTTTTGCTTTATTGGTGTGGTCTTTTGTTACTATTCTGCACTGCTTCGAATAAAACATACTAAAATGCAGCAAAATACACACTGCTGCACTAGGAGACAGTGCTTGGGTGACATTGCTGGCAAGGGGTAGCCCTGGGCCACTGCAGGCTTTGTAGAGGGAGAGATCGGCAGCTGCTCCATGGTCAACAGTCAGGGCTCTATTCTACGCCCTCCCTCCATGATCACCTTAGTCCTAATGTATGGGACATATAAGTCAGAGGAAGGGAAGGCAAGAGAAGGTGCAATGAGACAAGGCTTGTGCTTAAAATTCTAACCCATCCATTTGTCTGTTTAGGTAATCTCCTCTGGACCACCTCACTGGATTTGGTGAGTGTTTTTAGACTGTCGTGTTTTTCATAAACAGTTACTATTTGACTTGAATAGCTATCTCCAAAGGAGAGCAGATTGCTTAGAAAATTTAACTGAATTTAAAAGTTAGCAGACTCAGCCATTACCTCTCTCGTACTAGATCACAAGTCTGGCAAGACCTCTCAATATTCCTGTGACTTAACTGTTGTTCTGTCATATAACTGATGTTCTAAAACCAGTCAAAATGTGCTGCTTCTCAACTGTAAATCCACTTGGGTCTCAATTAATTCAAGGAAAGAGAAGTTTACTTACCTGTAACTGGAGGTTCTTTGAGATGTGCGGCCTCTATCTGTGGAGTTATGCATACGCACCATACATTCGGAGCCGGAAAATTTGAAAATAGTGTCAGTTGGTCCATGCATGCACCCTGGCTTACGTCAAGCATCCAATGCAGGGGATAAAGGGTGGGGTGGACTGACTGCCTCTCCAGTTCTTTTTCCACTGTGAATCAGAGACTGTCCGAAGCAGAGGGGAAGGAGAGTGGGCAGTGGGATACAGATAGAGACCATGGATTTCAAAGAACCTCCAATTACAGGTAAGTAACCTCCTCTTATTATTGGAGTGATGACCCTTATTATATTCCATTGTGGGTGACTGACAAGAAGGACCTAAGCAGGAGCAGAGTGTGAGCACGTAGACAGTAGGGCTGAATGAAGGACAGTCATTCCAAAGGAGGCATCAGCACAGGAGTTGTAGACTAGGGCACAGTGTCTCGTAAACGTGTGAACAGAGCCCACGTGGCTGCTTTACAGATCTCATGGAGGGATATACCTCATGAAGCAATGCCATAGTCGCTCCTTGTGCTCTCACGGAATGAGCTCTTACTCCATGGGGGTGGGGGGAGGTTCAATAGTTGATAAAGTAGAGTGCAGCCAGAGAACCATTTGGAGATCCTCTGGGTGGAGAGTGCTTGTCCCCTGATTCTTTCTGTTATAGTGATGAACAGTCTTGGTGACTTTCTGATTGGTTTTGTTCTGTGTAACTAAAATGCCAAGGCTCACCGGACACTAAGGGCATGGAGTCTGTTCCAGTAAGAAAGCATGCTGTTTAGGGAAGAACATAGGTAAGTGGATCGGTTCAAGGAAATTTTTGAAACAACCTTGCGGGTGAATTTGGGGTGTAAACGTAATGAAACCTTATCTTTAAGGAATACAGTGTAAGGAGGATCTGTCATCATCGCTCCAAGCTCACCAACCTTGCGGCTGAGATAATGGCTACATGGAATGTGACCTTTCTGATGAGAAGGGACATGGAGCAGGAAGCTAGGAGTTCAAAGGGTGGCCTTGTGAGTGCAGAGAGAACAAGGTTCAAGTCCTACTGACGGGTAGGCTTGTGAATAGGCAGGAAAGTTCTGATTAGGCCCTTCCAAAATCTTGAGATCAGTGCGTGAATGAAGACCGAGTGCCCCTGAGAAGGAGGATAGTACGCACTGAGTGCTGCCAGGTGGACTTGTAAGGAGCTGATGGATAGGCCTGACGTCTTTAGAGAAAAGGATACAGTCTAAAATGAGAGTGATATCTGTATATACTGGAAGAACGTTCTTTTGATGTGCCCAAGAAGAAAAACATTTCCACTGAGCCAGGGAATACTGCCTTTGGGAATCCTTCCTACAGTTGGAAAGTATGCAGAACATGAGCACTCTAAAGATGGTGCCCATCCAAAAATCAAGCCCTGAGGTGAAGCAAATGCCGAACAGGCTGATTTATCTTACTGTTCTGCTGTATCAGGAACTCAGGAAATGTCAGGAGGATGATTGGTACTCTGCATGACAGGCACAGGAGATTTGGGAACCAAAATTGTTGGGGCCAGTGGAGAGTGATCAGTATAACCTGTGCCCTGTCCTGCCAGATTCTGTGTAGAATTCATGGCAGAAGCAGTAATGGCATGAGTGCATGAGGCCATATGACCTAGGAGAGATAGGCATGTCCTGACTGGTACTCAAAGATTGTTTGTGATCTGGGCTATAATGTTGCTCATGGTTTGAAACCTGCCTGTGGGCAAGTAAGCTCTTGCAGTGACTGAATCCAGGGTGGCCATGATAAAGTCCAGAGACAGTGTGCGTGCGAGAACAGTTTTTTCAGTGTTTATACTGATCCTCAGGGAAGAATGGAGATGTAGCATCTTTAGAGTCGACACATGGACCTCCTGGTGTCACATGGCAACAAGGAGCCAGTAGTCAAGGCAGGGGAAGAAAAGAGAGACCAAGGCATCTGGGGGGAGCTGACACTATCGCTAATACTTTGGTGAAGACTCTGGAGGCAGTTGCTAGCCCAAAAGGGAGTGCTCTGTACTGAAAATAGTCGGAGCACACCACGTACCTGAGGAAGCATCTGAGAGCAGGATGAATATCGACGTGGAAGTATGTATCCTTCATATCGAGAGCTGTACACCATGTTCTTTTCTAGGAATAGTATTATAGAGGCCAGGATGACCATACAAAACTTGAGTTTAAAATGAAGTGGCTGAGGTCAAGAATTGGTCTCCATCCATCCTTCTTTTTGGGTATAAGGAAGTAAGCCAAGTAAAATCCACTCCCTTGGTATTGAGGAGGGACATGTTCTATCACTCCTCAATCTAACAGGGAGTCCACATGAGGCTATAATGGAGCACAGGTAGCGGATCTCAGCCACACAGCCCTAGCTGGCTCCATAATAGCCTCATTAATGGAGAGCACTATTTTGCCTGGAGGATGTCTAAGAGTTTGTGCCGGGATTCCTGAGCCTCTTCAAGAGGAATCTGAAGTTCACCAGCAACTCTACAAAAATGATCCTGGGACTGCCTGAAAAGATGGCGTGGGAGATGGAGACACAGGGGTTACCACCTCATCCAGAGATGAAGATAGCAGTTTTGCTGGTTCCGGCGGAGCCACTGGATCCGGTGCACCTTGCTCTTCCTGTTTGGAAGGATCGGGAGCAGGGGGTCTGAGTGCCTCTTTCAAGGGGAGGGGTGACACTATCTGACCTGATTGACTCTGGTTTCAGGGCCCCCAATATGGCCAGTAGGAAGGGTCAAAGGGGGATGCAGAGGCCCACCTGGCATGGGGTGCCAGCAGCTCCAAGCTAAATGTGGAGGTTAGTCTCACAGTGATGTAAGTCTTTTGGGTGGCAGAGGATACATAAGATACAAAACTTATGCTCCTCTTGATTGCAGTCTCCCAGTCAGGAGAAAGCAGATTCCTGTTCTAGAGGTGGTACCACCAGAGCCATTGGAGGGAAGTTGTATTTCAAGAAAGGAATGGATGATAAACTTCTCCAAGCAGTTGACTCAACAGGTGGTGTTATGACATCCCTGGAAAGGAATCCAGATCCAGGAATGAGGAGATATCCTGTGGGGAAGCATGAGACCCAGCTCCCCCCTGGAGTGAGAGGGGTTGTCTGTGCCCAGATCAGTGGATCTGGAAAAGGGTGCTGTCAAAGGCGGTGCCATGGATAGGTTGTGAACAGTCTTTTGTCAATGCTGATGGAATCCCAAGGTTTCGGAGGTGCCAAGGATGACAGTACCAACAGATCATGTTCCAGTACCAATGGAGCCTGATGTTTTTGGGCTTTCTTGTCAAGCCACTGGGACTTATCATAGAAGATTAGGGTTGGAAGAGACCTCATGAGGTCATGTAGTCCAACCCCCTGCTCAAAGCAGGACCAACCTAAGCCTTCTTGGGCAGAGGTACTGGGCTTGCTCAGAGATTAATCTGAAAGCGTCAAAGTGTATTTCAAGTAAGACTTAGTTTCATGTGTACGAGTGCTTCCTGAGAAAATCCCACCAGGGAGTCTATGAGAGTCGATTCTCTGGCACCAGCGTCAGACTTAGCAGCAGGAAGCTCATTCCTTCCTGAGGCAGGCCAATGTATAGGGGAGGAGGGTTCCTTGGCCTGGGTCCAATTAAAGTTTCCTGGCTTTGTCCATGAGGTGGTTTTGGATACAGAGTGCTAGCCCTTCTTGAGTACAGCTGGGGAATGAGCAGCAGATACTGCACCTCACTGCAATGTGAGCTTCTCTGAGGCAGCGTAGGCAGCATTGGTGGTCATCGCTGACCGAGGAGGATCATGGGCAGGAAGCACAGAGTTTGAAGCCTGGAGTGTAGGGAATCATCCAGTACCCACAAAGGGTATGGGGGAGGGAGTTCCCCCAAAGATTAATCTAATACTAAAACTATGAAAACACTAGAACTATAAACTATATAAAATGCTAAAATTATTTACAAAGCTAAATCTTATCTTAAGAAATGAAGATACACAGTGAGAAGAAACTGGAGAGGTAATTGGTCTGCTCCGCTGTTTATCCTGCCGATCGGTGGCACGAGGTGAGCCAGGGTGCATGTACAGATTGACAGACACATACGATTTTCAAATTCTCCAGCTCCAGATGGATGGTGCGCATGCGTAACCCCACAGTGAAGACCATCACTCGAAGAAGAACTGAAGCCCACTGTCTGTATACAGGTTTCAGAGTAGCAGCCGTGCTAGTCTGTATCCGCAAAAAGAAAAAGGAGTACTTGTGGCACCTTAGAGACTAACAAATTTATTTGAGCATAAGCTTTCGTGAGCTACAGCTCACTTCATGAGATGCTAGTCTCTAAGGTGCCACAAGTACTCCTTTTCTTTTTATCTGTATACAGTAGAACCTTAGAGTTACAAATACCTTGGGAATGGAGATAGTTCGTAAGTCTGAAATGTTCATAACTCTGAACAAAATGTTATGGTTCTTTCAAAAGTTTACAATTGAACATTGATTTAATACAGCTTTGAAACTTTACTATGCAGAAGAAAAATGCTGCTTTTAACCATCTTAATTTAAATGAAACTTGAACAGAAAGTTTCCTTACCTTGTCAAATCTTTCATTTTTTTAAACTTTCCCTGTATCTTTTAGTAATTTATGTTTAACACAGTATTGTACTGTATTTGGCTTTTTTGTTGGTTTGGTTGGTTTTTTTGGTCTCTGCTGTTGCCTGATTGTGTACTTCCTGTTCCAAATGAGGTGTGTGGTTGACCAGTCAGTTTGTAACTCTGGTGTTCGTAACTCTAACATTCTACTGTACTTGAAAGGAACTGGAGAAACAGGATAACCTTAATCTATTTTTAAATATTGTCTGTCCCTGAATAGGGAAGCTCTTGTATATTGAGGAGTTAGGTAATGTCAATGTGACTGCTGACAACACAAACAACCAAACCAACAAAAAAGCCAAATACAGTACAATACTATGTTAAACATAAATTACTAAAAGATACAGGGAAAGTTTAAAAAAATGAAAGATTTGACAAGGTAAGGAAACTTTCTGTTCAAGTTTCATTTAAATTAAGACGGTTAAAAGCAGCATTTTTCTTCTCCATAGTAAAGTTTCAAAGCTGTATTAAATCAATGTTCAACTGTAAACTTTTGAAAGAACCATAACATTTTGTTATTTGAAAATCTTAATCCTTGGTCATGCATGTAATTATACCTGAATTGACACACATTCATGATCTTTCAGGCACTGTTTTTGACTACTTTAAGGTGTATTTTTATATATAAACACACACAATTCATAATTTAGTTGCCTGTTCTTGAGTTATTCAGAATTCTGTTTTGTGTTTTTCATTATGCTATATTTCAACATAATGATGTTTTGCGAAGTATTCAGGCTACTGTGTTGTCAAGCCCCTTAGTGATAAAGACATTAATCCCATGCTTGCAATTCTTGCATCTGCATTCCTGTTAAACCCATTATCAGTCACATGCTGGCTTGTATTAAAATCTTGCATACAGCCCATCTACTTTAAAGCTGAGCAGAAAAGATAGTTAAGACAATTTTATTACATTTCCCTATGGTGTTAATTTACATTATCTAGAATTAAAATGTGATGAATAATACAGAATTCACTTTTAAGTTCCATTTATGTTGCTTGCTCACATTTCATAATATTTTCTAGAAAACGTTTACCTCCATACTTATTTTGAAATATCGATTCATACTTTTATAGAGTACTACAAATCTTTTTTGGAGACACTTTCTGACATAATTACATATAGGTTTTAACCTTTTTTTATAGCACTCTAGCAAGCTTTTTGCAAATTTAGGAAAAACAGATTCTACTAGTTGGCTCTCTGTAAAATCCATAATAGTCTTGACCTTATCCTGAAATTATTCTCTTGCTGTGTCATATACTCTATGTATGAGATATTTCCACTTTTTACCAGTAAGTTATGCAACTGTTGGACTTTCTGAAAGTGCAACACACCCTACAATTGAAATTCATGACTCACACTTACATAAAAGGAATCTCTATTGAACTCCTGTTGTCTCATGGAACACTATATATTTAGAAACAATACTTAAGTTTTTGCTGGGCAGTGGCAAAAGGTAACTAGGTAACCCATTCTGCAGCTGTGGATCAAACTTATCCCCAACTTGAAAAGTTTCCAATTTTTCCCAAACCCCAATTACTTCGCAAAACCATAAAGAGCATATTTGTCCACCCTTCCCTTGCAACTGTGTGTGTGTGTATACCCCTCACAAAGAGGTAAAGCTCCTGAGAGCAAATATTCTCCTCTTCAAACAACAGGGGGTTAAAAGAGAGGACTATCACTGTCTGATTTTAAAGAGACAGTCATCTCTCTTAAAAAAAAAAAAGAGATGTGGAACAAAGCACTAGAGAGGATAATGGTGTTATAAGGAAAAAAACATTTCGTACATTCCTTCTTTGCAGGGACGAAAAACTTGAACAAAAATGTAGCAAGCTAGAAGATAGGTCAAGTTAAAGCCAAAAACATGATTTACAGCAACTCTGAAAATGAAGAACTAAACTGTATGCTGGATTTTGTGGACATTCGTTCCTGATAAACTCTAGTTTATCCTCGGCCCGTACCACTACCCACGGCCCCCGTTGGCCTGGAGCGGCGAACCGTGGCCAATGGCAGCCGCGATCGGCCAAACCTGTGGATGTGGCAGGTAAACAAACCGTCCCATCCCACCAGGGGCTTTCCCTGAACAAGCGGCGTCCCAAGTTTGGGAAACACTGCTCCAGACCCACAAGCCAAGTCACCCATTAATATAGAAGGATCCCTAATTTAAAAACCTAAGGACAGCAGGGCCCCATGACAATCCATCTTTCCAAAATTTCTGAACGTCCAGATGAAACAATAAATCCTCTAGACAATGTAGAGAAAAGGCCAATTATTTTGCCATGTGTAGAGAATTTATAGTAAGTTTAAGAAGGTACCTGAGACTATGTTCAACAAATTAAAGAAACAAGATAAATAATAAATATTTAACTATACAACCTACACAGCTCAACTCCAAGACTCCCACAAACTCTGCTTTCATAAAAACCTCAGGCACAGTCAAACAGTTTCCCCTGCCATGTGTGGAATAAATAAATACATTTTACAGCAGGTCCTGCAGATCAATAGAGCCAGGCTATTTCGACCTTACTTATGGATTCCAAGGGAGGGAAAATAGGTATTGTAAATCCTATTCACAGGAACAATGAAGGGAGGAGTAGCATCCTGGTACCTCTTTGGACTGTCTCCCCCATCCACAATCTTGCAGCTACCATCAGCCTCCAAAAAAAATAAAAATAAAATAAAATAAAATAAATCATTCATTCATCACAGAATGGTGATACACTTCACTACGTGTCTTCTGTTATTCCTCAATGGATTTTTCAGTTAGCTTTGTTTAAGTACTACTTTAAGTGCCCTATCAATCATACTTATTTAAAAATCATGCCCTATCAATCATGCTTACTGAATTCAGTGTTGCCAATACATGAAACATCTATTATGGACGATAGACTTCACACAGGTGGGAAAAAAGTCAGATTCCAAGCACCAGGGAATTACCATAATTATTAATAATTTATGCCATCATTGAAGTA
Organism: Caretta caretta; assembly: GCF_965140235.1. Taxonomy (NCBI): domain Eukaryota; kingdom Metazoa; phylum Chordata; order Testudines; family Cheloniidae; genus Caretta; species Caretta caretta. The sequence goes on along the minus strand of NC_134208.1, from coordinate 61,635,493 downwards.
ACTGATGTGACAGACTTGTGGCATGGGAGTGAGTTTCTCCCTTCAACAATAATTTGGAAACAGCAGGTTCCATTGTAAGCTAAATGACTGTTCAATTATTTTCATGGTTCAGAACTGTCAAAGGCAGAGTGGAGACATTTACAGCAAGTGGATTGTCGTCTATAATTGCACCCAATAGTTAAACAGTAAAATCCTCAGTTTATGTCTAGTGTATGCTCGAAAAAGGATTATTTTACTATGTTGGACTTTCGTTGTTGATTTTGAATGACATCTGCTATTTTCAATTCTAATTATGAGGAGACATAAAAGGAAAGTAGATCAGGGCCCCTTTTGTAATTATGTACTATTCTATAATTGACTACTACCGAAGCATAGTAGATGATGTAACTAAAAAAAACCTTTGCCGCCCACTGACTTCTCTGAGATGGACCTGACTATATATACTATTTTATGTCAGTGAAGTGCTGCTAACCTACCGTACTTGAGTAGGCTGAAATTGTCACCAAAAATTGCTTTCTAGTTATCAAATTTTTGAAAATAAATACTGTAAGATAGAGAACTACTTCACAGTGGAACTATCCCCAAAGAAATACATCATTTAAATGTAAGTTTATACAGACAGACAATTTGATATTTTTAACTATAGTTTCACTGAATCTTAACTTTAAGCATATTCCAACTTCATAAACACTTAAAAATTAAAAAAACAGTTACTGTATGTAACATGCAATTACATTGTGACCTAGTTTAAAAAAAAAAAAAAGAGTCCTTCGGGATAGGTTTTGGCAACAGCCAGATAAGAGGCACAGCAAAAAAAGCTCCGCTACAGAACTATTTGGTTTCAGAGGAACAGCCGTGTTAGTCTGTATTCGCAAAAAGAAAAGGAGTACTTGTGGCACCTTAGAGACTAACCAATTTATTTGAGCATGAGCTTTCGTGAGCCACAGCTCACTTCATCAGATGTTTACCGTGGAAACTGTGTGTATATAAAGTCTGCTGCAGTTTCCACGGTAAACATCTGATGAAGTGAGCTGTGGCTCACGAAAGCTCATGCTCAAATAAATTGGTTAGTCTCTAAGGTGCCACAAGTACTCCTTTTCTTTTTACAGAACTATTGTATATAATCCTGAAAATGAATTGCATGGAACAGAATTATTCAGTTTTGAAAGCGTCCTAGAGTTTTGTGGGATACTGTCCCTTATCTTAAAATGGAAGAAATAAAAACACCAACAACAAAAAAATGAAACAAACAACACAACTGCCTTCAAACAAGAAGGCCAGCAAAGCCCTTGAAGTACAACTCACTGTAGACTGTAATCACTGAGAAGGTCAGGGAGGACACAAAGACTTAAGAAGTTTACCTAGAGAAGACTAATGCCAATCCAAACAGATTTTAAGGAATTTGTAAATACCTTAGGTGGAAGAAGACAAAGTAACCCTGCAGATTACCAACTTTATGGTTACATAGATACTCTGGAATTGATCTATAGGATACCTTCAAAAAAACCTGTGCATCTCTCTGAAAATTATGCACTTATGAACTATCTGCCGAAGAAAAAGGAAATGACAGTAGCTACTGTATTTTAAAGTTTTACAAGACAAAGGGGTTTTTATATTTTAAAATTAGAAGTATTTCCCTTAATTCTAACTACCTTATACTGAAGAGCAAGCAATTTTTTCTTTAAAGAAAATTAAATGTGAATTTAGAATTTCAGACCAAAATTTTTTAATTGAAGTGCCTAACTTTAGGGTCCGAAATTCAAAATTAGGAACCTTGAATAAGTGGTCTTATTGGTTCCTATACTCTATTTTCTGGTGCTTTGTCCAACCTAGTGATGAATAACTCAAGTAATGGGATTCTTGTAAGTTACATCAAATGTCTCTGCCTCATTTTTTTCTCTCTATCTATACTATGGGGATATTTCTTCCCCACCTTTCAGCAATTTTTTAAAGTATTTAAGTCACTATTTGTAAACTGCTGAGATCCTTTGGTGCTCTAAGCAGTTACAATTAATATAATCCACAGCCAGATGGACCAAGTTTCTGAAGCAGGTCTTTGGATTCTGTGGCACTCTGGGCGCATGGAGTGCATTCATACCCACAGTGGATTACACATGGGGACCAGCACTTGAAGAAGAATGGCTGGATACTTCTACTAACATGATCATCAGTGAAATAGCTAAGTGTTACTCTAAATTGCCACCACTCATCGCTAGGTTTCAGTTATTCTTTGTTGAAACTAATGGAAAGTTCACACCTTTTACAACTATCATTTCAGGCTGTCTGCAACATCAAAGAGAGAATGCTGCACTGGTTTGTACTGGGTTCACATTTTCAAAGTCATCCTCACAAACATTAGAAACTTTTTTTTAATGTCTAATCCTACTTTATTCTGAAGGTGTTTACGTGATCTGAATTTTCAACAGCTGCCTGTTTTCCCCCCACTCACCCACCTACACAGCTGACAGCACTGTAATTACTAGATATCTTGTTTTAAATCAATATCCTCCATATTTCAATCACTGTTTGGGTAAATAGCAATAATTAAAAAACTAAGCAAAAATGTCCCTGGGTGATATTAGATAAAAGGCATATTAGTCATACAACTTCTATTAAAAATTCTACACTCCATTATACTTAATTTTTTTTCCAAAGCTGAGGCTGAAACTGAAACTAAGTAGAAAAAAAAACAAAACAGTTTATTTTTAAAGTATCACTAAAAACATCATTACGGATATTAACTATATCAATTGAAATAGTTTTTCAGAAACTTAGCAATTACTACAGCATGGTTAATTAATATATGTTTAAACAGATGTTCACAAACTATTTGAATGCAGTAATGAGTTCTCTTAATACACTGTAGAGCTTATATCATTGCAATTTGGCAAAAAGTTGTCTATTTCAACATAGTTAAATAATAGAGATGAAGTTGACTTGCAACTCATGAGGCTTCTTTCTGGGTTTCTCCAACGGGAAACACTGCTTCCAATCCCACCCCCAGCTTCCTTCCTATGTAAAATATGCTAACCCCACCTCCCACCCGAGCCATGGGTCCTTCTCTCTTCTTCCTCCCCATCCCACCAACAATGAATCCCTCTTCTTGGATTCCCTCCCACATCCTCCTGATTCTATTCATAAATGCCACCTAGTTTCCACAGATTGTTTTTGTTTCTTTGGTGTTCTGTTGTGATGTGTCATTTTTTCAGGTTTTTTTTCCCCTCTATAAAAGTCCACTTATTCTCCTCATCCACCAACATCCAAATAGGGAAATTCTGGATGCAAATCGATCCTCAAGAAGCCCTTGAAAATCACTCAATATCTGCTCTTCTGCCATCTCTAAACTACCCTCATTATCTTTGCTGTTGGCTCCTCTGCTCGGAGGTACAGCGTTCTGATACTTTGCTCTGCACCAAGAGCCGAGAATGGAGTGACCAGCAGCAGAGAAAAGAGGAGTCAGCTGCTTTAAGAAAGCCCCAGTGTAGTCAGGCTTATGCTGCTCTATTCCTTATGTCACAAGTATAGAATAGTTGAAATTCTCAAGCCCTTCCAAACTACTGGCCAGCATCCCATGTATTTACTAGCTAAATAGAACACAACAAAGAAATCCAATTATGAGAACGTCTTGAAATTAGACATTTAAGGCTCTGATCATGGAAAGATTTCTGCACATGAATAATCCCACTAACTCTTTTCCCCTCAGTAAAACATACCTGTACAATAATTAGGCCCTTCCCCTTTCATTTATATTTATGTGGGGTTTTGTATGTACTTAAAATACTTAATAAAATCTACATATTGTGTTCAGTTTTCATTACTCAAGAGAACAGAGCAGAAATGGAAAGTTCAAGGGCAGGCATTGGAAAAAACTTCCACATGGAGAAAGACTGGGACTATTTAATTTGGAAGAGATTGTTACCATTTTTTTTTAAAGAATTTAATTGAGGTTTTTTAGGGAATGTTAGGAATAAATTAATAAGGAGCGTAGCTTATTTGTTTGACATGTGATACTGTATAAGCAAGTGTGCTTTTATTTAAAGTTATTATTTATTAGATTTTAAGCATTATACACACACACAGAGGCATGCAATAGGTTTAGGATATTTTAGATATAGTTATTTATAGTTTGAGATAGTTTTGAGTGATTCGCAAAAAGAAAAGGAGTACTTGTGGCACCTTAGAGACTAACCAATTTATTTGAGCATGAGCTTTCGTGAGCTACAGCTCACTTCTGAAGTGAGCTGTAGCTCACGAAAGCTCATGCTCAAATAAATTGGTTAGTCTCTAAGGTGCCACAAGTACTCCTTTTCTTTTTGCGAATACAGACTAACACGGCTGTTCCTCTGAAACTTTTGAGTGATTATTAGCCAGGCTTTTAATAGCTGTTTGTTTTTTTTAGTTTAGCTGATGGGGAATTTACATGTTAGCTTTTTGCTTTTAGAAATGCTTTTTGGACTGTTTTAAAGCAAATTTAATTTTTTATAGTTATTTTTAACAAAAAATATATAATTTCGAGTGATTTTAGTATAGTAATTTTTATTGGGTTATATTTAATAAATTATTTAAAATGTTTTAGTATTTTAGTTATAATAATAAATAATAATAATAATAATATGTTAGGAGTATTTAAAATTCAGGTTATTTATTTTTTAAACAAAAAATAAAACAAAATTTACAAAAAATATTTTCATTAGCAAACAAAGTATGCAGTTGTTTGACCTTGCCTTACAAAGGCCTAAGATTATTTTTCGCTATGTGATATTTGTTTTTTAGCTGGCAGTGGTTGAACATACAAAATGGCTGACAACAATACTGTTAAGTTCTGGGGTACATGCAAGAATGTCAAATTCTGAGGTAACAGAGACAACTAATCAGAAATAGCATGATAGAGAAATATAAAATGTATGGTATACAAAAGGCAAAGTTTGCACTCCTCTTTACTCTCATAATAGTGGGCATTCAATTCCTATGTTCCTTTCTTAATTCCTGTGTTTTATTTTTAAATATTATTTTCAAGCTTTAGGAGACTGGATCCTCAGATAATGTGAGTCAGTATAATTCCACAGACTTCAATGCAAGTATGCTGATTTACACCAGCTGAAGATCTGACCCCACATCTTTAATGCAGGCAAATGAAAAAAAAATATTGGACACATTTAGTAGCCTGTGTCAACCTACACAATCGCCTCACACAGCAAAGCAAAAAACAGTATTTATTCTGGTCTCCACAAATTTGTTTTCATCTGCATATAATCGGCTAGTTGGGAGGATAATCTCTAAATTTGGGGGTGGAGTAGGAGAACTTTGCATACATTCAAATAAAATTTTATTCAAATGCTGATACTCATTGAAATCCTATTCTTAGCCAACACAACAAGACATGTGTGCTACAACATGCCCACTCTTTTACATATTTACTTTTTCTTAGTCTCTGTTGAAAGTTCCATGGAGGCAAAATATTTTATTTCTAACTAACAATGCTCTTATCGTAAACTGTATATTTCGATTTCATGCTAATATAGATAGTGAGGTTGGAAGTCATTTCACTTACCCTATTGATATTGCTGTTGCTTAAAATAATCTGAACTAAGTTTTTCTTAAATTCTTCTAGCTTCTCAAAACACTTTTTCAGAACATGATTAGATAAATTAGCATCAGTTATTAAATTGATCAAAACAGAAACTGCTTCTGTCAGAAAATTTGAGACAGGAAATTTAGGATTCTTGTAAAAAGTAAGCAGGCCATCAAGCAATCGAGAGACAGAATCTGATATTGTGGAGCAGTCGCTTTCAAGCTTTGTGAAGACTGTTTTCAGACCTCCTGCTTCTGTCAGTTTTCTTAGTTCAAGGAGATGTTGCAAGAACTGCATGTGAGCAGCCAGAGTATTTTCCTTGCTAGTACAATGGGTATTCAATATGGGAAGTATTTCAGAATTAAATGTACAAGATGAAGTGTTACAACTATGCTTGGAGTGCCCAAAGTTGTGTGATGTGTCTACAGTATCAAATACACAGTCACTAGATACATCACACCCAGAATCTTCTTGCTGACTTGAGCAATTTATAGGGTTTATTTGTTCCTGATCCAGCAGAATTTCAGTAAAGGCATCTGGGTTTCCTGAAATACAAACATGAAAGTTATATTTATATTTCTGAGACACTTTCACAAAGAATGTACCATATCTAATCCAATGTTTTTTACATAAATCTTAAGTGCAAAAAATGAATAATACAGCACAGGTTGTTTTCCAGTCATCAATTTTAATACTAATGGAATTTAAAACACTTTTTAATAAAGTTAGAAATCTCTGAAAACAATGCTTATTGAGATTCTGCCTTAAATAGGTAGCCCAACCTGTATCTCTGATTAAATCCTTTGAGCACTTTAGGAGTAGCAGTTTGAATCTGATTTTAAATATTTTGATGGTTCAAAGACTTCATATAGTAAAATAAATTGGTTGTACAATAAGACTTGAATTCCTATCAGTTCCAAAGCAAAGAACTGTATGCCATTCCCCATCTCCCACTGCCTTTTTCACTACTCTTTTTCCGCTTAAAGAATAGTATTTTTCTAAATTGTAAAGTTAATTAACAATTGTATCTACTAAGTCATTTCTTTCCAATTTTTTTCTTTGTCAGATGTCCCTGAAAGTGACCTCTTTGTCATTCAAGCAAATCAATTATGCTCTGCATGGAAAAACACATGCGTATTCCTCCACTCTCTTCCGCACTATGCAGTGGAGGACAGCTCATGAGTATGAGTCTATGCAGATATCACATTATGGGTGCTGTTAGAAAAAAAAATCTTGGGTTTTGTCTATGCCTGGAAAAATACTTTTTATTTGTATTACCGTACCATTCTAGAATGTGTTAACATGCTTTAAATAATAGGTTCTTAAACAATTTAGAAGCTAATCTAGATTCAACTGGTTAAAAATGTGTTACCTGATCACAATTAACCCTTAAATAGAAACATTCAGTTTGGAAAAAAAAGTCAAAGAATATTTTTGGATTGCAATGTGTTATCTACAGTTATAAGTAACACCTAAATACGAGAACTTGGTTAGAGAAGAACGTTTCTCAGGGTTTTTTTCCCCGCCACTTTACTTTGTGCATTTAAAAAACACTCTAGTGTACTAGTCTCTGATGCCATGTACTTCCTATCTCATGTACTAGCACAAGAGTCAGGAACAATTGGTGCTACTCCTCCTGACTGGGGGTATGTCTATACTACAGAGACTATACCAGCATAGCTAAATCTCCATAGCCATGCTGTCATAATCCCATAAAGTAAACGCAGCCCACGCTGACATAATGGTTTTTCCCACTGGGATAGGAACACCACCTTTTTGAGCAACCCTAGCTATGCTGAAGGAAGCATTCTTCCATCAACATTGCTGACCGAACCCCCAGAATATATGCAGCTAAGCTACGTCAGTCAGTGGTATGGATTTTTCATACTGCTGACCAAAAAAGCTATGTCTACCTAATTTTAAGTGTAGACCAGGCCTCAAATAGCCATCAACCTCATCCAGAGAAGGAATTTTCCTTTCCTCCTTCAAAAACACATAATACGCTAACCAACACTGAAGAAACCTGCCCTGTGTACATCAGTCCTATCCAACTACTGCCCAATGTCAAACCTCCCGTTCCTGAGCAAGATTGTATAGAAGCTAGCAAATGGCCACATCAAGCTCTTCTAACTGAAGTGAACATTCTAGACCCATCTTAATCTGTTTTCAGGCCAGGACACAGAACCGAAACCACCTTAGTGGCACTGATGCATGATCTCCTCCTGTCAATGGACAGAAGACAGACATCCATCCTCATCCTCCTGGACCCCTCTGCAACACTGGACGTGTTGACCATGATATTATACTGTCTCAAGAACATAAGAATGGCCGTACTGGGTCAGACCAAAGTATCCTGTCTTCTGACAGTGGCCAATGCCAGGTGCCTCGGAGGGAATGAAGAGGTAATTATCAAGCGATCCATCCCCTGTCGCCCATTCCCAGCTTCTGGCAAACAGAAGCTAAGGACACCATCACTACCCATCCTGGCTAATGGACACTGATGGACCTATCCTCCATGATGTGTCTCACATGAGAAAGGCAGGCGTCCAGGATAATGTGCTAAAATGGGTTGAGTCCTTTATGGAGGGATGCACATAATAAGTAGTGATGGGAAACTGCACCTCCACCACTAGGCCTCTCACTTGTGGAGTTCCACAAAGATCAGTTCTCTTTCCAGTCCTTTTCAACATCTAGATGAAACCACTGGGTGAACTTGTCCATTCCCTGACCAATGTCATCTGACCTTTCCCAGGAACTAAGGATCATCATAAATCTCACTATTGTCTGCAGCAGGTGCAAGGTATGTTTTTTTATGTTACTTTCTCAAATGTAAACACATAGCAACAGCAACAGGTATATTTCTTTTTTAATAAAACCCACACACATACACTACCCAAACAAGAAATTTGACATTCCACTGCACACACTGTTCCCTCTGGGGAGAGGATGAGAGAAAAAACAATATGAGACAGATGTGTAGTCACGTTGCTTAATGCTCTACTGCAAGTCACTCTGATATTACAGTGATGATTGCAGTATATAAACCTATATAGAACAGAAAATGAGGACAATACTCAAGGCCCTGCCCTGTACAGAGCTTATTCACGCACACTGCCCAAAACCATTCAAATGCAAATCTAACTGTAGCAAAGCTAAAACTGATTTGAAGGTGCAAAAGCCTACATTATTTCAACACGAAGAACTAGATTACTGTACTAGTTAAAACAACTGTTTTAGGAAGCCTCTGTCATTTTTTGAGACAATGTATCCTATTAAAATAATTTTACAAATTATTACATCATTTGCAAGATTCCCAAGACTTAGATAAAAATCTAATCAAAACATTGTACTTTTAAAGAATCACCAAAGATCAATTATTAAGAACTCTATATCAAATTATATTCAATATGTACAAAACAATATTTTATCCTTACAGAGACAAGCAACATTTTCTGAAAAGGAGAATAATGGAGCTCATTTGTGGGAAATAACCCTGCTCCTGTCTCAATAGCAGGGGCATTTTGTTAGACTGCAGGTGAAATGTACTGTCCCTGGAAGTGGAGATAGGGAGGAGACTGCCCAGAAAAAGCCTTCCCACTTCCTCATGGGGTCTGGAAAATGTTGTTGGTTCGTTTGGCAAAGGAAAGAGATGCACTGCTCCAAGGTGAAAGGGGGAATGAGAAGGATTCATATCATAGCTGCCTCTCCACAGGTTTGCTGCATCCCATTGGTCAATCAGAGGAGGAGAGTGGTAGTTATTTGACTCTCATGAACACTGCCACCAAACCAATTTAAATCTTTCCCTGCACTGCTCAAGCCTCTGGCCTTTTCAGCATAACATTAGCTTGGTCAGAAATACTAACAAGGCAAGTGTGGCAGGGAGTCATTGAGCCAGTCTGCATGGACAGGGCCTGGAAGAATGTGACCCGAGGTGTCGCCAGAGTCTTTTCAGTTGCAGACGCTTAATGTTCACACATAGGGACATCCAGTGCACTAGGAGCTTTCTAGGGACAATGGAAAGCATTTAAATGACATGGACACTGCCATTTGGCTGGGACATTAAGGATTAGATGGACAAGAAAGAGATTACTGGCACTGTGGGTAAGGCATGCAACCAAATACATCGTGGTTGCCCTCCATGGCTGATGTCTAGTGCAGCTAAAATCTGAAAGCTAAAATCTGCTTTCTGAATATTTACTGGGAGGACCTCCCAAGCACACAACTTCTCATGCTATTACTTCCATACAGTCCACAATTTGTGTTCCTGCTCAAATCCTTGTATATAAGTTTTTGTCACTGTTTGAGGAAAATAAGTCTTCTCTAATCCCAGAAGAATAACTGAAAAACTATTTTGTTCAGTTCTCACTTTCATGGGACAAAAATCTAAGGTCAACTCAGGAGAGGAGGGAAAGGAGGCAGTTACTCCCATAGCCAGAGGAGGGATGAGCATTGGGTCCAGATGCACAGATGCATTTGCCTAGTCATAAAATCATAGAAGATTAGGGTTGGCAGAGACCTCAGGAGGTCATCTAGTCCAACCCCCAGCTCAAAGCAGGACCGACCTCAACTAAATCATCCCAGCCAGGGCTTCGTCAAGTTTCCATCCTTAGAGATTTTTAAGGCCAGAGTCCACCACCTCCCTAGGTAACCCATTGCAGTGCTTCACCACACTCCTAGTGAAATAGTTTTTTTCCTAATATCCAACCTAGACCTCCCCCACTGCAACTTGAGACCATTGTGCCTTGTTCTGTCATCTGCCACCACTGATAACAGTCTAGCTCCATCCTCTTTGGAACCCCCCTTCAGGTAACTGAAGGCTACAATCAAATCCCCCCTCATTCTTCTCTTCCGCATACTAAATAAGCCCAGTTCCCTCAGCCTCTCCTCATAAGTCATGCGCCCCAGCCCCCTAATAATTTTTATTGCCCTCTGCTGAACTGTCTCCAATTTGTCCACATCCTTTCTGTAGTGGGGGCCCCCTAAAACTGGACACAATACTCCAGATGTGGCCTCAACAGTGCTGAATAGAGGGGAATAATCACTTCCCTCGATCTTCTGGCAATGCTCCGACTAATGCAGCCCAATATGCCATTAGCTTTCTTGGCAACAAGGGCACGCTGTTCACTCATATCCAGCTTCTCATCCACTATAATCCCCAGGACCTTTTCTGCAGAACTGCCACTTAGCTAGTCAGTCCCCAGCCTGTAGCAGTGCATGGGATTCTTCCATCCTAAGTGCAGGACTCTGCATTTGTCCTTGATGAACCTCATTAGTTTTCTTTTAGCCCAATCCTCCAATTTCTCTTGGTCACTCTGGACCCTATCCCTATCTTCCAGCATATCTACCTTTCCCCCCAGCTTAGTGTCATCAACAAACTTGTTGAGGACACAATCTATCCCATTATTATCTATCCCAGATCATTAATGAAGATATTGAACAAAACCAGCCTCAGGACAGAGCCCTGGGGCACTCTGCTTGATATTGGCTGCCAAGTAGACATTGAGCCGTTGATCACTACCCATTGAGCCAGACGATCTAGCTAGCTTTCTATCCACCTTATAGTCCATTCAACTAACCCATACTTTAGCTAGCTAGCAAGAATACTGTGGGAGACCATATCAAAAGCTTTGCTAAAGTCAAGATATATCATGTCCACCGCATTCCCCATATCCAGAGCCAGTTATCTCATCATAGAAGGCAATCAGGTTGGTCAGGCATGACTTGTCCTTGGTGAATCCATGTTGACTGTTCCTGATCACCTTCGTCTCCTTCAAGTGCTTCAAAATGGATTCCTTGCGGACCTGCTCCATGATTTTTCCAGGGACCGAGGTGAAGCTGACCGATCTGTAGTTCCCCAGATTCTCCTTCTTCCCTTTTTTAAAGATGGGCACTATGTTTGCCTTTTTCCAGTCATCCGGGAACTCCCCGGATTGCCATGAGTTTTCAAAGATAATGGCCAATGGCTCTGCAATCACATCAACCAACTTCCTCAGCACCTTCAGATGCATTGCATCTGGCCCCATGGACATGTGCATGTCCAGCTTTTCTAAATAGTCCTTAACCTGTTCTTTCACCACTGAGGACTGCTTACCTCCTCTCCACACTGTGCTACCCAGTGCAGCAGTGTGGTAGCTGACCTTGTCTATGAAGATCGAGGCAAAATAAGTCCCCTGCTGAGGTCAGCAGAGTGGTGAAGGGAAAAAAAGGGGGGTGGGTGGGTGAGGAACAGAAGAGATACCGAAGGAAGGAGACGAGATATGGAATGGTCTGCCAGAACCAAGTTTGAGGCCATCCCCCTTCTCACTCCAAACAAACAGGCAGAGCATGTACAGTGAGCTGCTCTTATCACTGAGAGACAGTACTGGGCACATGACTCAGTTCCTGATCATTTGCGCACCAACACTTCTATCCCATGATGACCAGTCTCCATAAATGATTACAGATGTGCTGCTGTGGAGTATCCACATTTCAAGACTGATGCACACTGTGAATATAAAAACACCCAGTCACATTTTTCCCCCCTTGGTAATTAAAGAAAAGTGTGCATACTTTAGCTCTGCCCCAAAATAAATACTATTCTTTCATCAGCAATCTCTTAAAATATAGTATATATTTATCTGTTGACATTTGTCGCTAAACAATATCCTTTGAAAATATTTTGATACCAAAATCAAGATAACAAAAAATATATTTTTTAAAAAAATACAGGGGTCAGAGTTAAGATTGCTGGGCTGGGCTGAAATGTCCATTATTTTTTACTTGATAAAAATGTGTTTATATTTATTATGTGGCAATTTGTTTATGCTAAAATTGTCAAAAGCACCTTAATCAAGAATGAGCCTAAATCCCATTGACCTTCAATGACCATTATGACGCTTAGTGCCTTAGTTGATAAAATGAAATTTAGGTGGTTTTGATAATTTTATATCTATGTATTTAGATACATATCCATACTTGTAAATGCTTGTATTTTGTAAAAGGTATGATAGGTAAATACAATGTTGTCAGTTAGGAACATTAAATAATTTTTTTAAATAAAGTTGGGTTGTTTGTTTGTTTGTTACAATAAATTAAGCTTTACAACATCTCTTACAAGTTACTTCTTTTTAAAAGCTGGGATGAGGTGGAACTCTGTTGTAAGCAGTAAAAGGCTTTAGTTCTGTAAATATCATAGCTGATCAGAGAAGGGTCCTGGATCATAAGATACTTGAATTTCAATGTTTGGCATGTCATCCCTGTGGCAATTACAACAGTTGCTTAGCTGTTAGGAATGTATTTTTGGTCTATAATGCTGGAAAGGAGGAGGAAGAAGATCCAGCACCATGTGATAGCTAGCACTGTTACCACCATCTTGGGCCCTATGAACCGCAGTTTGGGAGCCTCTAAGTTAGCTCAACTTCTCCTGATAATCAAATGGTTGCGAGCAAGGATCAGATCTAATAAAGCTAATAATAAAAAACACTTAGGAACAAAAACAGATCCAAATTGTCAATACTGACTTGGTGAATCAAACATAAAATCACGAGTCAATACATTCAGAGAAGGGAGGGGAACCGCATAAAAGAACATTCTGGTTTGGGGTATTTGTTTTTATTGCTGTCTCTTTTCACATTGAGGCATCCTTGTTACCCTTCATTAAGTCTTCAGCGACTGAAATATTGCTAAGTAGACTTTCATGAACGATGAATCAGGTTTATTCACTTCATTTTTCCACCCTTTCAACTATTTATTTTTGTGGCTTTTTTTTTTTAACTGGCTTATTATGTAAGCCTCTCTCTACCACATTACTTTTTTGTAACAATTGCACTCATTAAAAGCTAAGCTGCTGGGTTTGCAGAAAAACCTCCTTCACAACTTCAAGAAGTTTAACACACTAATATGATTATGGCAGTTATGGTCCCTTGGAAACAAGGTCTGCTTTTGACCTTATTTCTTTGAGTCAATAAAATGAATTCTGCCCAGGACCTATTTACATCCTCTATGTATTATTTCAGAATAGTTCTGCAGATGGTAAATGCTTACAAGATTCTCTATATTGAGCAAGCAACACATTCTTTTTAGAGAGATTTTTACACCAATTACTCTAGGGTTTGCTTATATACTTCAGCAGACCTTTACAAAAATTAAAGGAAAAATGGTCTTTTCTGATTAAAAAACACAGGACTGCAATTCAAGAAAACTGATTATACTACAGATTTCCCATTTAAGAATAGACTCTGAGAAATGAGCATGAATCAAGCATTCAGAACTCCCAAATTCTAATTCTGATTCTGCACACACTCACTGTTTGGTATTTGCCCAAGTCTCAAAGTCAGAATAATTCAAATTCACTTTCCTAAAATGACAGATTCTGATAAATATACTTTGAGGAAAGAACACAATAATTTCTCCTACAGCAGAGCATGATAAATTCCACTTAATGCACAACCCAAATCTTTGGATGTCAATTTCTATCTCTATTCTGGATGATCCACATATTTGCAGGGTGAGCTAGGTCTTATCTAAAAATTCCTTTTTCAAGTAATAAGAACAGGTAAGTTTTCTTATTCTTCTTTATGCTAAGCCCCACACATCTGCAATAGTGGGATTTTCATAGCAGTTTACCTTCAGTGTGAGAAGTAGGATCACCTTTTACAGAACATCTGAAACGAGGCAGATATACCTTTAAACCTAGGCATTAAGATATGAAGAAGAGTTCTACCAAAAGAAAGGAAATGGCATTGTGTAGGCCAAAAGCCTAATGGGGAAAAGTTATCGAGTAAATTGTACTCCATTTTGCTTATTTTGTTAGCTTTGAATTACTAAGAAGAAATTGTTTTGGTTTTATTTTTTGCTTTACATGTTAATGATTGTTTTTAGAAGGACAGAAGTGTTATGACTGTAATTCATGCTTTTGAAATTATTTACTGTTTTCTGTGTGAATGAAGAATGTATGGCATGCTAACAGAGAAGAGACAGGAGGCGCCAGTACTGATGGGCTGGATGGTCGAGAGGAACTAACCTTATCATCAGAATCACCTGGATGACAGATTTACGACCCTAAAGCAAAGGCATACACCCCAAGGATAAGATAAAGAGGTGAGCCAGAGGGACGAGATAAGAAACTGCTGTGGATACTCCCAGTAATAACCCAAAATAATGCTGATTGGGAGCAACCTTGACTACCTCATGATTAACAGCTCCGATTTGACACATCAAGGCCCATAGACTTTATGGGAACTTATTATTATAAAAGTAGGGTGTACTGCCATGGAACCCAGCATGGATTCACCAAGGGAAGGTCATGCCTGACTAATCTAATCGCCTTCTATGATGAGATTACTGGTTCTGTGGATGAAGGGAAAGCAGTGGATGTATTGTTTCTTGACTTTAGCAAAGCTTTTGACACGGTCTCCCACAGTATTCTTGTCAGCAAGTTAAGGAAGTATGGGCTGGATGAATGCACTACAAGGTGGGTAGAAAGCTGGCTAGATTGTCGGGCTCAACGGGTAGTGATCAATGGCTCCATGTCTAGTTGGCAGCCGGTATCAAGTGGAGTGCCCCAAGGGTCGGTCCTGGGGCCGGTTTTGTTCAATATCTTCATAAATGACCTGGAGGATGGTGTGGATTGCACTCTCAGCAAATTTGCGGATGATACTAAACTGGGAGGAGTGGTAGATACACTGGAGGGGAGGGATAGGATACAGAAGGACCTAGACAAATTGGAGGATTGGGCCAAAAGAAATCTGATGAGGTTCAATAAGGATAAGTGCAGGGTCCTGCACTTAGGACGGAAGAACCCAATGCACAGCTACAGACTAGGGACCGAATGGCTAGGCAGCAGTTCTGCGGAAAAGGACCTAGGGGTGACAGTGGACGAGAAGCTGGATATGAGTCAGCAGTGTGCCCTTGTTGCCAAGAAGGCCAATGGCATTTTGGGATGTATAAGTAGGGGCATAGCGAGCAGATCGAGGGACGTGATCGTTCCCCTCTATTCGACATTGGTGAGGCCTCATCTGGAGTACTGTGTCCAGTTTTGGGCCCCACACTTCAAGAAGGATGTGGATAAATTGGAGAGAGTCCAGCGAAGGGCAACAAAAATGATTAGGGGTCTGGAACACATGAGTTATGAGGAGAGGCTCAGGGAGCTGGGATTGTTTAGCCTGCAGAAGAGAAGAATGAGGGGGGATTTGATAGCTGTTTTCAACTACCTGAAAGGGGGTTCCAAAGAGGATGGCTCTAGACTGTTCTCAATGGTATCAGATGACAGAACGAGGAGTAATGGTCTCAAGCTGCAGTGGGGGAGGTTTAGATTGGATATTAGGAAAAACTTTTTCACTATGAGGGTGGTGAAACACTGGAATGCGTTACCTAGGGAGGTGGTAGAATCTCCTTCCTTAGAGGTTTTTAAGGTCAGGCTTGACAAAGCCCTGGCTGGGATGATTTAACTGGGAATTGGTCCTGCTTTGAGCAGGGGGTTGGACTAGATGACCTTCTGGGGTCCCTTCCAACCCTTATATTCTATGATTTTATGATTCTATGATTTGGATTCATTCTGCATCAACATTGGAGCTTCGGACGCAGCCAACAGAGAGCCAGCTTCAGTTCCTCCCCTCCCTTGTGTGCAGTTTCAGCTGGCCACTGAAACTGACCAAACCACACTAAGGATTGGTAACTATAAGATCGAGCGGCAGAAATTTTTTTGGGGGGTGGGGGAGTACACGCATGTGAGAAAGAGAATGGAAGCATATGCTGATTTTAATGCTTAAACTGTACTCTCAATAAAAGTGGCATATTGCCTTATACCCTTGAAAAAGATTCCATGTGTTTTTTATAAGCATAACAATTGGGTAAGACTGGATAATCAATGTGCAGAATTTGGTGAATAATGGACAGCTAATGGATCTCAATCTATAAGGCATAACTACTGTGCCCTGAGACTGTCAGTGCTCCTGAGGACTGGAATTCGATGCTTAACTGGAGAAGCAATATTTGTTGAATTTAGTTACGAATGAATGCTATGATAGCTCTCAGAGCTATCTGTCTGAATTTAAAGTACTATACAACATCTCATTAGAGAATGCTCCCAACTTTAAATGCAAAGCCTCAGCTGATTGGAGACAGTCATCAGGACAGGAAACGTACCAATGCTTCCTGAAGAGGTCCAATCTCGGTAGTGCAGAATGAGGTTCCAAGGCCATGCTCTTTCTCCTTGCAAAGTTAGAATAAGGTCAGTGCCCTATTTAATGTTGGGATTTGTACAAAAAAATACATTTCTTAAACATGAAGAGAACATTATATGACAAAGATTCAATCTTTTTGCTTGGACACCCTTGAACAGACAAAAGCCTTCCTGGAGAAATTCAAGTTCATGTGTTACTGGTTTAACATAGTAATTAAATATTGACTTTGCACTAACCAGTAGCACATGCTCTATTTGTTGACTTCTCTTTTGGGGTCTAGGAAAACAATCACTTTAAAGTATTCATTTTAAACCTTTCTGGTCCCAGATGGAGGATTGGTCTTGCACTAGATGACCTCCTCTGTGAGACAGAGACATCCAAATATCCAACACTAGGTTAAATCAAGCCTGAGAGCTATAGCCTCTTCAGCCAGAAAGGCCTAAACAGTATTACTGCTGCGCTCTCATTCCTATCTTATATATCGTCCAGGGGACCAGTATGAAAGGTGTGAGGAAATATATACAACAGGGTCCTACCCAACTCTGGAGGATGTCACTCACCACCACACATCCCAGGTCCTGACACAGAGTCTGCAGGGTACTTTATCTAATATTTCCAGATGCAAAGAGTTCAGTCATCAGCCCACCAAACTGGTACACGATGAGCGAGATACTTCTGAGTGCAGCAGCCCCGTGGTTAATCTGACTTTGACAGACGAGCCATGGTGGACAGTGTGATGGTATAGGGTATTTATCTGTGTCCAGTTATGAATTCCATTTAGTTTTATGAATACTATTTGTAATTGTAACAGCCACGTAGTTCAGGTCACCCATTTTGTAGCAGAAACTTGACATTTAATGGGGAAGTTATATCTGGAAAGCCATAACAGAGCCATAATAGACCAGTACTATTCAATGGTTTTCCACTTGTGAAACAAGGGGGTTGCTACCAGTCGAGCCATTGACTGAGTAGACTCTCTATACAGAAGTTTGTTTGGGGAGAAGAGGGATGGAATCTCCCATTTGAGACATGTGGCTGAGAGCACTGCTTTTTTCCCCACTTGAGTACAGAGGGATAAAGTTAATTTTCAGAACAGTATGTGCTGTGACCAGAACTGGTCTGTTATCCATGGAAGGAGCTGTGCACTAAGAGTCTGAGACCTCAATGAATTACATTTCAGCTGGCAGATCCTATGCTGTCTCCTTCCCTGAACTAAATTAGGAAGATCTCTTCCAAACAAACAAACATCCATCTAATTCTCCACATTCACCAGTTGTGGAAAGGGAGAATATAAAATTGGAGCTAGATCTTTGCCAATGGAAGAGGTAGCGGATATTACTGGATAGGTACACTGCAATTAATGGACAAACATATGCACTTTGGATTATTGAGCAATGGCTGAGTAGGAGATCAGAATTCCCAACAAGCTTTAATAAGAACTGGGTTTATATTTCTGTGACACCATTGTTTTCCACTATGGCCATCTTCATCTTCTGTTAAAGACCTTGTACTTGATAGTATTCACAGTATTTCCAACATCAAGAGATCAAAAGTCAGACCCCAAAAATCATGAAATTGGGTCCAAAAATCTTAGGTTTTTCTTTTTTTTTTTAAAAAAGAAAAAGATTATATTGTGGCTTTTGCTCTGTCTTTTGATTTTTGAACTCCCCATTCCCATTCCCAGTGTGTGTGCGTGTGCACACAAGAGACAGTTAGTGTTGCCCACTCTCCCAGATTTATTGAATAAGGTGATTTTTGTCCCACCCCTCACCCCTGCACAGGACCTCTGACCCCCACATCTGCACACCTTTGCCCAGCAATTAATTCTGCCCCCAAATCCCACAAATCAATCCCGTCCTCCTACTTCCCACATCAATTCATAGAATCATAGAATATCAGGGTTGGAAGGGACCTCAGGAGGTCATCTAGTCCAACCCCCTGCTCAAAGCAGGACCAATCCCCAATTAAATCATCCCAGCCAGGGCTTTGTCAAGCCTGACCTTAAAAACTTCTAAGGAACGAGATTCTACCACCTCCTAGGTAACGCATTCCAGTGTTTCACCACCCTCCTAGTGAAAAAGTTTTTCCTAATATCCAACCTAAACCTCCCCCACTGCAACTTGAGACCATTACTCCTTGTCCTGTCCTCTTCTACCACTGAGAATAGTCTAGAACCATCCTCTCTGGAACCACCTCTCAGGTAGTTGAAAGCAGCTATCAAATCCCCCCTCATTCTTCTCTTCTGCAGGCTAAACAATCCCAGCTCCCTCAGCCTCTCCTCATAAGTCACGTGTTCCAGACCCCTAATCATTTTTGTTGCCCTTCGCTGGACTCTCTCCAATTTATCCACATCCTTCATGTAGTGTGGGGCCCAAAACTGGACACAGTACTCCAGATGAGGCCTCACCAATGTCGAATAGAGGGGGACGATCATGTCCCTCGATCTGCTCGCTATGCCCCTACTTATACATCCCAAAATGCCATTGGCCTTCTTGGCAACAAGGGCACACTGCTGACTCATATCCAGCTTCTTGTCCACTGTAACCCCTAGGTCCTTTTCTGCAGAACTGCTGCCTAGCCATTCGGTCTCTAGTCTGTAGCTGTGCATTGGGTTCTTCCGTTCTAAGTGCAGGACCCTGCACTTATCCTTATTGAACCTCATCAGATTTGTTTTGGCCCAATCCTCCAATTTGTCTAGGTCCCTCTGTATCCTATCCCTGCCCTCCAGTGTATCTACCACTCCTCCCAGTTTAGTATCATCCGCAATTTTGCTGAGAGTGCAATCCACACCATCCTCCAGATCATTTATGAAGATATTGAACAAAACCGGCCCCAGGACCGACCCTTGGGGCACTCCACTTGATACCGGCTGCCAACTAGACATGGAGCCATTGATCACTACCTGTTGAGCCCGACAATCTAGCCAACTTTCTACCCACCTTATAGTGCATTCATCCAGCCCATACTTCTTTAACTTGCTGACAAGAATACGGTGGGAGACCATGTCAAAAGCTTTGCTAAAGTCAAGAAACAATACATCCACTGCTTTCCCTTCATCCACAGAACCAGTAATCTCATCATAGAAGGCGATTAGATTAGTCAGGCATGACCTTCTCTTGGTGAATCCCTGCTGACTGTTCCTGATCACTTTCCTCTCATGTAAGTGCTTCAGGATTGATTCTTTGAGGACCTGCTCCATGATTTTTCTGGGGACTGAGGTGAGGCTGACTGGCCTGTAGTTCCCAGGATCCTCCTTCTTCCCTTTTTTAAAGATTGGCACTACATTAGCCTTTTTCCAGTCATCCGGGACTTCCCCCGTTCGCCACGAGTTTTCAAAGATAATGGCCAATGGCTCTGCAATCACAGCCGCCAATTCCTTTAGCACTCTCGGATGCAACTCGTCCGGCCCCATGGACTTGTGCACGTCCAGCTTTTCTAAATAGTCCCTAACCACCTCTTTCTCCACAGAGGGCTGGCCATCTATTCCCCATGTTGTGATGCCCAGTGCAGCAGTCTGGGAGCTGACCTTGTTAGTGAAGACAGAGGCAAAAAAAAGCATTGAGTACATTAGCTTTTTCCACATCCTCTGTCACTAGGTTGCCTCCCTCATTCATTAAGGGGCCCACACTTTCCTTGGCTTTCTTCTTGTTGCCAACATACCTGAAGAAACCCTTCTTGTTACTCTTGACATCTCTCACTAGCTGCAGCTCCAGGTGCTATTTGGCCCTCCTGATTTCATTCCTACATGCCCGAGCAATATTTTTATACTCTTCCCTGGTCATATGTCCAACCTTCCACTTCTTGTAAGCTTCTTTTTTATGTTTAAGATCCGTTTAAGATCTTCACCGTTAAGCCAAGCTGGTCGCCTGCCATATTTACTATTCTTTCGACACATCGGGATGGTTTGTCCCTGTAATCTCAACAGGGATTCCTTGAAATACAGCCAGCTCTCCTGGACTCCTTTCCCCTTCATATTAGTCCCCCAGGGGATCCTACCCATCCTTTCCCTGAGGGAGTCGAAGTCCGCTTTCCTGAAGTCCAGGGTCCGTATCCTGCTGCTTACCTTTCTTCCCCTGTGTCAGGATCCTGAACTCAACCAACTCATGGTCACTGCCTCCCAGATTCCCATCCACTTTTGCTTCTCCCACTAATTCTTCCCGGTTTGTGAGCAGCAAGTCAAGAAAAGCTCCCCCCTTAGTTGGCTCCTCTAGCACTTGCACCAGGAAATTGTCCCCTACGCTTTCCAAAAACTTCCTGGATTGTCTATGCACCTCTGTATTGCTCTCCCAGCAGATATCAGGAAAATTAAAGTCACCCATGAGAACCAGGGCGTGCGATCTAGTAGCTTCTGCGAGCTGCCGGAAGAAAGCCTTACCCACCTCATCCCCCTGGTCCGGCGGTCTATAGCAGACTCCCACCACTACATCACTCTTGTTGCTCACACTTCTAAACTTAATCCAGAGACACTCAGGTTTTTCTGCAGTTTCGTACCAGAGCTCTGAGCAGTCATACTGCTCCCTTACATACAGTGCTACTCCCCCACCTTTTCTGCCCTGCCTGTTCCACCCCCACAATTGCCTGTCACAGCAACTGTCTGTCCTCCAGCCCTCACATCTGCCCACTACCCATACCAATGCCTCACCCAGCCCCCACATCTACCTCACCCCCAGACCCACATCTACCAGGCCTCCAACCACCCTCCCACCAAACAGTTTTGCACCCCCCACCGCTTACACTTCTTCTACAGCTGCTGGGATTCTTCATACCCACCACCACTGCACCAGCCTGGGGGAGCTGCAATGGGGCTTGTCCCCATCCCTTCTTCACAAGGTGGATGTTGCAGTGAGGGGAGAGGAGGTGCACACGAATCATCCCGTTTGCCCACAGAAAGGAAGGAGGGGGAGGGGGAGCAGCACTGTGCTGTGCTGCTGAGCTCTCTGCTCTCTCCCCCCACTCTCACCTCCCGTGAGTGCTGCAAGTGAAGGGACAGACTCCTCCTGCAAGGAAGAACTTCAAGAGGGAGCAGAAGCTTCTCGCATCATCACAAGAAGAGTGCCTGTCCCCTCTTAAATCCCATCTCTCACCAAAAAAACAAAAACAAAAAACAAAAAGACACCACACTAGGAGAGTCAGCAATAGCATGTTCATCCTCAGCCCAGGCCTGTGATTGGCTTCCTTGGCATCATGTGTCTGGGTTTGTCCTAAATCCAAGATATTCCAGGAACCATCCCACTCTGTGCTTGCTTTTGCTCTCACTAACCAGAGCCCAAATCAAAAAGTTTGTCCAGGAAGAGATAAATGAATTTCCTTCTTCCCTAAAGACAGAACTATTGCTACCATGATTCTGGAGAGAGCACACATCTAAAATTGTATGGTAAAGCTTAAAAGCAAAAAGCTCTCCATCTGACACGCTGTCCATCTGGCTTCACTCCCCTAATGGAAGTGGGAGAGCAGGAGCTGGTTGCCCTGAAGTCAGTTTTTTCCCTAATCCTACCTGGTTCCTTTCTCATTCTGCCCCCAAGCTATAAGCAGACTGGAGTACTCATGGATCTGTGGGCCTTAGCAGAAAGAACAAACCTGTTTTAGAGGTACAGAAAAATTCCTTTTAATACAGCAAGTGTGTCTAGTGATTCATATCAATTTACTCTGAATAGTAAGATGAACCAAATTAGAAAATGTGGATGGGAGAAATGTACCCCTTGACGACCTTTGCTAAGATACATGTTGGCTAACTGAATTACAGCCCTTCAAATACAACATCATCTACCCTCTAATACTCCATTCACTGTATGCTGGAAGGATTGGAGCCAATCTGCAATTTTCTGTCCATTTCAAGATTAGCAATACCTTCCTGAGCTGGAATACCAGGTGTGAGCTTTTCAGATGTCTGCTACAAGGACTGACTCACTTTCTTGCCAAGAAGCAATATGATCCTTGGATTTGATGAGCTCTTATTAATGATGGGTAAGGAAACCTGCCTCAGAGGATCGCTAAATGTAGCCACTTTGTCTTTTGTGCTTCTCCAAACCAAAGAGAGACCGTCAGCTGACCTGAATGTTTTGTGTCCTTTTCCCTGGAAAATTGCCAGAAATCCCATCTGTCATATTTCAGGTTTGAGCAGAAGAAAGGGGAAAAAACCTCTTGATTAATATGAAACCAGAATTCTTCCATGAAATGAAGCTTGGCACAGTTTTCAGGACAAAACTGTTAGGATAAAAGGTAATAAATGGAAAATTACAAGAGGCAGCTAGCTCATTTCTTGCCTAGCTCAGATCATCACAACTAGGAGTGCCACTTTGAATTAAAGCAGTTCTAAAGAAAGAGTGGCTATTGAACAGTGGTACAGTGTTTTGAATATTAGACTGAATTCCCTGAAATTGTTTCACCTTGGAAATATATACAGGGTTTGATGGCTTTTAGAAACACTTTGAGGCATGAAATCCCACAAAGAAGCCATCCATAGATCCTCCCGTAGTAGTAAGTGATGGAATTTGACTCTTCAGGTCAGGGGAGGGCAAACTACGGCCCGCGGCTCCCTACCTGTCCTGGCCCTGCGCCACTCCCGGAAGCAGCCAGCACCACATCCCTGCAGCCCCCCCCGGGGGGGGCAGAGGGCTCCGTGCGCTGCCCTCACCCTGCAGGCATCACCTCCCACAGATCCCATTGGCCAGGAACGGGGAACAGCTGCCAATGTGAGCTTTCGGGGGGTGGGGGGTAGTACCCGCAGGCGAGGACAGCACACGGCGGAGCCACCTGCCCTTCCCCATCCCATCCCCAGGAGCCCCTGCTGGACATGCTGGCCACTTCCGCGAGCGGCGCTGGGCCAGGGCAGGCAGGGAGTCTGCCTTAGCTCCACTGCACACTGCTGCCACCCCGGTGCTGCTTGAGGTAAGTGGTATCGGGCTGGAGCCTGTATCCCAAACCCCTCCTGCACCCTGAACCCCTGCCCTGAGCTCCCTGCCGCACCGCTTCTGCATGCCAACCCCCTGCCCTGAGCCCCCTCCCGCACTCCACACCCCCTCCTGCACCAGCCCTACATTCATGGCCCTACAATTTTACCACCAAGATGTGGCCCTTAGGCCAAAAAGTTTGCCCACCCCGCTTTAGGTATTGTGACATAATTTTTCTTTTCTGGCTGAACTGGAGAAAATTCATAGGTAGCATATGAAAAGGTGAAATGCCCCCATTTGCACAGCACAAAGAAGGGAAACTCCAGACTTTTTTGTACTAGTCAGTGAGATTTCATAAAGCGTATTGATGTCCCAGTTGGATGCCTGGAGTTGGATGCCTGATCTGCGGAGATTAAGGGACTACTCTTCTGCAAGAGACACAAGTCCATGTAAGGACGAAACAAAGGCTAACTTGGCTACAATCATCAGGGTCAGGTATGTGAACCACCTTCACAGTGACTAAACTAGGGCTGAGAAACTCAATATCTCTTGATAGAGACTCCATCATCCAGAACACATCTGCTCTTCTCTGTCTCAGAATTAATAGTGCCTCTCAAAGCAGAGCTTCACTCCTCGCCCCTGGTTGATTGAGGAGGTAAGACACCTCTCTGGACAAGACTGTAAAATACAAAGCTTGAAATGCAGAAGTTCCAGGTGAACTGGTTTCATTTCCAGTTGGTTGACATGTTCTGCAGACCCCACATCCCCAATTTCAATATCCTTTGTAGCCAGTACAGAGGAGCAGTCTACCCTGATAATAAGCCTCCCACATTCATATCTTTCAGCTCTTCAGAATACTAAGTCAATCACTGGCAATCTGTGACAAGAAGAGCTTGAGAGTTCCTCTTCTTGAAATACTGCTTAAAGTAGAGTAGTGTGTATGGGATGGGGGTACGGAGAAAGGAGGCTGGGAATATAACAGGAAGGAAAGCAGAGATATACCAAAAAAGGGACAAAAGTCCAGAAACTGCCATAATGGAGACCCCAAAATAACACTGAATGCAGATGAGAGATGAACAGTATAAAATTGCCTATTTTTATGGTGGAGGCTATATCTGTACATCAATCCATCCAAATAACTATTCACCATTAAGGCTGGTAGCGGAAAAATCAAATTCATCCCCTCCTCCTCATTTCAAAAATTAGGGGAAGGAAACTCCTCCCGTAGACAAAAGTTAAACAAAAACATTGGTGTGAAAAAAATAATGCCACTAGATAAAACCTGACCACATTTTGTTTTTAAAACAGACTGTCCTGTAAGCCAAATCATAGACAGGTGCACAGAAATCTACCAGCATATTTCACTAAAGACTGCAGCACCTTGCAACTCAGACTTCCTCCCCACCAACCAGTCACAATTTCTGGTCTCAGAACTTCTTAGATTAGATACACATTAGAAAATTAGGATATTATCCTCTACAATTTTTTTCATATAGATCAATATATCACATATTAGGCCCAAATTCTGATTTTTAAGCCTGTTTAATGTGGTTAGAGATAGAAAACTAAGTTCATAAGATAGCGTTCCAAATTTAAATATGATACATTAATGTTCCCATTAAATTAAAACTAGTAGGCTATGGTGTGAAAATTTAAAAAGTCTTGTCATGATACCTTCTGAAATTATCCAATGTGCAGTAGACCGCAAACACAGACTCTGAAGATTGACAGCCAAATCCTATGATATTTTATTTTCTACTGTGAATAAAGGTTTTTTTTTATTAACACTAAGTAAATCTCAAAATTTTTACATTAATTCCTGTTATAACTAAAACTAGTGTCTCACCACTGTACACTTTTTGGAAAAAAACAAAAATAAAGATTCCTGCATTTAAGACACCTTTACCCATGCATTAAAAAAAAAAAAAAAAAAAAACTATTGTTAAGCAAAAACACTCTGATATTTTGTCTTTCAAATGTTAGTGCAGTGCACATAGATGTTATTCAAAAACAACTTCAGAGACTTACTATTTTCCAAGCAGAATCTTGGACAGATCTTGTTCAAAAGAAGCTCCTGACGTAATCTAAGGACTTCAGCTTCTAATGCTTCAACTTTTGATCTCCATTTAAGATCCTGTCCAGATATAATTTTAGCAAGATGCTCTGTGTATTCTTTGCTGCTTTTTTCTGGAGGCTTTGAGTGGATAATTGCCAAAGCCAGTGCCAGTTTTGATATTTTCAAGTACCATGCTTGATGTTCTTTTCTGTCTTTTATTCCTATCGTATAATGAAAAAGTCACAGTAAGTTTTTTTTCGTTTAATGAGTTATGTTATGTATCTGTTTTACAGATGGGCTATAGTCCCCAGTCAGGCTAATTATCTTTTTCTCGTGTGGCCTTAGATCAATCAACAGAAACACAAATCTAAACAACCACATACAGCATGAACATGAAACATGCAAAAGTAGCATGCAGGCAATGTCAGTAATCAAATTCAGTTTGGTAGTTTGAAAGTAATAGTGTGAATAGTATGCATCTCAAACTGGCTTACCTTAGGAGGAAAAATATTCTAGCAAATATTTTAATGAACATTTTATCCCAACACTAAGTTCTAAACTCATGGTTGCAGAATGTGTATTGGATTGTACATACTTTAAACTGTACATATTTTGTAAAGTGTTAAAAATAAAGGAATATTTTATAAAGATCTTTATAAAATGCCCTTGGCTTGTCTTTTTGTACACTTGATACGTTTGGATCCAATGACAGTGACTCCATAATTTAGGCCCAGATACTGCAAGAGGATCCATGCACAGAGGTCCTCTTGCAGGATCTGTGTTTTAAATTGAACCCAAAAAGTTAGTTACAACCTAATTTTTTACATCCCTGCTTTCAGCATCCTCAAAACACATCCTCTGAATCTGACATGTCTCAAGTTGTTCTAATTACTTATGCAGCCCCATAGTGCATGTTGCTCTTTATGAACATCAAATAAGCCCCTACTACTAAGGGGCTTACAGTAGTGATGCCAACTGGTGAAAAAGCTTTCACCAAAAGCTTTTCTCCTAGGGCAAACTATGAGAGCAGAGACACTGTCGAAGACACACTGGACAAAGAATAGAGATGTGATACAAGAAGAGACAAAGAGCCAAAGAAGAATTTCAAGGTGAGGAACCTGGTCTCTGTGGAAAGAGATTTTTGGCAGCAGTACTTTTAGTAGGCAGAAGGGAGGCAGAGGGTCAGAGAAAGAAGAAGGTTGCTTTAGTGAGGAGCCAAAATGACTAAGGCATGGACAAAGCTTTTGGTGGTTGAACAGAGAGTTAAGGAAGAAGGCTGGGAAAAAATTAACAGAAAGGACAGACAGATGTGTTCCAATAAGTTAAATTAGAAATTCTTAAAAAACTGGTTTTCATTCTGTAGCTTCACTGTAGCTTTTATTTTATTTATTACTGCCAGAATATTGAACAAGTGCTCTCTAAGATTTGACACTAGTCTCAGCAAAACTGATTCCAAAAACAGCAATGCAGGTAACTAATTTCCCCCCCTCATTCTCCCCCGGTTAATTGAGAAAACTGCAAATTGGGGGTATTGTCACAATTATTATTATTAAAGTTCTCTGAAAATAAAAAAAATAAAAAACCCACCAATTTACTTACTGTTTCCTTTCTGAGCAATAACATTGCTTCAGAAGACTCAAACACTTGACCAAGATGGTAATATTGCAGCCTTCCATGCAGACAATTTTGAGTTGCACTAACTTCCCACACACAACACAAGTCATGCTAGCTCAACTTTTCTTATTTTTTGGGCATTCTAAATTAGGACTATCAGAGGATTAAAAAATGTGATTAATTGCAGTTTGAATTGCACTGTTAATAACAGAATATAATTTATTTAAATAATTTTCTACATTTTCAAATACATGGATTTCAATTACAACACAGAATACAAAGTGTACAGTGCTCACTTTATATCATTGTTTTTATTACAAATATTTGCACTGTGAAAAACAAAATAGTATTTTTCAGTTCACATCATACAAACACCGTGGTGCAATCTCTTTATTATGAAAATGCAATTTACAAAAGTAGAATTTTATGTAACTGCACTCAAAAAAAAAACCAAAGTGCACTCAGTCCTACTTCTTGTTCAGCCAATTGCTAAAAACAAACAAGTCTGTTTACTTTTATGGGAGAAAATACTACCCACTTCTCATTTAGTGTCATCTGAAAGTGAGAACAGGCATTCAACATGGCACTTTTGTAGCTGGCATTGCAAAGGTATTTACATGCCAGATATGCTAAACAGTCATATACCCCTTCATTCTTCAGACACCATTCCAAAGGACATGCTTCCATGCCGATGATGGGTTCTGCTCAATAATGATCCAAAGCAGTGCGGACTGATGCACATTTATTTTCATCATCGGAGTCAGGTGCCACCAACAGCAGGTTGATTTTCTTTTTTGGTTGTTCAGGTTCTGTAGTTTCTGCATTGGAGTATTGCTCTTTTAAAACTTCTGAAAGCATGCTCCAAACCCCATCCCTCTCAGATTTTGGAAGGCACTTCAGATTCTTAAATCATAGGTCAAGTGCTGTAGCTATTTTTAGAAATCTCACAGTACCGTCTTTACGTTTTGTGAAATCTGCAGTGAAAGTGTTCTTGGGTCATCATCCAAGACTGCCGTAATACGAAATATATGGCAGAGCGGGACACATACAATTCTCCCAAGAAGTTCAGTCACAAATTTAATTAACACTTTTTTTTAAAATGAGCATCATCAGCATGGAAGCTTCTACACCAGAGGTCCCCAAACGTGAGGGTCATGTCCCCCCTTTACCCCTGTCCGCACTCCCCCTTCTCCACCAGGGCCGGGAGCAGGGACACAGACAGGGGTAAGGGGGCAGAAGCTAGGGTCTCAGCCAGAGGTATGTCTGGGGCTGGGAGTGGGGCCGCAGCCGGGGCTGCCCCTAGCGAGGAGCAGAGCCACGCCAAGATTGGGGACAGGGCCAGGAGCTGGGAATGCTGCTGGGGGTGGGAGGCATGGAGGAGCTGGAAGGTGCTCTCTCCCCACTCCGGTTAGGGATGGCCCCTCCGTGCCCCCCAGATGTTCCTCCACATCCCCCTGGGGTAGGGGGCGCACCCCACATATTGGGGACCTTTGTTCAACCAGATATAACTGGGAACTCAACAGCCTTTGCAGCCACAGGTCCCTAAATGAGTGCCCTCAACTGTTCTGGATTAATCAGCTGCCAGAGAAGTTTGAGGTGAGGTGTTAGGGAAGCAGTCTTTAATCTCTTCATAACGATGGTCTGACTGGAATACTATTAGCAAGCCCTCACCACATCAACTGGATTTTTTTTTCAGGGAACTTCCACATTAGATCATGGCAGGAATTTCATTTTTTATTTATTAGAAATAAACATGACCTCTCCAATGTCAACCAAATCTAAACTTTGCAGTGGATAAAAATAGATTTTTCCTCTTTTTTAAAAATTATTTTCTTTTACTTTTTTAAAATTTAAATTAAAATACAAGGTATTTTTTAAAATATACCTATTTAAAATTCATTTTTAAGTTGAAAATCTATGTTAAGGCCTAAACTTATTACAGTCTGTTAAAATCATTTAAATTAAATACAAAAAAAAATAATATTAAGCAGTACACATGTGCTACCAAGTTTAAAAAGTCAAACCCCTCAACGGTGGAAGTCACTGGCTAAACACTTGGAACCAGAATTTGTTGAAGTGCTAAACCAGCTTTTGATAGCAGCAACCTCTTCTGCAGGTGCAGAGAGAATAGTTTCTTCATTTCAGTTTATTCTGGGATTTGTTCATTCATAGTTAAGAAACCATTTGGGAGTTGAAAAAGCAGAGAAGCTTGTTTCCTCTTCCAGTCTATGAATAAAAACGAGGTGTGAGGATGAGATCTGCTATTTCTAAAAACTTGAAAGACAGTGACCAGAAACAATCAGTTCAATTCACTAACTACAGACACTTCCTTTGTTTAATAAATGTTAGTTTCAAATGCAAAAGATGTTTGGATAAACATTTTTATATATCCAGCATATTTAACATAAGGTAGTTTTATTTAATTTTTAAAAAGTTGGTTTTGTACATTAATTAAATTTGAATTTTCATCCAAATAAAACTTGACATAAATCACAAGTAAAAAAAAATCATCACATAAAATGAGAAATTCATAATTTGCCCTTTCTAACATAACAAAAATGTAAAAAGACTGAATTAATGTAAGTTAAGCTATATTTATTTATTTAAATAAATGTATATAGATAATAGTGTATCACCCTGGTTAGCAAAAGAAGTTTCAAATTTAGTATAATAAACTATATTTAGTTGCAAATCAACATATTTTAATGGTTAACAACCAATGAGAATCAACCACTCTATAGGAAAGTAACTAAAATGTACAAATGCAAAATATGATTAATACTGATGATTTAAATCAAGGTTTCTTGCTTGCTGATTTAAATCATGATTAAAATCTAGGACTTAAATAATTAAGCGCTACCAATTGGCAATAGCACCCATAATGTACTTTGGGTAACAATACATACTTCACCAAGTGGGGATCCTGAAAAGGAATTCAGAAAAAGCAAGGGATTAAATAGGCAGTTCCTTCATTTACAACCTCAGTTCAGATATTCCAGTCAATTTTAACACCAAGCAAGGATATAAAAAAGCTTGATCCTGAGAGGTATCGAGTACTCAGGCCTCCATATAGCAAAAGCACTTGAGCACATGCTTATCTTTAAGCACCTGAGTAGTCTTGTTGAAGTTGGTGTAATTTATGTATATTCTTAAAGTCCTTTACTGGATTGGGGTCAATGTTCAGCACTTCACGGGACTGAGCAATGAACCAGTAAGGTGCAACAGGCGAGGGACTTGCATAAAATGCATTCTGCCCTAGCAATCCAACAAAAGATTAGCTTACCCGATACTGAGAAAATAAGCCTCTAGACCAGTGGTTCTCAACTCGCAGCCCAAAGGCCATCTGTGGCCCAATCTGCACACAGCTGCGGTCCATGTAACATTCTCAGTGCCATACATGTAGTATATAGATGTGTGGATACTGCCCACCTAACACAGAGAACTGCATATGTGGCCCACAATGGTAAATAGGTTGAGATCTACGGCTCTAGATCTACCTATAGGAAAGAAGCAGCCCGGCAGCAGCAAACTGCAGACACTGACCCAGAGTTATCTGTTTCCTTGCAAATAGCCGAATACATAGCATACAAGAGACTGCTACATAATCAAAGCTAAAACAACTTTAGGAGCCAATAATCCAAACAGAGGTAAAAACTGAAGAAGAAAACGAGCAGGCACTAACAAATACTTAGTTTTACTTTCAAAATACTGAAACATTTTAGCTACACAGCTTCCTTTTAACATTAATGGGAGTTATGCAGCTAAAACATTGCATGCTGAAGCTAAAATTTGCCCAACAACCATCCTTCATGTCAATATTAGCAAAGCAGGTTGAAGGAAGTCTGAAAGTTGTGTCACTCTGCTGTACTCTCACTCCCCAAGACGTCTGTAGACCTATGGTAAAAGAAACCACTGATGGTCGGATACAAATTGAAAATGTGCACACAGAAAGGTATGCATATTTACGGACATTCCTTTCTTGAGAAAATCCCTTCTTTTTGATAGCTATGTTTGTCATAATTGGGTAATTCAAAGCCAAGATCATGTACAGGTCCCAAAAAAGTACATATATATTTTGCAAGTTGCATTGGAGAGCCCTAATTTTGCCATACATTTTAGATGACAACACTGTAATTTAACAATGTAAAAACAAAGAAATGCACACTGAATTAATTTAAATGGGTTAATTTAATCATTGTGGAAAATGGATGATGTTATCTAATTTATCATCTACTTATTTAGGGCAATTTTACTGCATATTAAGGATTCAAATAAATATGTTTATCAATCATTTCTGGAAGACTTGCAGTTCTGTCAAAATGAAAACCAACTTTGTACAGCCATTATACGCTGGAATTATATTTTCCAAACAATAATGAATTTGCTTGTTTTAACTCCAAATGGTTAAAGACAGGGAAAAGACTACAGTACGTTTGAGAAGAAGTCTGTAAAAGTTATTTTTTTCATTTTGTTCTAACACTTTTTTGTTTTTGTACTGGAATTTAACTGTCATTTACAGTGAAACCTCTCTTCCATGGCTAAAGAGACCAGTAAAATAACTGGTTTTTAGGAGTGGAATACTTCACTGAAAAATGCATGGTATACTTAGAATTATTTTAGTAAAACATGGTTCCACTTTGAGGTGTCATTTTTGCATAACTTATTTACCAATCTGCTCCCTGAAAGTTTTCAGTTATATCTGACAAGTTTGGTGGAAAAAAAATAAAGTTTAATAAGTTTTACTATTGTCAGTTCTACAAAATTAAGCACAGTTCTGGGATAACAAACTGAATTCCTTCCCGATTCATTCATCAACAGAAGTTTTCTTTTTCCAATTGCAGGGCCGTGTGTGCAACTCCACTGCTTTCAAAATTATGACCTAATTTATATCTGTGTGACTGCACTGAAACAATACAGCTGCACAGGTGTATCAGATGGCAAGAATTACAATTGCAAAATCTTCTACGGTGATACAGAAAACTGCTCTGCCTGGATCTCCACAGGACTCTAGAAGCCAATGGGGACCAACATAGGGGTCTGTCTGTGCAGAGCACCTTGCAGGGTAAGGATCTTTATGACTAGGGTGACGCAAAGAAAGAGCAACTCTTGGTCTTCAGATCCAAAGCTGAATTTGCAAGGCTGGCAGATAGGAAAAAAACCAACAAAACATCTTGTCTTCTAAATTGAATACATTTCATATGGAAATTACTGAGACAATAAGCATGGATTCCCAAAAAATCTATTTTTACAAAGTTACTTTGCAGAGCAGAACCATATTTGAAGGCAGAGATTTGCCTGATGGAGGAGGCTATTAGAGCATTTTGCTTCCTGGACTGAACTTGGAATACATTTACTTCTGATGCATCTTGAGTCCCTTGTTTTCGTTCTAATTAAAGTTTCAAGTATAGATTGCCCACTCCTTTGTCTACTATATGTCCTGTTCTCATGTTAACAAGCCCTTTAGTTCTAAATTTGCAGAGATAAAAGTAGGTTTGCCTTGGTGTCTGTAGTTTCTCTTTTTTTGAGCTAGTAATAATGGGTGTATCCGTTCATTAACGTGATGATCTCAAAGTATACTTTGGTGATGTTTAGATATGGATATGATAAAAAGAAAATGTGCAAATCTTTATAGATGATCTCATCTTTATTGTTTGTGTAAAATGCATGAATGTTAAACTGAGGAAACCAGTTTAGGAAATTAGAGAGTTTTATACCTTGTTGATGGATTTTGCTTTAGCCCTAGGTGCCAGCAACTGCAACCACACTGAGTGGATTAGGGGTCTTGTTTCTCCACACCATTCTACCACCAGCTCCAGCGGCACCATTGCTGTGAAGAGGCCAGTAGCACATGGCTCCAGTGAACTCAAGCCATCTGCCTTCTCTGGGCCTTTGGCACCCTCATAAGCAATATACCCACCAGGATCATCACTGCCTGTAATAAGCTTAGTAGTGTTTACTGAACTATTTATACATTTACCTGGGACACTCTACATCCAGCCTCCTACCTCTCCTGGCTAGAGTGTTGAAAACTAACCCCATATATTTACCATGTTGTATGTTTCTGAACATCCCTGAAAGCAAGCAGTAGTGAATGTGACCCTGTTCATACATGGGGAAAAGTGTAGGTAGTTGTGACACTCATTTGAGGTCTGCTAGTCCCTTAAATCTAATAAGGGCTCTCTGACTGATTAGTGGCCTCAGCTGAGGCATCTTTGAGAGGTACTCTCACCCCACCAGCTGAAAGACTGACCTTGATAAGGAGGAAAAGAAATGGCTAAGGGAGGGCATGTTCTGAGCCCGGCTCAAGAGTTCTGAGCCCACAAGGCCAGGGAATAGAGGGCGCACATGCTGAAGGAAAGGCAGAAGGACCAAGGTGTGTATCAGGAAATGCACAAAGACATCATCCTCAGATGCTCTGAAGTATTATTGAGAAAAGCCTCTGAAGGCCAACATCACAGCAGCCATTACATTGCCTGGACAATTTCCCCTTCATGAGACCTGAGCCATCCATCTCTCCACTTAAGGCACGAGCATTCCCTGCAACAGTATCTCCTCCACTCAACCCCAGTAGGGGGAAAAAAGGAAAACTGCTATGACTTGCACCTACAGTGAGCTGAGATACATCTCAAAGCAAAATGCACCTTGCATTTTGTTTTTTTAATCTTTAATAGTCTGCTTATTACTTTGCAATAATTCTGTGTGGTGAAAACCAGGATTTATTTTGTTTTTGGAATAGGGTGGCCTGGCCCTTCAAGAACCAGGAGGCCTGGGGCTAGTCAGCCCTGTTCAATAAGCCCATGTGTGCCATAACTTGCTGCCTCTCAGACTAAGCAGGGAAGGACTAACTGGGGTCAGATGATAGCCTGATAAACACCTGGGCCTCAAAAAATGCCAGAGAACTCAGTTTGGTAGAGGAACTGCAGCTGGCAAGTTGCGCTACTATGAACAGGCCCTAAACCAGGATCAAGAAAAATCAGGGGAGTCAGAGCTCTATCCCAGAGCAGGAAAGACAAAGGTCACCCGGAAGGAGCTGAGAACTGAGCGCAGAGCACAAGCTGAAGAGGAGCACAAGTGAGGAGGAGAAGAACTTTTGATAGTTTGGACTTCTGTTACCCTGGAAGGGGACTGAACTGTGAGAGGGACCCAGCCAGAGGGCTGAGCCATATGTATCCCTGAGACTGAAAAGCCTCATTGTTGAAGGGAAATTGAGGCAGGGAGCACCTCCAAAACCACACTCTGCTAAGATGGGGTGCTATGGGGCAGCTACACGCCTCACAATAGAGATGCAATCTTCCAAATCAATAGTTTCTCATCAGATTCATGTTTATAATCATTCATAATCTGGACATGTACTGTTTATTCACAAAGTAATACAAAACACAAAAAACAGCACACTGGCTGGCTATGACACACTTTCTAAGTGAAAAGAAAAGGAGGACTTGTGGCACCTTAGAGACTAACAAATTTATTTAAGCATAAGCTTTCGTGAGCTACAGCTCACTTCATTGGATGAATTCAGTGGAAAATACAGTGGGGAGATTTATACACACAGAGAACATGAAACAATGGGTGTTACGATATACACTGTAAGGTGAGTTATTACCAGCAGGAGAGCAGGGGGGTGGTGGCAAACCTTTTGTAGTGATAATCAAGGTGGGCTATTTCCAGCCGTTAACAAGAACGTCTGAGGAACAGCCAGGGGGGTGGGGGGGAATAAACATGGGGGAATAGTTTTACTTTGTGTAATGACACATCCACTCCCAGTCTTTATTCAAGCCTAAGTTAATTGTATCCAGTTTGCAAATAATTCCAATTCAGCAGTTTCTCATTGGAGTCTGTTTTTGAAGTTTTTTTGTTGAAGAACTGCCACTTTTAGGTCTGTAATCAAGTGACCAGGGAGATTGAAGTGTTCTCCGACTAGTTTTTGAATGTTATAATTCTTGACGTCTGATTTGTGTCCATTTATTCTTTTACATAGAGACTGTCCAGTTTTGGCCAATGTACATGGCAGAGGGGCATTGCTGGCACATATCACATTGGCCACTGACTTTCAATAAGACTTAGGTGGCAATGTGGCTACTCCTTTAGCAAATGAGACGTGAACTCCAAAAATCACACCCTTTTGAACATTTTAACCTACACCTTGAATAACTAAAAATACAAATCCATAAATGAATCATTATACACACACACACACAAAAACCCTCTCAAAAAGAAAAAGAAAGTTAAGGTTATAAAATCAAGCATTTAAAAGTTACCAAAAAAACAGAATTAAAAGTGCATGGGTCACCTTAGTTTGCCCCACTTGCACAAGGTACATGCATTTGGACTGAAAGGTTATATGAGAAAATTTTAGTTCAAGGTGATTTTTTCCCCCATCAGAAAGTTAATAAACCCCTATTTTAAGATCCATAAAAATAATGTTGCTACTACAACTCTATGATACATCTTGAATTAACTCCAGAAGTTTGGACAGGTTTGGCCCAGTGCTTTTTGATCAGATTCAGCTGACAGGTTTCCTAGCTATCATATCTCTACTGGGCATGTCACTAAACACAATACACCAGAGAAACATCATACCAAATTTTACATATAAGAATATGTAGTCACTCAAGAGTTCAAGTCCCTCAATAATTGAAAAGACTTTTAAAAGTGTTGAGGCAAGGGAGACTGTGTGCACTACTGGAGCCTTACAGAGATAAAAGGATTTTTTTTTCAGTTTGATTCCCATTAGAATAGACCAAATATCAAAATCCTAGTGTAAGCTGGAGATTTCTGATCAATTTAAAATTATGTATATATTCTCCATACAAACCGTTCTTCCTTTTATCTTCCATGACAAGCTCTCTTTGCTGTGTCATTTAGAATGATATCTACTGAATCTGCCATGCACCATTACCACAGGATTTCCCCTGCCCCACCTGTACACACACAGTGGATGGGTCACTACAAAAACTAATTTCCCCATACTAATTTCCCACTACTGTTACTCATACCTTCTTGCAAATGTTTGAAATGGGCCACCCTGATTACATTGGCCTCATTACCACTACAAAAGTGATTGGTATTCTACTGTTGAGAATAGCCCACTTTCACTTTAATTGAATTGTCTCGTTAGTACTGACGACCCCCCCCCCCCCACTTGGTAAGGCAACTCCCATCTTTTCATGTACTGTGTATATATACCTGCCTACTGTATTTTCCACTCCATGTATCTGATTAAGTAGGTTTTAGCCCACGAAAGCTTATGCCCAAATGAATTTGTTAGTCTCTAAGCCCTGGTCTACACTAGGACTTTAGGTCGAATTTAGCAGCGTTAAATCGATGTAAACCTGCACCCGTCCACACAATGAAGCCCTTTATTTCGACTTAAAGGGCTCTTAAAATCGATTTCCTTACTCCACCCCTGACAAGTGGATTAGCGCTTAAATCGACGTTGCCGGCTCGAATTTGGGGTACTGTGGACACAATTCGATGGTATTGGCCTCCGGGAGCTATCCCAGAGTGCTCCATTATGACCGCTCTGGACAGCACTCTCAACTCAGATGCACTGGCCAGGTAGACAGGAAAAGAACCGCGAACTTTTGAATCTCATTTCCTGTTTGGCCAGGAAAGGTGGCAGGCTGCAGGTGGCAGGCTGCAGGTGACCATGCAGAGCTCATCAGCACAGGTGACCATGATGGAGTCCCAGAATCGCAAAAGAGCTCCAGCATGGACCGAACGGGAGGTACGGGATCTGATTGCTGTTTGGGGAGAGGAATCCGTGCTATCAGAACTCCGTTCCAGTTTTCGAAATGCCAAAACCTTTCTGAAAATCTCCCAGGGCATGAAGGACAGAGGCCATAACAGGGACCCGAAGCAGTGCCGCATGAAACTGAAGGAGCTGAGGCAAGCCTACCAGAAAACCAGAGAGGCGAACAGCCGCTCTGGGTCAGAGCCCCAAACATGCCGCTTCTATGATGAGCTGCATGCCATTTTAGGGGGTTCAGCCACCACTACCCCAGCCGTGTTGTTTGACTCCTTCAATGGAGATGGAGGCAATACGGAAGTAGGTTTTGGGGACGAAGAAGATGATGATGAGGAGGTTGTAGATAGCTCACAGCAAGCAAGCGGAGAAACCGGTTTTCCCGACAGCCAGGAACTGTTTCTCACCCTAGACCTGGAGCCAGTACCCCCCGAACCCACCCAAGGCTGCCTCCTGGACTCAGCAGGCGGAGAAGGGACCTCTGGTGAGTGTACCTTTTAAAATGCTATACATGGTTTAAAAGCAAGCATGTGAAAGGATTACTTTGCCCTGGCATTTGCGGTTCTGCCTTTGCAAAAGGTTTCTGGGGAGGGCAACCTTATTTCGTCCTTCATGGTAGGACACTTTACCACTCCAGGCCAGTAACACGTACTCGGGAATCATTGTAGAACAAAGCATTGCAGTGTATGTTTGCTGGCATTCAACCAAAATCCGTTCACGCGGTGGGAGGAGGCAAAATGCGACCTTGTAACGAAAGCACATGTGCTATGTTTGTAATGTTAACAGCAAGGTTTACCCTGAAAGAGTGTAGCGACTGTTTTATAAAATGTGTCTTTTTAAATACCGCTGTCCCTTTTTTTTTCTCCACCAGCTGCATGTGTTTCAATGATCACAGGATCTTCTCCTTCCCAGAGGCTAGTGAAGCTTAGAAAGAAAAATAAACGCACTCGCGATGAAATGTTCTCCGAGCTCATGCTGTCCTCCCACACTGACAGAGCACAGACGAATGCGTGGAGGCAAATAATGTCAGAGTGCAGGAAAGCACAAAATGACCGGGAGGAGAGGTGGAGGGCTGGAGAGAGTAAGTGGCGGGCTGAAGACAGGGCTGAAGCTCAAAGGTGGCGGCAGCGTGATGAGAGGAGGCAGGATTCAATGCTGAGGCTGCTGCAGGACCAAACCAGTATGCTCCAGTGTATGGTTGAGCTGCAGCAAAGGCAGCTGGAGCACAGACTGCCACTGCAGCCCCTCTGTAACCAACCGCCCTCCTCCCCAAGTTCCATAGCCTCCACACCCAGACGCCCAAGAACGCGGTGGGGGGGCCTCCGGCCAACCAGCCACTCCACCACAGAGGATTGCCCAAAAAAAAGAAGGCTGTCATTCAATAAATTTTGTATTTAAAAGTTGTAAACTTTTAAAGTGCTGTGCTTAAAGTGCTATGTGGCATTTTCCTTCCCTCCTCCACCACCCCTCCTGGGATACCTTGGTAGTCATCCCCCTATTTGTGTGATGAATAAATAACGAATTCATGACTGTGAAGCAGCAATGACTTTATTGGCTCTGCAAACAATGATTAAAGGGAGGAGGGAAGGGTGGTTAGCTTACAGGGAAGTAGAGTGAACCAAGGGGCGGAGGGGTTCATCAAGGAGAAACAAACAGAACTTTCACACCATAGCCTGGCCAGTCATGAAACTGGTTTTCAAAGCTTCTCTGATGCGTACCGCGCCCTCCTGTGCTCTTCTAACCGCCCTGGTGTCTGGCTGCGCGTAACCAGCAGCTAGGCGATTTGCCTCAACCTCCCACCCCGCCATAAACGTCTCCCCCTTACTCTCACAGATATTGTGGAGCACACAGCAAGCAGTAATAACAGTGGGAATATTGGTTTCGCTGAGGTCTAAGCGAGTCAGTAAACTGCGCCAGCGCGCCTTTAAACGTCCAAATGCACATTCTACCACCATTCTGCACTTGCTCAGCCTGTAGTTGAACAGCTCCTGACCACTGTCCAGGCTGCCTGTGTATGGCTTCATGAGCCATGGCATTAAGGGGTAGGCTGGGTCCCCAAGGATACATATAGGCATTTCAACATCCCCAACAGTTATTTTCTGGTCTGGGAATAAAGTCCCTTCCTGCAGCTTTTGAAACAGACCAGAGTTCCTGAAGATGCGAGCATCATGCACCTTTCCCGGCCATCCCACGTTGATGTTGGTGAAACGTCCCTTGTGATCCACCAGAGCTTGCAGCACTATCGAAAAGTACCCCTTGTGGTTTATGTACTCGGCGGCTTGGTGCTCCGGTGCCAAGATAGGGATATGGGTTCCATCTATAGCCCCACCACAGTTAGGGAATCCCATTGCAGCAAAGCCATCCACTATGACCTGCACATTTCCCAGGGTCACTACCCTTCATATCAGCAGATCTTTGATTGCGTGGGCTACTTGCATCACAGCAGCCCCCACAGTAGATTTGCCCACTCCAAATTGATTCCCAACTGACCGGTAGCTGTCTGGCGTTGCAAGCTTCCACAGGGCTATCGCCACTCGCTTCTCAACTGTGAGGGCTGCTCTCATCTTGGTATTCATGCGCTTCAGGGCAGGGGAAAGCAAGTCACAAAGTTCCATGAAAGTGCCCTTACGCATGCGAAAGTTTCGCAGCCACTGGGAATCGTCCCAGACCTGCAACACTATGCGGTCCCACCAGTCCGTGCTTGTTTCCCCGAGCCCAGAATCGGCGTTCCACAGCATGAACCTGCCCCATTAGCACCATGATGCATGCATTGTCAGGGCCCATGCTTTCAGAGAAATCTGTGTCCATGTCCTGATCACTCACGGGACCGCGCTGACGTCGCCTCCTCGCCCGGTATCGCGTTGCCATGTTCTGGTGCTGCATATACTGCTGGATAATGTGTGTGCTGTTTAATGTGCTCCTAATTGCCAAAGTGAGCTGAGCGGCCTCCATGCTTGCCTTGGTATGGCGTCCGCACAGAAAAAAGGCGCGGAACGATTGTCTGCCGTTGCTCTGACGGAGGGAGGGGCGACTGACGACACGGCTTACAGGGTTGGCTTCAGGGAGCTAAAATCAACAAAGGGGGTGCCTGTACATCAAGGAGTATTTCAGGCAGGACTGCACGGAGGGTTCCAATAAGAAATGGTGCACCTAAGTTATCGTTGTTATTGGAACAAGGAGGTTAGCCTGGCCTCTGATTGATACATGGCTAGATTTACCTCGCTGCACCTTCTCTGTGAGTGACTGCAGTGTGACCTAGAGGAATGAGTCCCCTAAACAGGGGAGGAGGCAAATGAGTACAAAACAAATCTGGTCTATTTCTTGTTTTGACCCACTCCATCTATCTTTTACATCTTTGGCTGGCAGCAGACGGTGCAGAAGGACTGCATGCCATCCACATCTCATGGCTGCTCGGCAGAAGATGGTACAGTACGACTGCTAGCCATCCCCATCTCTTGCCTGCCTGGCAGAAGATGGTGCAGTACGACTGCTAGCAGTCCGTATCGCCTGCCCGCTCACCATAAGACGGTTCAATAGGACTGACTGCAGGACTAAAGAGAATGACCTGGTCAAGTCACTCCAAATTTAGTCCCTGCGCCCATGTCTGCCCAGGCGCTCCCTGCCGACGTGGCCAGGAGCACCTCGGACACGACGAGGACGACTACCAGTCGTATTGCACCGTCTGCTGCCAGAAGGCAATGGGTTGCTGCTACTGTGCAGCAAAGCCGTACCACGTCTGCCAGCACCCAGGAGACATAGGGTGACGGTTACCGGAGCGGGCTCCATGCTTGCTGTGGTATGGCGTCTGCACAGGTAACTCAGGAAAAAAGGCGCGAAATGATTGTCTGCCCTTGCTTTCACGGAGGGAGGGAGGGAACGGGGGCCTGACGACACGTACCCAGAACCACCCGCGACAATGTTTTAGCCCCATCAGAGTGCTCCATTGTGACTGCTCTGGACAGCACTCTCAGATGCCCGATTGTTTGCCATTGCTCTGACGCTGGGAGGGGCGCTTACAGGGTTGGCTTCAGGGAGCTAAAATCAACAAAGGGGGTGCCTGTACATCAAGGAGTATTTCAGGCAGGACTTCACGGAGGGTTCCAATAAGAAATGGTGCACCTAAGTTATTGTCCTTATTGGAACAAGAAGGTTAGCCTGGCCTCTGATTGATACATGGCTAGATTTACCTCGCTGCACCTTCTCTGTAAGTGACTGCAGTGTGATCTAGAAGAATGAGTCCCCTAGACAGGGGTGGGGGGGAAGCAAATGAGTACAAAACAAATCTGGTCTATTTCTTGTTTTGATCCACTCCATCTATCTTTTACATCTTTGGCTGGCAGCAGACGGTGCAGAAGGACTGCATGCCATCCACATCTCATGGCTGCTCGGCAGAAGATGGTACAGTACGACTGCTAGCAGTCCGTATCGCCTGCCTGCTCACCATAAGACGGTTCAATAGGACTGACTGCAGGACTAAAGAGAATGACCTGGTCAAGTCACTCCAAATTTAGTCCCTGTGCCCATGTCTGCCCAGGCGCTCC
The DNA here is from genome assembly GCF_965140235.1 of Caretta caretta. Lineage (NCBI taxonomy): Eukaryota > Metazoa > Chordata > Testudines > Cheloniidae > Caretta > Caretta caretta. Next base: position 61,593,913 of record NC_134208.1, on the reverse strand, counting down.
TGATCGACCTCACAGAGGCGACCAGGAGCACCTCAGACATGACGATGACGGCTACCAGTCGTACTGTACCGTCTGCTGCCACAAGGCAAGGGGTTGCTGCTACTGTGTAGCAATGCCGTACCGCGTCTGCCAGCACCCAGGAGACATAGGGTGACTGTTACCTGAGCGGGCTCCATGCTTGCCATGGTATGGCGTCTGCACAGGTAACTCAGGAAAAAAGGCGCAAAATGATTGTCTGCCCTTGCTTTCACGGGGGGAGGGAGGGAACGGGGGGCTGACGATATGTACCCAGAACCACCCGCGACAATGTTTTAGCCCCATCAGGCATTGGGATCTCAACCCAGAATTCCAATGGGCAGCGGAGACTGCGGGAACTGTGGGATAGCTACCCACAGTGCAACGCTCCGGAAGTCGACGCTTGCCTCGGTACTGTGGAAGCGCTCCGCCGAGTTAATGCACTTAATGCACTTAGAGCATTTTCTGTGGGGACACACACACTCGAATATATAAAACCGATTTCTAAAAAACCGACTTCTATAAATTCGACCTAATTTCGTAGTGTAGACATACCGTAAGGTGCCACAAGTACTCCTAGTTGTTTTTACAAACACATACAGTTACACAGGGACTTTGTCCCAAAAGTTCACTATTCAGAAACTAAAGAATGACTTAGTGATGCAGGTTTCTAATCTAACCCTTTAGAATTTCTCTCTAAAGGCATAACATTTTTTTTAAAACTGAAATGGCCTAAAACCGGTTCTGTTTGGAGACATGAAATTACATTTCTTATCATAGCTTTGTAAGACAGTTCATATAACACAGGCCCTATGTCATGTGCCTAGTTTCAAGCCTGCTGCTAATATTCTTTTGGATAAACTATAACTCCACCATAATAAAATATAAGACTGTAACAGACATTATTGATCCTAGGATTAACTTCACACATGCTTTTTTAGTTCATTTTACAATTAACTTTGCAAATATATCTGGACTGACAAAAATTAAAAGTCAAAGAAGGTTTCTGTTGATAGATAAATAAAAAGTGAGCAGAGGTCACTATGACTAAAAGTCAAGATCTAGGGAAAGGAGGAAAACACAATAATATGGAGAAAGTCAATACTGGAGAAGGTAAAACAGAAAGTGCCACTGTGGAATCTGAAAGAAGAAAAAAGAAAGACTAAGTTTACAAAAGCCACTTGGGACTGTGGGAAATAATATCCCCTATTTCTGTTTGAATAGTGCCATATTAGAAGGAGAATGTTGTGGTACATACCAAGCTCCACATGCTTAAGAAACTACTCCACTTACAGCAGATCTTTACAATTCTTCCTTAACCTCTTTCTGTGCTTTGATCAGCCTTCAGGATTATTCACATAAGGATACAGACCTGCAACTGATAGTCACTGCATTTCTCCTTCTCCAATACCAAATCAATACACTGACCAAAACCCCATTAATCTCTTCCTTACCTAGCATTTTCACTATGTCGCCTCCCTATTTGAATTTCTCCATTGATTCCCCATCTTCCAACAAATCATGTTAAAGGTTTGAAGGTGAAGATGAGAAACTTGGACAGTCTGTGTTTCCTTTCTTACCTGATTTTGTGTCTTTTCTCATTGTCCCCACCCTTCTGCCCCATCAATTATGCCAGTCTTGGTCCTTCAGCCTCTTTTTCTAAGCCACAGTTCTACACTGAATGCTCTTCCTGAGCTGGTCTGCAAGACAGGCCCCTAACCTCTTCGCCTTCAACCCCTCCCTACTACGATCACTTCCTCCATAACACCTACAAGAAATCAGCTGGAGCAGCAATTGGGGATAACTGTCTCTTCCTTTTTTATACTAAAAGGATTGATAGTATGTTGTCTCTTCTCTTCCCCATCCACCCCTTTACTTGTTTTCTTCAGTTGTGAGCTTTTTGGGGAGTGATGTGCCTCACTATATCTCTGGAGAGGCCTAGCATATTGTGGACACAACAGTAATAGAAATAAATAAAAACAGTAAATATGCCAAATATTAGTTTGTCCTTCTGTCTTATCAGCAAATGTGTCAAACTGTCGCCCAGATATATTTCCCGAAATACAAGCAATGCCTGTTTGAATATTTTAAAAAGTGTCTCTTCACTTTCCATTCTCCCTCCCATGATATAACTTTCCATGTGCCTTGATCTTCACCTTAATCTTAAGAAAGAATTAGTTTCTTGCCAGACCTGCCTATAATAAATAGCGAAAGAGTCAAACCCACTCAGTGTCAATATATTGACTTATCTTTAACATAAATGTTATCGGATTTGTGATGTGTGATAGATTGTTTGACTATACTAATGTAACCCTTCTGCCCGTCAGAGTTGGCAACAACAAGGGCCGGGTTCAATATCTAGGGGATCCATTCCAATAACACAATGCAAACCGGCTCGAGCCCCCACCCAGTGACCTGGGACAAATATATACCACCCCCGCTGGGCGCCTCCAAGAGGCAATACTTCCCCTCTCGCAAGCACATACTCTGAGTGTAGCAAAAAGCCTTTTAATAACAGAGAGAAACAATGTGGCATTATGTTGGGGAAACACCACCAACAGGATTCATAACACAACCCATGAGCAAAAAAACCCACCCCAAGCAAATTGGGGCATGCCCCTTTCCCTTTGGTTCTTGAGTCCAGCAACCCCAAATCACCCACAGTCCCAAAAGTCCAATGACCCAAAAGTCTCTGTCCCTGGTCAGGGCAGCCCCAGAGTTCGAAACTTTATCTGCGGAGCTTTACCTCCCAACCTGGGTGGGGATGGGACGGGGGTAAGAGGCACCTTACATGATCTGAAGCTGACCGCCCCACAGCTCCATAGGCCTTCGTTTCGCTCCGCCAGCCGTCCCACGAACTCCTTCACTCAGCTCCGCAGCCCACAAGCAGCTCCCACCGTCCCACAAACTGCTCCGCGTCCCACCAGCAGCTCCCGCTGTCCTACGAACTGCTCCACCAGGCTGTCCACAAGGCACTCCAGCCCTCCTGCAAACTACTCCACAATATATCTTCAGGCTCCCCCACTACTTAGCACAACACTCAGTGATTTCAGCTCTTAGTCAGTTCAGCTCTTTGGTGAATTCAGCTTGTAGTAGGGGAGCCTCAGTGCTGGTACACCATTAGCCCAAAATGAGCTCAGCAGCCTGTAACTAGACTCCTAATAGAATCAAAATTAGCTCTCATATTCCACAGTGGAGAGAGGAGGAAGTGCAATTAGCATGTAAGGCCCTCACCAGGGGGCCTATACCACCAAGTACTAATACTTGTCCCCAGCCCCTCTCAATTCACAGAGTTTTAAAACCCATGACCCTTGCCTAGCGAGTGCTACTTAGTTGATGGTGAGTCCCTCCATCATAACAAAAGGCCAAGTACAGTTCCAAGCACAGCTTCCATAATCAGGGTAATAACAATTTATTCTTCCTGCCCCAATAACAGAGACACTGGGGATCCCACAGCAGCCAAAGTGACCATTTGGGCAGCTATGGCCTCATTCTAGGCAGGGTGGGTGTGCATATGCAAATGAGATCGGCCCCTGAAGTTCTTTTCCACAACTTGCCACACCTCACCACCAGATGTCAGGGTGGAGCTCATCCTGACACTGCTTACATTAAAATTATTTAGTGCATTTAGTCTCTGTTACTCCTATTACTTTCAAAGACTGTCTCATTTCTAGAAAAACTGCTCCAGTTTAAGACTAAAAATTCCACCCCAGGTTTTTTTTGTACTTATCTAATTTATGACAAAGTTGTTGGCTTACATTTTTACACAGGAGAATGAAGATATTCACTCCTATGTATAGAACACACATGCCAATTTTCAGTTCAGAAACTTTTTTGTTTTAATGAAGTTACAAGGAACAGAACTTTGCTGGATTAATTCCCATTTTAAATTTTAAATAAGCTGGTGGACACTGCCATTATTCATGCATTATTAGATTAGCAGCTGTAAAGATAATTCTGCAAGTGAACACTGACAAGTGTTATATGATTGTATAATTAATTTATAAAAGTTTAAATTTTAACAAGAATCTTATGTCCCACCAATTACAAATCTACCAGATTAACATCTGTTAATGAGTTTCCTCTTACTAGAAACAGTTTGTCAGAATTTAAGGCCATAATTCTCTACTCTGTTACACCCATTTTATATATCAGTGTAACTCTACAGAACTGTAAAACAGGAAGGCTTGGAGATGAGGGAGTATCTGTAGAAGAGAGAGAAAAAGGGTGCTGGGAATCTGTTACAGTGACTAATGTACAGTGGCTAGAATCTGTCCTGAAAATGTCATGTGGCAATGGCAAAACAGGGATAACTGAAGAGTGTGCTGGAGATATTTTTGGAAATGTGTATGTTGTGGCAGATAGAATAGTGATGTCTTGAGATCAGATGCAAATTGCTCAGGTTTAACACTGGTGCAAAGGGATGGAGAATGAGACCTTGACTGCAGATTTACCTACAGTATGCAAATAAGCCAAGAATACACCGACACTAAAATGTCTGAATCTCTACTATCTACAATGCTTTGCACTGCCATAAGACCTTTCATTCAAGAATATCATTTACAGAGATTAATTAGGCCTCTCAACATCCTTGTGTGGTATTTAAGGAACTTCTTCACCTAGACCCTAAATAGAGCAATTACTCGGATCAAAAGAGGCAATTAACAGCAGCCCATAGCAAGAGATCAGTACACATGGCGATGCATGCTGTACCCAAATGATAGAGCCCTGTGTGGACAGAAAATTTGTACCTGCACCCGACCATCAAAAATGGTCCCCGGATAAAAAGCAGCTATCTACAGATTTGCAGGGCTCTATCAACTGAAAGGGCCCGGAGAATTTCTACAAGCAGAAGGCCTGGGATTAACACACAGGATACAGACCCTAATGTTATGAAAATATGTCATGGGTTCTTCACGGATACTGACCACAGCTAAGAACTCTGTTGTATCCCCTCTGAAAAGGGGCAGCCCCCATGAGCCCAGGACTGCCAGCACCAAAGGGGCGGACCCACCCCGGCCATGCGCGCAGCTCGCCGACCCTGACAGAGCCGGCGGGAGCCCGCACTGGGCAGCGCTCAGGCTCCCCCGGGGCCAGCCAGCCCAGAAGCGGCGCCGCGGGCGGCCCCCGGCGGGAGCGCACGGGGCCGGCGGCCGCGGTAGGCCAGGCGGCTGGTCTGCAAGGCCTCAGGGGCGCCCGCGGCCCTTCCGGCATCAGCCCCGGCTCCTCTCGGGGCCCGGCTGCCGGGGCTGCGCCCCTCAGGGCGGCAATCGGGGACCGCCCGCCGGCGCCTCCGGCAGACACCCACCTGCAGAGGAGCCCGGGACGCCCGCGCTGCCGGCCGGCTCCATCGAAGGCCTCGAGGCGCGGAGCCGCCGCCGCCCTCACGCTCCCCCGCCTCGCTCGGGCACGCGGCCCCCTGCAGGGCACCGCCGGCCGGCACCCGGGAGCAGCCCTCACGCGGGAAGGGGTCAGGCGGCGAGGTGGCTCCCGGGGCTGCCCGCGGTGTCGGGTCCCTGCGCGGGACACTACTGGAGGCTTATTTTCCGTGCAAACCCGCTGTTACCCCGCTGAATAGGTGGCCACCCTGCAGATCTGCTGACTGTGCTCTGCCTTTAACCGGTGAAGCCTGCCGAGGGACTTGGCAACGCCGCTCCGGATATCATTGTCTGTCTCCCCCCTACAAACCGCATCCAGGAAACCTGCAAAATGCAATGGCATTTTGGGATGTATAAGTAGGGGCATAGCGAGCAGATCGAGGGACGTGATCGTTCCCCTCTATTTGACATTGGTGAGGCCTCATCTGGAGTACTGTGTCCAGTTTTGGGCCCCACACTTCAAGAAGGATGTGGATAAATTGGAGAGAGTCCAGCGGAGGGCAACAAAAATGATTAGGGGTCTGGAACACATGAGTTATGAGGAGAGGCTGAGGGAGCTGGGATTGTTTAGCCTGCAGAAGAGAAGAATGAGGGGGGATTTGATTGCTGCTTTCAACTACCTGAAAGGGGGTTCCAAAGAGGATGAATCTAGACTGTTCTCAATGGTAGCAGATGACAGAACGAGGAGTAATGGTCTCAAGTTGCAGTGGGGGAGGTTTAGATTGGATATTAGGAAAAACTTTTTCACTAAGAGGGTGGTGAAACACTGGAATGCGTTACCTAGGGAGGTGGTAGAATCTCCTTCCTTAGAGGTTTTTAAGGTCAGGCTTGACAAAGCCCTGGCTGGGATGATTTAACTGGGAATTAGTCCTGCTTCGAGCAGGGGGTTGGACTAGATGACCTTCTGGGGTCCCTTCCAACCCTTATATTCTATGATTCTATGAGCACCCTCCCGCACCTGCTCTGCTACTCCCCTGGCCAGGAGTCAGCTCTGGTAGGGACCCGGCTGCCACACCACTCACTATACCAGATGGCCAGTGCCTGGGTCTGCTCTTTTCCAGACCCTCCCTTAGCTCCCACCAACCCCTCTTACATTTTCATATAGGCTAACTCAACCTCTTTCGGTGGGCCAGACCTGTTTCTGAAGGGGAACAGTTACCAGATTTCCACTCATCTAGTTTATCTCACTGGAGTCAAGGTACCTATTTGTCACGTGAAATGTCCCTGCTTAGAATATTTTGGTGCTGACACAGATATTATAATGGGCATCTAACACCAGACTACCCCACTTCTCCAAGTGATGACCTGCTTAAACTTGAGCTGTACCTACTCCCTCATCAGTTTGTCTGTGCAGCTGTTGTCCCTTCTCTTATACTGAGATTGAAAGTTCTTTGGAACAGGCACCATGATTTTGTTCTGTTTCTACAGTGCCCAGCACAATGGGGTCCTGGTCCAGTAGTACAAATAAACAATATTGCAGGGTATGAACTCACTGCTGGTAGAGTTGGTAGGATATAGACACAGGAGTTATTTGCTTGGGGGAGGAAGAACCTCTCAAGCTTTAGGTTTGGGCCCACACTCCTCTGTTAAAAGAGAAATATATTACTCAACTTTGTTTCTTTGCTACTGAAGCCAGAGTTTACAGCACCACTAATGTCTCTAGAGTTCCAGAGCTGACCCATAGTGGCATCCATCCTCTTCCCCAGATATTTTCTTTTCCTTCTGAGGTACCAGGGGAGCAAAAATCATGCCCAAGTTCTCCAGACAGGCATTGGAAGATTCTAGTCATGGCACCAAACCTGCATTTAGCTCAGTGGTGCAGAGCTCTCCTGACTTCAGTGTCCTATGGACACTGGGGACCAGCTGTTTGAACTAATTGGACAATCAGTGGAATGTAGATGGCAAGACATGATACACAGATGAAAGGGTAGAGATAATGCTAATAAGAGAGAGGTGACTGGAACCACAGGGGGTGAACTAGAGGTTTCACATTCTGGCACAATTATAAACTATTAGCAGCTGTATAATTGTGTAGCTTTGTTATAGCTTCATAATATTAACACTATAATTAAGGGGATAGCTCCATTCTACACTCCTATTTTTAGCAACCTAAAGTTCACCCCAAAACTTATACCCTATTTTACACTTAGCCTCATTCCAAATTATTTTCTCTATAGGTTGCATAAACATTCATAAGTCATTTATTAATTACAGAAAGAGCTTTTAACAAGAATTTTTCACTTAAATAATTTTTCAGTCACTTGTGTTTGGAAAGCTCAAAAACGGCTTTGTTTTTAAAACTTCAAAACATTTATGTACCTCTGCATAAGAAATGTGTGCTTTGCTTTAAGAACTGTGATCAAAACTTACCAGCTTAAAGACATTCAGTCACTAACTGGAGTAAGAAGCTAAGATAACTTTGATCAGAAATGATATTCTTTATATAAGTTGTCTTTTACACAGAAGATATTGTTATTCACCAGTAGACAGAGAACCATAGAAGTGTAGGCCTGGAAGGGACCTGGAGAGGTCTTCTAGACTAGTTCCCTGAACTCAAGACAGAACTAAGTATTAGACCATCTTAACATGCAATTCTAAAACTGAACAGAAAAGAAATATACTACTACAACTTCTGATGCCAGAAAAATAAAGAGCTCCCATTCAGAAGCAAGGCAGGGAAAGTAAGCATAATTTTGGGAGAAGTGAAAGAAACAAATAAAACACCCTCATAATATGTAACAGCTTGCAACTGGTTATTGTGAAACTCTGTCCTGGGCAGATATCTAATCATACTTTATTTACATTTTGGCACCTTCTGTATCCTTATTATGCTAATAAAATAATTATTGTTTATATTTGATAATTCCAAAAGGCCCCATTATGTTAGGTACTGTACTAATACTAGAAAGAGGGTCCCTGCCTTAAAAGTTTACAATCTGGAATACACTGGTAAGGGTGAAAGAAAAGCATAAAAACATATCAGCAAGTGGTCAGGATGACAGGATGACTTCTTTGGGGACTTTTGCTTACAAATGGATGGGACAATATGGTATTTACATTTCACCACTAATCTAAAGATATCAAAACACTTTTGGGGATTATTTTATTCTCTCCATACAAAACAACTAACTTCCAGCAAAAAAAAATAAAATAAAAATAAATAAAGGATAAATAAAAGTAGTTGCCATTGCTCTTAGCTTCTTTTTATAATCTATGAAAGTCATAAACAAATTTCAGAATCAGAAAGGAAGAAATAGTAGCCATGAAATAGTTAACCCATGATATAAAAGGTCCATGTTACACATTCACGTCTGGTGAAAGAAAGATTTTACACATTGTTTACAGTAGAGCCAGAGAACTGGTCTCACTTTGGGGCTCTGTTTACATTCTTTACCCCCACATGTATAGTTGGATGCTACATATTCCTGTTTCTGTGGAATGAACATTTGATCCAGTTTAGTTCTCAGTGTTGATACTCTGAAAAAGTGAACTGTCTTACATAAACTTTGTTGCTTTATCCTTATAAATAGTGGGGCAGACTCTCAGCTGGTGTAAATTGTCATATCTGAATTGAAGTCAGTACATTTATTAAGCTTAAGATAATCAGTTAGTTTTTCCTGGTGTCAAAAATGGTTATTGAATTAGATGGCCAAAAATTTAGCTTCTCAAAGTCTAAAGAAGGAAAGGTTTCTCTATGTCCAGCATACACAAAGAAGGAGGTAAAAACTCCGAAATGCTCACTGAGTACTAGCAAGGCTCATAAAATACTGCTAGTGTTCTCAGTGCAATATTTAATCTACACAGATTGGGTAACATTTTTAAGATGAAGTGGAGCAGTTTGCCATAAAAAGCCACGGAATTAGAAGTCATTTTTGTTGCCTGGCCAACAAATTTCAAACCTGTCAACTGGCATCAGGAGATAAACAAAGCATACTGTAATTCAGTGGTGTTCAAACGTTTCCAGCTGAGGGCTGATCATACTATTTCAAAAAGGTCAAGGAGTCACAATCTATGCTTTAACTTTTTCCCTCGGCTCAGGCAGAGCCAGTCAAGATCTTATCCTGCTCTTCCTGGGGCTCCTGCAGCCCACCAGAGAGACAGGCAATAGAGCAAACAAAACTTCCCTCTCCTCCCTCCCAGAAGCTGACCCGCTGAGCAGATGTAGCAGGGAAGGGAGAGCAGCTGCTCATAGCATTCTCAGATCACACCATTGTGGCTCCTGAGGGTATGTCTACACTACGAAATTAGGTTGAATTTATAGAAGTCGCTTTTGTAGAAAGCGTTTTTATACAGTCGATTGTGTGTGTCCCCACACAAATGCTCTAAGTGCATGTAGTCAGCAGAGTGTGTCCACAGTACCGAGGCAACTGTTGACTTCCGGAGCGTTGCACTGTGGGTGGCTATCCCACAGTTCCCATCGCCCATTTGAATTCTGGGTAGAAATCCCAGTGCCTGATGGGGCTAAAACATTGTCACGGGTGGTTCTGGGTACATATCGTCAGGCTCCCGTTCCCTCCCCCCCTCCGTGAAAGCAAGGGCAGACAATCGTTTTGCCTCTTTTTTCTTGAGTTACCTGTGCAGACGCCATACCACGGCAAGCATGGAGCCCGCTCAGCTAACCATCACCATATGTCTCCTGGGTGCTGGCAGACGTGGTACTGCATTGCTACACTGCAGCAGTTTATTGTCTTTTGGCAGGAGACAGTGCAGTATGACTAGTAGCCGTCGTCGACATAGTCCTGGGTGCTCTTTTAACCAGGCGCCTGGGCAAACATGGGAGTGACTCAGCCAGGTCATTTCCCTTGTTTCGTCTCATGGTGATGGAGTCCTACCGGCAGTGCACTGTCTTTTAATCTGCAGCTAGTAGAGGACGATGGCCAATATTCATACTGCACCGTGTTCTGCCGAGCACCTAGGAGATGACGATGGCTAGCAGTTGTACTGCACAGTCTGCTGCCAGCAAGATGTATAAAGATAGATGAAGTGGCTCAAAACAAGAAATAGACCAGATTTGGTTTGTATTCATTTTCTCCTCCCTTTGTGAAATCAATGGCCTGCTAAACCCAGTTTTGAGTTCTCTCCTTGAGGTTTTGAGTTCTATCCTTGAGGGGGCCATTCAGTTTCTCTCAAAGCCACCCCCTTTGTTGATTTTAATTCCCTGTAAGCCAACCCTGTAAGCCATGTCGTCAGTCGCCCCTCCCTCCGTCAAGGCAACGGCAGACAATCGTTCCGCGCCTTTTTTCTGTGCAGAGGCCATACCATGGCAAGCATGAAGCCCACTCAGATCACTTTGGCAATTAGGAGCACATTAAACACCACACGCATTATCCAGCAGTATATGCAGCACCAGAACCTGGCAAAGCGATACCGGGCGAGTAGGCAACGTCAGCATGGTGACGAGAGTGATGAGGACATGGACACAGACTTCTCTCAAAGCACAGGCCCTAGCAATGTGGGCATCATGGTGCTAATGGGGTAGGCTCATGCGGAGGAACGCTGATTCTGGTCCCGGGAAACAAGCACAGACTGGTGGGACCGCATAGTGTTGCAGGTCTGGGACGATTCCCAGTGGCTGTGAAACTTTTGCATGCATAAGGGCACTTTCATGGAACTTTGTGACTGGCTTTCCCCTGCCCAGAGGCACAAGAATACCAAGATGAGAGCAGCCCACACAGTTGAGAAGTGAGTGGCAATAGCCCTGTGGAAGCTTGCAATGCCAGACAGCTATCGGTCAGTCGGGAATCAATTTGGAGTGGGCAAATCTAGTGTGGGGGCTGCTGTGATGCAAGTAGCCAAAGCAATCAAAGATCTGCTGATATCAAGGGTAGTGACCCTGGGAAATGTGCAGGTCATAGTGGATGGCTTTGCTGCAATGGGATTCCCTAACTGTGGTGGGGCCATAGACGGAACCCATATCCCTATCTTGGCACCGGAGCACCAAGCCGCCGAGTACATAAACCGCAAGGGGTACTTTTCAATAGTGCTGCAAGCACTGGTGGATCACAAGGGACGTTTCACCAACATCAACGTGGGATGGCCGGGAAAGGTACATGACGCTCGCATCTTCAGGAACTCTGGTCTGTTTCAAAAGCTGCAGGAAGGGACTTTATTCCCAGACCAGAAAATAACCATTGGGGATGTTGAAATGCCTATAATTAGCCTTGGGGACCCAGCCTACCCCTTAATGCCATGGCTCATGAAGCCATACACAGGCAGCCTGGACAGTAGTCAGGAGCTGTTCGACCACAGGCTGAGCAAGTGCAGAATGGTGGTAGAATGTGCATTTGGACGTTTAAAGGCGCGCTGGCGCAGTTTACTGACTCGCTTAGACCTCAGCGAAACCAATATTCCCACTGTTATTACTGCTTGCTGTGCACTCCACAATATCTGTGAGAGTAAGGGGGAGACGTTTATGGCGGGGTGGGAGGTTGAGGTAAATTGCCTGGCCGCGGGTTATGGGCAGCCAGACACCAGGGTGGTTAGAAGAGCACAGGAGGGCACAGTGCGCATTAGAGAAGCTTTGAAAACCAGTTTCATGACTGGCCAGGCTATGGTGTGAAAGTTCTGTTTGTTTCTCCTTGATGAAACCCCCCACACACACACACTTGGTTCACTCTACTTCCCTGTGAGCTAACAACCCTCCCCTCCTCCCTTCGATCACCGCTTGCAGAGGCAATAAAGTAATTGTTGCTTCACATTCATGCATTCTTTATTAATTCATCACACAAATAGGGGGATAAGTACCAAGGTAGCCCAGGAGGGGTGGTGGAGGAGGGAAGGACAAGGCCACACAGCACTTTAAAAGTTTAGAACTTTAAAACTTATTGAATTCCAGCCTTCTGTTGCTTGGGCAATCCTCTGGGGTGGAGTGTCTGGGTGGCCGGAGGCCCCCCCACCGCGTTCTTGGGCATCTGGGTGCGGAGGCTATGGAACTTGGGGAGGAGGGCGGTTGGTTACACAGGGGCTGTAGCGTTGGTCTGTGCTCCTGCTGCCTTTCCTGCAGCTCAACCATACGCTGGAGCATATTGGTTTGATCCTCCAGCAGCCTCAGCATTGAATCCTGCCTCCTCTCATCACACTGCTGCCACCTTTCAGCTTCAGCCCTCTCTTCAGCCCGCCACTGACTCTCTTCAGCCCGCCACCTCTCCTCCCGGTCATTTTGTGCTTTCCTGCACTCTGACATTGTCTGCCTCCACACATTCGTCTGTGCTCTGTCAGTGTGGGAGGACAGCATGAGCTCAGAGAACATTTCATCGCGAGTGCGTTTTTTTTGCCTTCTAATCTTCGCTAGCCTCTGGGAAGGAGAAGATCCTGTGATCCTTGAAACACATGCAGCTGGTGGGAAAAAAAGGGACAGTGGTATTTAAAAAGACACATTTTATAGAACAATGGGTACACTCACAGTAAACCTTGCTGTAAACATTACATACATAGCACATGTGCTTTCATTCCAAGGTCGCATTTTGCCTCCCCCCAGCGCGTGGCTAGCCCCTCCACCCTCCCCGTGGCTAACAGCGGGGTACATTTGTGTTCAGCCACAGGCAAACAGCCCAGCAGGAACGGGCACCTCTGAATGTCCCCTTAAGAAAAGCACCCTATTTCAACCAGCTGACCATGAATGATATCACTCTCCTGAGGATAACACAGAGAGATAAAGAACAGATGTTGTTTGAACACCAGCAAACATACACTGCAATGCTTTGTTCTACAATGATTCCCGAGTACGTTCTACTGGCCTGGAGTTGTAAAGTGTCCTACCATGGTGGATGGAATAAGGCTGCCCTCCCCAGAAACCTTTTGCAAAGGCTTTGGGAGTATATCCAGGAGAGCCACGAATGGCAGGGCAAATTAATCATTAAACATGCTTGCTTTTAAACCATATATAGTATTTTAAAAGGTACACTCACCAGATGTCCCTTCTCCGCCTGGCGGGTCCGGAAGACAGCCTTGGGTGGGCTTGGGGGGTATTGGCTCCAGGTCCAGGGTGAGAAACAGTACCTGGCTGTTGGGAAAACCGGTTTCTCCACTTGCTTGCTGTGAGCTATCTACAACCTCATCATCATCATCTTCCTCGTCCCCAAAACCTGCTTCCGGGTTGCCTCCATCTCCATTGAAGGCATCAAACAACATGGCTGGGGTAGTGGTGGCTGAACCCCTAAAATGGCATGCAGCTCCTCATAGAAGCATCATGTTTTGGGCTCTGACCCGGAGCGGCCGTTCGCCTCTCTGGTTTTCTGGTAGGCTTACCTCAGCTCCTTAAGTTTCACGCGGCACTGCTTCGGGTGCCTGTTATGGCCTCTGTCCTTCATACCCTGGGAGATTTTGACAAATGTTTTGGCATTTCGAAAACTGGAACGGAGTTCTGATAGCACGGATTCCTCTCCCCGTACAGCGATCAGATCCCGTACCTCCCGTTTGGTCCATGCTGGAGCTCTTTTGCGATTCTGGGACTCCATCATGGTCCCCTCTGCTGATGAGCTCTGCATGGTCACCTGCAGCTTGCCACGCTGGCCAAACAGGAAATTAAAATTCAAAAGTTCACAGGCCTTTTTCTGTTTACCTGTCCAGTGCATCTGAGTTGAGAGTGCTGTCCAGAGCCGTCACAATGGAGCACTCTGGGATAGCTCACGGAGGCCAATACCGTCTAATTGTGTCCACAGTACCCCAAATTCGACCCAGCAAGGCCGATTTCAGTGCTAATCCCCTTGTCGGGGGTGGAGTAAGGAAATAGATTTTAAGAGCCCTTTAAATTGAAAAAAAGGCTTCATCGTTTGGACGGGTGCAGGGTTAAATCGATTTAACACTGCTAAATTCAACCCCGACTCCTAGTGTAGACCAGGGCTTAGTATCAACTATTAAGCGTATACAAATTTATTTTTCATAGTATTTTTTTCACAAGTTGTATAAAAAAAGATTGCTTCTATGTTGTATGCAGTCACCTGTCTTTCACATGTTTCTTCTTTTAGAATTAAGCTCTTTGGAGCAGACATTAGAAGTCTTCCAACTTCCCATTGAAATAAATGGAAAGACTCCCATTGACTCAAATGAGCACTGGGTGTTGCTGAACATTGGCTAGCATTAAAGTAATATTATGGAGCTACAGTAACCACTTCATAGCTAGAGGCAAAGCTGGCTGCCCATTACAAGCTGGATTTACAAAGTAGATCCCCAAAATTCTCCCAAAACAAACTGATCCTCCTGAAATTCCACATGATACATTATAACCGAGGTTGAAATTTTCAGTGAAGTTTGAGGGGAAAATCAGAAGACACCTTTGAATGATAATGTTTTAAAAACATTTACTTGCTACTGACTTTTTGATACTCTTGTTAATGGCTTATCAAAATGGCTTGGCTTCCAAACTTCATATTGTTTTGTTTTTTGTTGGGCTTGTTGAGGAGAAGTGCATTAATGCAAAATGAAAGAATTTATTTTACATCAGTGGGTTAATAGGAAAATTAAAGATGTATAATATTTGCAAACCACAGTTTCTTTTAAAAATAGAATTTAGATTGAAAGTGTGTTTAAATGGAGTCCAGCTAACACCTCCAAACAGCAGCCTCTAAACTGGAACCATGTGTAGACCCTTATACCTCCACAGAGGCCCACTAAAGACATGGGCTAGTCTGAACAGATCCAGTGCAAGCTCATGGCCATATTTAGCACATCCAGATTTATCTCTCATGGCTTTCTGATAGTGACACTATCATAATGTTTATTAAAAGTAACATTTCAATTTATTAAAAATAACATTTAACTTATAAAACGGACAAGCTTTAGAGGCAGGAATATCTATTATACATTTCTTTACATTCACTAGATTCTCTAAAAATCACAAATCCATTTTTTTCTGCATGGTGAACTTATAGCTTATATTCAAACTATTAGACTATTAAGACCTTTCCTGCCATATTGTCTTTTAGAATAGAGACCTCACCAAAATTAATATTTTAATTTGATTAGAACCTTTTTTTTTTTCTCGAGCCTCTTTTTTTTCTGTTTGAGTTTTTGACTTGTAGATTAAGTAGTAAGCAGTCAGTTACCACAGTGATGGGAGACCTAATGAAAAGATAGAAGGGAGGGCATTTAGCTGGGAACAGAAGGATTCTGATAGATACCAGGGCAAAATTATTTCCTCTTGGAAAGATGAGAAGAGCAAAATTTGGCTGCAACAAGGAATCAGATGGCTGTAATTAGAGGCAAGTATGCCTTAAACAAATAATTACCTTCACTTTATTTTTCACTCCTGATAATTTGCAAAATAGTGATGTGAGTCAGAAAATTACTCAAAATCATAAACTGAAAAAAAAAAAAAAAACTTGAGGTGTGATTTTCAGAAATGCTAAATGTTGGCCTAGCTACATTCACACTGAGGTCAGTGGTAAAACTCTCATTAACTTCAGTAGGAGCAGAGTTAGGCTAATGCTGAGCACTTCTGATAATCCCAGCCTTCAAGTCCTGGCCCTTTAAGAGTCCTTCTGCAGTGCAGGAAAGGAATGATTTTTATGTTGGTATTTGCCTGACAGAACACAACATTCCTTGTAGAACAGAGTGAATTAGACTATAAAATGAAAGATTAGGCCCTAATAGCACAATGGGTCCTGAGCAAACTGACCCTTCTACCATTTGGGAGTCCAGCTGACTATACTGGGGCTCTGCACAGGTGCAGGGTTTTGCTTGCATGGCATTCACTACAAGAAAACTTGTTTGTATTGAGTGGGGCTATTGGGTGATCCCAAAAAAACACTTATCAGAAGGTGGGGCCACTTTGTAAAACTTTCTGTATATAAAATCTAATAATTAACTAGTTCAAGATAGGAACAAGTTGTCCACTTATTATTTTTACCCCTGGGTATTAATACAGCTCTGTTTATTTTTAAATGTATACAAAAATCGCCATCTCTAGGCTGCTATTATTACCAAAATTCTGTCACAGTGATTATGTGTATTTCTCTCTCTAGACACATTAAATATGAAGGACAAGAAAAAAAATGGTAACTTTTACATACTAAATATTTTTAGGATTTGGGGGCCAAACAAGCAGTTTTTATTTCTCACAGTTAAGTATTTCAGTTAAGTTCCAGAAACAATATGTAGGTATAGATTCAGATTTGCCAGATTTCTGTTAATAAAAGCCTTCCATTTTCAGTAGTTCACTGAAAATTATTTTTCCATAGTGCAGAAAGATTAGTGTGTCTGGATACCAGGTTCTTTGGGACAGAGTTCTAAAGGTATTTAGATGCTTAAAGTTGCAGGTAGGCACCCAGTGGGATTTTGGGAACTACTATTACACACACATCTTAGTTCCTCACTGAATTTTTTAACATAAATTTTATTTGTTCAGATTTGGGGGCATGTCTGGAATGAGAACTAAACTAGAGGTCAATGGTGGCAGGCTAACAGTGCAAGATGTTGCCATTTTCTTTTTCTAGGAAATGTAGAAACTTAACTATCATGACATACATATTTTCCTTTGGGCTCTGACTTGCCTCTTAGCTGCACTCGCTCAACCTTATCATCGGGCTTAACAGTGCGACTTTGACTGTAAGCTATTTGGGGCAGGGACTGCCTTTTGTTCTGTGTTTGTACAGCTCCCAGCACAATGGGATCCTGGTCTATGACTGAGGCTCCTATGTGCTACCACAATACAATTAATTAAATAATTATAACATTTAATGTCTCAGTGAAAATTATATCCTGAATTTCCAAGTAAAAACTCATTAAATTAGAGTTAAGGTAGGTATCTATATTTAAAAAAAAATGGGGTGGGGGACTTTAAAAGAACTTAGTGTGCTCAAAAATACAGGACTATTGGTTTCAGGTAGAATTTTGCCCAAATAAGAAGAGAACAAAGATTTCAGGATTTGATACACTATGTTCTGCTGAAGCTCCCTTGCCCACCCAAAATAACTGATAAATGTTTACAGCTTTAAGTCCTGTTTAATGACTGTTGTTAGTCTGGGAAATTGCCTTTCAAGAACAAGGTTTCGGACTGTTCAGTGTCAGGAATTCCCCCAGAGTTTAAAGATTGCATGGGCAGACTGGTATAGTTGGTAAACTATGCCTGTGTGGACTCCACCTGGTCTCCTTGGCTGGCTGCCTCGCAGTCCCCTGGAAGGGAAGGAGAGGACATGCAACGTGGTTTTATTTGGGGAATGGTCTAGTCTGCTAGATTGAGCCCTCTTTGCTCTCCAGATAGGCACCACATATGGCTGGCTTTCCCCACACAGAATGAAAAGTAAACACACAGAGAGAGTAGCTTCCAAGCATTTGAACTGTCAACTGCTGTACATACAGAATTTACCTATGCCTTTAATCCTTAGTAAAGAGGGAATTTAGAATTCACAGGAGAATAACAGTTTCACAGTAAATCTAAAAACCATCCCCTCCACCTTCCTCTCCCCACACACACTTCCACTGACTTTGAAATGTTCAAACACCTGTACTTGTCCCTTTTCCCAAATGTTGGTACCTTAAGTAAGACTGATTAGACTGAAGCTTACTTTGTAGTTCAAGCCTCCAACATTTGCTAATATTACAGACTGATAATCAAAATAAAGAAATGTTAACATGAAACCTAGTGACAGAGGATGTGGAAAAAGCTAATGTACTCACTGCTTTTTTTGCTTCTGTCTTCACGAACAAGGTCAGCTCCCAGACTACTGCACTGGGCAGCATAGCATGGGGAGGAGGTGACCAGCCCTCTGTGAAGAAAGAAGTGGTTCGGGACTATTTAGAAAATCTGAACAAGCACAAGTCCATGGGGCTGGATGCGCTGCATCCGAGAGTGCTAAAGGAGTTGGCAGATATGATTGCAGAGCCATTGGCCATTATCTTTGAAAACTCATGGCGATCGGGGGAGGTCCGGGAGAATGGAAAAAGGCTAATGTAGTGCCCATCTTTAAAAAAGGGAAGAAGGAGGATCCTGGGAACTACAGGCCAGTCAGCCTCACCTCAGTCCCCGGAAAAATCATGGAGCAGGTCCTCAAGGAATCAATTCTGAAGCACTTACATGAGAGGAAAGTGATCAGGAACAGTCAGCATTGATTCACCAAGGGCAAGTCATGCCTGACTAATCTAATTGCCTTCTATGACGAGATAACTGGCTCTGTGGATGAGGAGAAAGCAGTGGACGTGTCGTTCCTTGACTTTAGCGAATAAAGTCAGCAAATAAAGCTTTTGACACAGTCTCCCACAGTATTTTTGCCAGAAAGTTAAAGAAGTATGGATTGGATGAATGGACTATAAGGTGGATAGAAAGCTGGGTAGATTGTCGGGATCAACGGGTAGTGATCAATGGCTAAATGTCTAGTTGGCAGCCGGTATCAAGTGGAGTGCCCCAAGGGTCGGTCCTCAGGCCGGTTTTGTTCTATATCTTCATTAATGATCTGGAGGATGGCGTGGGTTGCACCCTCAGCAAATTTGCGGATGACACTAAACTGGTAGGAGAGGTAGATATGCTGGAGGGTAGGGATAGGATACAGAGGGACCTAGACAAATTAGAGGATTGGGCCAAAAGAAATCTGATGAGGTTCAAGAAGGACAAGTGCAGTGGACGGAAGAATCCCATGCACTTAGGACGGAAGAATCCCATGCACCGCTACAGACTAGGGACAGAATGGCAAGGCAGCAGTTCTGCAGAAAAGGACCTAGGGGTTACAGTGGACGAGAA